>NW_028274808.1:15990833-16312500 GCF_037043125.1 Eumetopias jubatus
AATCTCGATGAAGCTTTTTTAGGTTCGATAAGAAACACACTGCATTCCTCAGGGAAGATTTTCTCTCCTTAAGTTCGTCATGTTTTATTTGTAGTTGTTTCAGCTGCGGTTCTAACCTGCAACAACAACAACAAGTTTCCCCCAAATGAATGCCTACAGTCAAGTGTAACAGCCTAGGGGGCAGGAGGCTGAGTGCACAGGTCCACTGAGGCAGGACCACGCAGGGCAGAGGGGCTAGGTCTTTAAAGAACCTTCAGTTCTGAAACTGTGGATGTGTGACAGGTTCTAAATTCCAATTTAAAATATAGACAAAACTCTGAGATACAATACATGATGAGGAATCAGAAATGAAACCCACAGAAGACGATGCCTTGAACAGCCCACAAGCCATCCAGGCATTTTGAGGGAACTGCGGTTAACTTCTCCCAGCCGGGCAACAACGAAACGTGGACCAAAGGCCTTCCCTCTGCCCATTTTCCAAGGTCCAATAAAACCAGTGGAAAACTTGATCAGAGTGCCCGGATGGAAACCACACGGGTAGGCTACTTTCTCTCTCAGGGGCTTAGGTTCTCACCTATAAGACAGAAAGGGACACGTGGAATTTTATGGACCAGGAAGGGGAGAGGCTGCCAATTCTTTATTCTCTTAAAGGTAAAAGGTAACTGTCCTCTAATGCCGTTTTAGAAAAGGCCTTTCAACAGTTGCATCTGGGGGACAAATGCAGCAATTGTGGAAAAGCTGACAAGGGTTGTGGTCAGGGGCGCAGGATCAGCCATCAGTCTGCAGACCTGAGATTCTGGCCCCCACTTCCGGCGTGGGACTGTGGGTAAGTACCTCTGCCCCAGGCCTGAGGTCTTACACACGTCAAGTCAGAAAATAACGGCACACCGCAGTTTTCTTTCTGGGCCCTTTCAAGGTGTACTTTACAACGCCTAGAACTGTATCTAGAAAAGGAACCAAGAGGCTGGTCTTTAAAATGTCGGATTCTGATGAAGCAGGACAACGCGCGCATATGTAAAGCGAGCAGGCCGGTGCGCAGCACGCCCGGGAAGCGCGCTCGAACGCCGTTTCCCTTAGGCCGGAGCCCGGGGGAGCTCTGCCCTGGGCCAGTGCCGCGCCACAGCCCACACGGGGAGCCAACACGCCGGACGCCCACGCTCGCCCTCTTCCCAACCTCTCTGGCCGCCTCTTTAAAACTCGCCACTGTACTTACAGGCGGTCTTTTCTGTTAATTCCACTAGTCCCGCCGTTTTGCAACACCCTGGAGCACAGAGTGGACCCGACTGCTTCCCTACCGCTCAGCTCGCACCGGCTCCCGAACCCCACCGCGGGGGCAGCCGCGGCCGCTCTCCCGGCCCCGCACACGGGAGCGCGGTCACCCGAGCGCCACGCCAACGATCCCGCCCACCAGAACCGGGAGCACACAGCCCTGACTGAACGCCAGCTACCGCGCAGCGCTTTGTGTCTGTTCACGCGTTTCATCCTCCCAGCACCCTGGGAAGGGTGGGTCTTGTGCTCATTTACAAATGAGGGACCGAGGCCCTGGGGGGGTAAGGAGCCTGCCCGAGGGTGCACGGCCGATAAATGGCCGGCCCTGGGTTCAAACCCGGGCATCTAGTCCCCGAGTCGGTGCACGGAGGCTCTGACTGGGCTGCCTCATAGGCCGGAGTTGAGAGATCTGATGGTGCTGACTTCTCCTTTGCCAAAAGCTCCAACTGGGCAGGACGACCACCTTCACTGAGCTTCCCGGCACAGAGAAAGCCTGGGACTGCAGTATCATCCAGCAGAGGGTAGCAGCCCCACGCGATGTGCTCTAATTAAAGCCTTCCAGGTAGGTTCCCAGAGGGGTCTGACATCATCTTACCAAAGCAGTTCATCCTGGAGTTCAAGCAAACGTTGCCTTTTCTTTTCAATATCTGAAATAATCTAAAGTAACACAATAATTTGTTAAAATAACGCCTTAAATGTCCGAGCACTGCTAGCTACCCTGTACCAGGTGCTAGAAATGGGAAGTGGGAAAGAGACTCCATCGTTCCCCTCAGGGAACTGCGGTCTGAAGGGAAGACCGACGCCGCACACAGACCTGACGTAAGTACAGCTCGTGAGGCGTGCTGCTAAGGGGACGCTGAAGAATGGGAACAGCAGGGGCATTTACTCCAGGACAACTCTGAAGAGAAAGCAGGGGCCAGATCTTTACAACCCTGTGAGCCATCAAGCAAGGAGTTGGGATTTTATGTAGGTACACTACGAAAATACTGAAGGAGAGTGCCCTGATCCAATCCGTATTTTAAAAGAGTATTTCCACGTAACAAATTATCTCAGCCATCACTTTTAGGCACTACCAGACTATTCCACGGCTGGACATTCAGACCGTTCCCCTGTAAGCAATGAAGGCTTGACCAGTAGGACAATAAAACTGAAGGAAAAAAACCAGCAAAGGCGGCCTGTAATCACTGAAACGAAAATATATACCTTTCAACTCCATTTCTATTATAAATGTGGAGGGGGAACTGCTCTTCCATTCCTGGATTCCTGCAAGTGTGGAGCTCAGAGGTCATCTGGTCCACCCATACACTGATGGGGAAGTAAGGCCCGGCATTCACTGGCTCGTTTCTCCTCACACATCCCAGTGGTACAGAGTTTCCAAGAAGGTGGGACAACGTCAAAGTAGCAGAACCAGGACAAGAAATGAGGTCGCCTTGCCCTTAATGCAGTATTCTTCCTGGGCTGCCCCTTGAGACTTGGGACAGTTCTTTATTCTAAAAGGTTTTACTCTTTGACAGCCACAAAAACAATAAGTATATATTACTTATACAGTTATTAGTTACTTAATAGCATGGAAGTGGTTATTTGGGGCTTGATAGCCTTTTTAGGCTGGTTGGGATCCCGATCCCTTAGCATGCATTAATAGTACACAACCACAAGACCTACCAAATAAAAGCCTAAGAAAAAACAACTTCGACAAAGCGAAGGTCCTGAAACCCAGAGTCAGGGTGTTACTTAGCTCTGCACGGGTCAGGGTTCTGTGGGACTGTATGCTTCTAATAACGCACGTCATTTACCTTTGTGTTCTTCCTTTTCAGAGTTTTTGACATCTGGACTTCTTTAAGCTGCACAAAAGAAAAAATAAATATTTGTGGGCATTTTCCAAAATTAAAATGTTTATTAACTCAATATATTGCATTTAGTTTAAAAACAACCTGTGAAACATGAACAGTTCTAATGAGCTCTCTACCACGTTGCCAGCAAAGGCAATCTTTTCTAAGATAACCGTACACTGCCTCAGGATGAGCAAAACACATTTAGACCCAACAAATTTATGTCAAGGAACTTACCATTTTGATGAGTTCTTCTTTCATATTAGAATGAAATTTTTTGATGGCTTCCTTACAAATTTTAGATTCTACTTTTTGTCTATAGCAAGAAAGAAAAGATCAAACTAGGTATCACATAAAGGATTTTGAAAGGTATGTTTCATTTGCTTAGCACATCAACAAACCATGATTTGGCATACACCATTTTGAATATCTAAGATGGCAGGGCTAGAGACATTTTTCAGGCTTAAAAAATATACTGGAGGGGCGTCTGGGTGGCTCAGTTGGTTAAGCGGCTGCCTTCTGCTCGGTCCTGATCTCCTGGGGTCCTGGGATCGAGTCCTGTCATCAGGCTCCCTGCTCAGTGGGGAGACTACTTCTTTCTCTCCCTCTGTCCCCTACCTGGGCTCACGCTCGCTCGCGCTCTCTCAAATAAATAAATCTTAAAAAAAATAAAATACTGGAGGGCGCCTGCGTGGCTCAGTTGGTTGAGCGGCTGCCTTCGGCTCAGGTCATGATCCCGGAGTCCTGGGATCGAGTCCCACATCGGGCTCCCTGCTCAGCAGGGAGCCTGCTTCTCCCTCTGACCCTATCCCCGCTCATGCTGTTTCTCGCTCTCTAATAAATAAATTTAAAAAAATCTTTAAAAAAAAAATTCTGGAAACAGCCTCAACAAAAGAGAAGGAACGGGAAATATTTTCCCCTAAACCTTCAGGTATGTGGTTAGCTTCACTCCCTGCCACTGGCTCTGTCCACAGGTGAAGGCAAGTGATGTAGAAAGGTGTACAGCCAGTCCCCATCCTTTCCTGCCACCGGATCCAAGCAGCAGACTTCAGCCCCTCCTGCCTGCCAACAGCTGGAGGAATACTTGTGTAACACATCTGGACTAACCAACAAGTAGGGAAAAGCAAGCTGGACTGAAGCAGCCAAAAGTCCAGTTCTTCAAAATCTTGCAAAGCTGACCCTAACAAACTGGTTCCGGTCCCCATCATCAGAAGAGGGCCCAACGCTCCCAGTCTGGCACAATCGGGGCCGCCTGGCAGACCCCCGGTGTGCAGCGGCAGCTGCCATCTTCCAGGACAGCAGCTAACCCCCTACTCGGCCTCGGCGCCCTAGGATACCTTTTAATCGAAAGTAATAAATATTGTAAAAGTGACAGGTAATTAGAAAACGGTTTCTTTCTTGGGGGGAAATCCATGAGCAAGAAAAGTCACTCAGGAGAAGGGGACTGAGCTAAGCATAACACAAGAGAAGGCCTGTACTTTCGAATAGATCTTTGTAAAAGGTCTCATCAAAAAAGTGTTAAAAGGTATTTCTAGTGACATCAGCAAGAGAGTGGAATAGGAAGCCGCAGGCCAGATTCCCTGCACAGGGAAACCAACTTAACCACTATATTACATCCCAAAAGGCCTTGTCCGAATCCCAGAAACCAATTAAGAAGTTGTAGGCAAGTTCAAAGTCAGGAACAGTCCTACTGATAAGAAAAGCGGTTTCATATCAACCTGGACAGCCCATCTCCCAAGCCAGCACAGCTTGGTTCAATCGAGGAGCTCCGTGTATGGTTTCTCCCTTGGGAAAGGAAGAGTGGAACGTGTGTCCAAGGCTCTGGCTTTTCAGGGGGCTGCCCGAGGAACTCCTTTCCACAGCGCCTGATCTGGAATGCTAACGGAAGTGGCATATGTGGGATGCCTGGTTGCCATGGAGAAGAGAGTTCAGCGACTGCTGTAGTAACAGAAGCAGCAATGCTACGCACAGCGGATCGGGACAAATAGCCCAGCTCGCACCTTCTCCCTTGGGAGGGAAAGAGAGGACTAGAAGGTAATCCAACGTCTGGAATGGTTTCCGTGTCACCCGAAGTACAGCAATGGTGGGAACTGAAATAGTTTGGATGCCTTTGGTCAGAGAGACGAAAAATGAAATAGTTTGGATGCCTTTGAGTTCAGCAGCTTGTTGCAGCAGGAGAACCCGCAGTACCACAGAGAGACACCAGAGGGAGCTCTAGTCTTTAGAGATTACAAATCCCTAAAAAAGAAAGAAGCAAACCTCTCTATTTGGGGAATCACATGCACAAGCCCAAAGAAGATACATCTCCAGCAACGGATTGAGGGACCACCCAGGCTGACTGGCAAAGGTCTTCCCCTGTACAAATCCAGTGTAAAGATGGGAGAGGGGTGGCTGCTTTTTAAATGTACAAAACACAGCAAAAAAGAACAAGGCACTAGAAGAAACAAGAAAACATAATCAAGTGGGGGAAAAATCCCCAGAAATAGACCCTAAATAAAGAAATGGAGACCTGTGAATTGGCTAACAAAGAACTCAAAAATAATCATCTTAATGAAGCTCAATGTGTTATAAGAAAACACAGATGAATAACTAAAACTACATCAGGAAAATGATGCATGAACAAAATGAGAATATCAACAAAGAGAACTTATAAAAAGAATCAAAATCTGGAGCTGAATAGTACAATGACAATTGAAAAATTCACTAGATGGGTTCACAGCAGATTTGATCAAGCAGAGAAAAGAAACGGCAAACTCAAGAATGAGTTATTTGAAATTATCAAATTGGAAAAGTAAAAGAATGAAGTGGAGAACAGTGTATGGGACTTATGGGAACCATTCAATACACCATTATGTGTGTTACGGGTATTCCCCAGAGAGGAGGGAGAGAAGGAGCAGAGAACTTATTTGAAGAAATAGTGGCCCCAAACTTCCCAGACCTGAGGATGGAAATGGACACCCAAATTCACAAAGCTCTCAGCTAAGAGGAACCCAGAGAGGCCCA
Source organism: Eumetopias jubatus (assembly GCF_037043125.1). Classification (NCBI taxonomy): domain Eukaryota; kingdom Metazoa; phylum Chordata; class Mammalia; order Carnivora; family Otariidae; genus Eumetopias; species Eumetopias jubatus. Next base: position 15,996,935 of record NW_028274808.1, read on the forward strand.
ACACTGACACACATTATATTCAAAGTCAAAATTCAAAGGCACAAGTAGAAGGTAGCAAGAGAAAAGCGACTTGTCATATACAAGGGAACTCCCATAACATTGTCAGTCATCGTCATTCTCAGCAAAGACGTTACAGGACAGAGGGGTGGGATGATCGATACAAAGCACTGAAAGAAAAAAAGTGCCATCCAAGAATACTATACCTGGCAGAATTATCCTTCCAAAATCAAGGAGAAATAGAGACTTTCCCAGATAAACAAAGGCTGGGTTCATCATCACCAGACCTGCCTTATAAGAATTACTAAAGGGAGTCCTTCAAGTTGAAACAAAAGGACACTAGACAATAACACAAAGACATATGAAAATATAAAGGTCTCTGGTAAAGGCAAATATACAGATGAATACAGAACCCCATAATACTGTGATAGTGATACATAAATCACTTTTCATAAGGATACAGAATTTAAAAGATAAAAGCATAAAAAATAACTATGAAGCTGTGTCAGTGGTAAAAATATACAAAGGTGAAATCTGTGACATCAATAACAAAGTGTTATCCCCATACAGTGGGGGAGGAAGACATAAAGGAGTGGAGCCTTTGTAGGTGATTGAGGTCAAGTTACCATTTTAAAGCAGACTGCTATAAGATGATTTATGTCATCCCCATTGTAAGCACACATAAAATCTATAGAAGCACAAAAGAATACAGAATCAAGACATGCCATCACAAAAAAAAAAAAAAAATCAACGAAACACAGAGGAAGGTGACAAGAGATGAGAAGAAGGACAAAATAACTGTAAGACTTAGAGAAAACAATAGACTTCAGTAGTAAGTCTGTCACTATCAGGAATTCCCCAATCAAAAGATATCAGAGTGGCTGATTGGATTTAAAAAGATCCAACTACATGCTGTCTACAAGAGACTCATTTTAGTTAGGTATAAGGAAATACACAGGCTGAATGTGAAAAAGATACTCCAGCAAATGGTAACCAAAAGAGAGCAATGGTAACCATACTTATATCAGACAAAACAGACTAAGTCAAAAATAGTCACAAAAGAAGGCTATTATGTAATGATAAAAGGGTCAATTCACCAGGAAGAAATAAGAGTTACATGTGCACCCAACACTGGAGCAATTCAACAATTATGAATTAACAGCATTGAAGGGGAAAACGGGCAGTAACACAGTAATAGAAGGTGATTTCAATTACCTCACTTTCAGTAATACATCAACCAGACAAAAGCTCAGTAAGGAAACAGGATTTGAACGAAACTATAAACCAACTGGATCTAATAAACCTACACAGAACATTCCACCCAATAACAGAATCCACATTCTTCTGACATGCACACGGAACATTCTCCAAGATAGATCCCATGTTAGGTGACAAAGTAAGTCCTAACCAACTTAATACGAGACTGAAATCAAACTGAGTATCTTTTCAGACCACAGTGGAACAAAACTAGAAGTCAACAGCAAAAGGAAACCCAGAAAACTCACAAATATGTGGAAATTAAACAACATACTCTTGAACTACCAATCGTTCAAACAAGAAATAACAAGGGAAATTAGAAAATATCCTGGAACAAACAAAAACAAAATGTACCAATACTTATGGGATGCAGCAAAAGCAGTACTAAGAGAGAATTTGATAGCAGTAAATACCTACATTAAAAAAAAAAAATACTTCAAATCAACAACCTAACTTCACACCTCAAGGAACTAGAAAAAGATCAAACTCAACGATAGCATAATGAAGGAACAGTAAAGATTAGAGCAGAAATAAATGAAATGAAAAACAGGAAAAAATTAATGAACCTAAGAGTTTTTTGAAAAGATAACAAAACTGACCAATCCTTAAACAGACTAAGAAAAAAAGAGAGAAGACTCAAAAAATGAAAGAAGAGGCATTACAACTGATGCCACAGAGGTAAAAAGGCTCTTAAGAGACTGCTGTGCACAATTACAAGCCCACAAATTGGGTAACCTTTACGAAATGCAGAAATTCTGAGAACATAAAACCTGCCAAGATTGAATCAGGAAGAAATAAAAAATATGTTCAAACCTACAGTTCATAAAAGTAGACTGCATCACTAATCAAAAACCTCCCATTTAAGACCCCCAAACTAGGTGGTTTCACTGGAGAGTTCTACCAAATATTTCAAGAAGAATAAACAATCCCTCTCAAACTCTTCCAAGAAATTTAAGAGTGGGGGAGTAGGGTGGTGGGGAAACATTTCCAAACTTATTTTATGAGGCTGTTATTACCCTGATCAAAATCAGACAAAGATACTACAAGAAAAGAAAACGACAGACCAATATCCTTATTGATGCAAAACTCCCCAACAAAATACTCAAAAAGGAAATTCAACAACACATTTAAATGATTATATAGCACAGGAAAGTGGATTTCTGGAATGCAAGGATAGTTCAGCATACGAACTACAATCAGTGTAACACACAGTAACAGAATGAAGGACAAAAGCCACACGATCATCTCAACTGATACAGAAAAAGCATTTGACAAAATCCAACACCCTTTCATGATAAAAACTCTCAACAAATTATGAATAGAAGGAAATTACATCAATATAAAGGCCATACATGAAAAGCCTACAGGTAACATCATAATCAACGGTGAAAAGTTAAAAGCTATTGCTCTCAGATCAGGAACAAAGTGGGGATGCCTCACTTGCCATTTCTATTCAACACAGTACTGGGAATACTAGCCAAAGCAATTAGGTAAGAAAAAGAACTACATGGTATCCAAATTGGAAAGGAAGAAGTTATCTCTGTCACAGAGGACATGATTTTATATGTAGAAAATCCTGAAGATTCCACACACACACACAAAAACTGTGAGAATAAACAAATTCGGCAAGACTGCAGGATACAAAAAACACACAGAGAACAGTTGCATTTCTATATACTAACAATGAACAATCCAAAAAAGTAATTAAGAAAACAATCCCATTTACAATAGCATCAAAAAAAAAAAAAAAATACTTAGAAATAAACTTAACCAAGGAGGTAAAATATACATTGAAAACTGTAAAAACATTGTTGAAAGAAACGAGATACAAATAAAAGGAAAAACATCCCATGTTCATGGACTGGAAGCCTTAATACTATTAAAATGTCCATACTACCTAAAGCAGTCTATAGATACAATGCAATAACTACCAAACTCCCAATAGCATTTTTTGCAGAAATAGAAAAAAAAAAAATCCTAAACTTCATATGGAATATCAAAGGACACCAAATAGCCAAAACAATCCTGAGAAAGCAAACCAAGTACTTAACACTACCGAAATGTATACTTAAAAATGGTTAAATGGTAAATTTTATGGTATACAAATGCACATTTAAAAATAAAAATAAGATAAATAAAAATAAAAAATAAAATTTTAAATAAATTTTAATGATAAAAAATAAAAATTCCCAAAAATATACCAGCTCTATCTAATAAAGGTATTTCTAATATAAATATGAAATCATGATTTTAAGATGTTAAAAACACATAAAAAATTAGGAAAACCGATTAGGTCTTTCTGCATATGGCTTACAATGATGATAAACTGGTAGACTGTACCAACCAAAACAGTGGTGGTCTACATACAATAGCCAGATACAACTTTTTCAAATTCTAGTATCTTAAAAATTTGGTCACTTCCCTACAAATAACTAATTGAATCAGTTATAAAATAGCCTATGTTTGTAATGTTTCCATTTCACGGCATACTTCCCTACTTATATATACATTGGTAAACTGCTTACAATCTGTTAAGTTTAACAAATTATTCAGGTGGTGAGTTCCAGATATAGGGTAGTATTAATAGCACACCCTCAAATAGTTAATTTGATTTTGAAAGAGCAAAACTTTTCATGTGGTTGAGAATACTTTAAGAAAATAACACAAGACCAGAGATTCTTCCAGAACCATGGGGTATGACAAAAACACAAGGGTATAATTTTAAAAGTCTACGGAGTGCCTGGCTGGCTCAGTCACTAGTGCATGCAACTCTTGATCTCAGGGTCGTGAGTTCAAGTCCCACACTGGGCATGGAGCCTATTTAAAAAAAAAAAAAAAAAGGCTAACAAAAATACCATACCTCTTCTAAATCATTTCTTATTATCAAGAACACTATGCTAAAAGGCAAGATACTGCCATTTTTCGTAAACATCAGAAATCTAAGTCTTTTCTTCCTTTTGAAGAGATTTATGAACGGGAGATGGTCTATAGGAAGAGACCTTCTGTACCAATTTTAACAGCAAACTGGCTTTAGAACATACAGTACCAAAAAAAAAAAAACAAAAACAAAAAACCCAACCAAACAAACAAAAACATACAGTACAGAAGAACAGACAATTCCCACAAAGATAACGATGAGTTAGCATGACAGGTGAGAAGGGCCAGGGGCTGTGGCCCAGGGCGGGAAAGGACAGGTCAAGGCTGGCCTCTGCTTCTTCCCCAGGCTGATTCTCCCCGCTGTGCCTCCCTCCCAGCTGCAGCCACTTAGACCTCTGTCCCTGAGACTTTAAGAGTAAAACCTGGTCTGTGCTTGAGGGTCTGGAGAGAAACACGGAGACTACCTTTGCGAGCTGTCTCCTCCGCCTTCCCCTGCCAAACCCCCAGGGCTGGAGAACGATAATCTTACTAAGGAGTGTAGCGGCTCTTAACGCTACTTATCTCTGGAGGGTTAAGGTTAAGTCCTGACCTGACAGGTTACTTTGTGGGGTAAGTGACTGAGGCTTCCCATCTTAGGCCTTATCCACCCCCATCCCTTGTACTCCTGCGAATGGATGGGAATCAAGGCTTGGTTTTCCCCGGTATACGCTGTCGGACAAAGAAGCTGACAGACTGGGGTAAACGAGCTCATAGGTTGGAGTAACAACACACTGGAGGAACACAACTATATCAAAGAGAAAACAAACTATTAGATCAGAAATTCTAAGAGAAGCAGGTATTTCATAAAGATGACCCAGTATTTTGGAAGTAGCCTAATAAATATTCTAAAGAGGACAGTAGCAACAGAAAACATGACGTAAAAGGAACCGAACAGAAATGTTAGACAAAAGGTCATATGGCTCCATACAGAAGGCAGGAGATGGGGTAAATGGCATAACGGATGTATCAGAGAAATAAGTTAGCAAACTTCTAGTTTCTAGACTGAGGAAATCTAGAAAAACAAAGCAGAGGACAAGGATATAACATTAGAACAAAAATAGTTTTAATTTTGGAATTAAAAAAGAACCGCCTTAGACTGGAAAAGTCAGACCCAATATAGTGAAATTAAAGGATATCACAGACAAAATATTCTAAAAGCCTAGAGAGAAAGAGCAGATCACATATAAATAAGACTTCGACAGACACCAAATTTTCCAGATCAACACTAGATGCAAAAGAAGACAAAGGAACAGTGATTCCTAAGTATTTAAGGAAATGATTTAGAACCTAGAATACTATATCCAGCTAAACTGTTATTCAAATTCAATGTCATGACCAAAATAATCCAAAGGATTTTGAAATTTTACAACACAAAGAGTCACACTCAACAGTGTTGGGATGAAACAAGGAAGAAAAGGTACATTACCCGAGGTTGCTGTAAGAAATGTATGAAATAAAGGTGATCAGATAAATACATTAATAAGTGTTGTTGCTGTCTAAAAAAGAGAGAAAAAATTTATTTTACCCCAGAATTAAAAATCTCTGGGGTAGGGGGAAAGGGAGAGGGGACCAAGAGTTAAGAGAGCTTATTAATGGAGACTTACAAATTCTATTTTTTAACAAAGTTATAATTAAAAGCATCAAAGTAGAACAAAAAAAGATCTAAAGAAGTAAAAATAATATATCAACACGTTCTTCCAAATACATTGGTAATTATAATAAATGTAAATGGACTGAAGTCAACAAAGATGGACATATTGGATTTAAATTTTACTAATTCTTTTAAGATTTCATTTATTTATTTGAGAGAGAGAAAGAGAGAGAGTGAGAGCACGAGGGGCAGAGGGAGGGGCAGAGGGAGAAGCAGACGCCCCACTGAGCAGGGAGCCCAATGCAGGGCTTGATCCCAGGCCCTGGGGATCATGACCTGAGCCGAAGGCAGACACTCAACCAACTGAGCCACCCAGGCGCCCCTAAACTTTACCATTACTTATAAAAAAATTTTTAAGGCCAAAGGCTGGAAATAAAAGGAAGTGAAAAGAATGTAAGTTCTAGCAAATGCTAGCAAAAGAAATCTAGTGACACAATACTAGCACCAGATGAAACAGATTTTAAGACCAAAAGAAGCGTTTTTAGGAATGGAGAGGGTACTACAGAAGGATAAAATGTGCAGTCTATAAGACAGAGCAATTTTCTTTTTCTTTTTATTTTTTTTAAAGATTTTATTTGACAGAGAGAGACACAGTGAGAGAGGGAACACAAGCAGGGGGAGTGGGAGAGGGAGAAGCAGGCTTCCCGCGGAGCAGGGAGCCCGACGTGGGGCTGGATCCCAGGACCCTGGGACCATGACCTGAGCCGAAGGCAGACACTTAACGACTGAGCCACCCAGGAGCCCCGACAGGGCAATTTTAAACATGATGTCCTAACAGAATAGTCTCTAAATATATACAGCATAAACTGATAAAAGAATCAGGAAAAATAATACTGATGCTACAGAGATCCAATAATTAGATTCCCTACAGATGATGCGCAAGGCCATAAAGAAATTACAAAAAATATCACGAGTCTATCAAATTTGATTAGGACATATGTAAGACACAAGGTTAATACAAAAATATAAATTAAAAAGTCACATATTTGGACATACCAAAACATACTACTAAATAATTCACAGGATTAAAGAAAAAATTATAATGGAAATGTAAAAATAGGTAAACTAGATGATGAAAATACACCAAGAGCCATGGGATGAGCAAAAGTGGTGCTTTAAGGAAGATTCATTGGGTGCATATATCACATCAGAAGACTTACTTATACTCTAGGATGGTTTTCTCAAATGCAGACAAAACGACATCTAAGTCCACGATGTCACTGGCTTTCTTTCCTTTCAGACACCAAATATGTACAGAGTCAGAAATATCTAGAATATTAAGAGAAGTCCACTTAATATACTGATTATATTTTGGCTCTAGGCCGAGGGTTCTGAAAATCTACAACAAAAACTGCCCCACCAAATTGCCAAAAATAGCTATGGTTGACGAGGCACATGGGAGGAGACAGGACTCACTTGTCCCCAGGCCAGGCCAATCTCACAAATCCCCGTCTATACGCTCACTAACTGCCTCTACACTCACTAACTGCCGTCTCCTTGGTTCTCCCGTTTCTGCCAACACAGCCTGAAGTACCACTGACTCACAACTACCAGCTCTACCTTTACTTAGTAGTCTGCTCCTACCCAACACTACTTACTGGTCACAGAGCTCTTTGTTACTTGTAGTTTCTTAATTTTAATCTACCTAATAGGCCACATAGAGATTCCCCACTGTGCTGATTTAGTCTCAGTAATGTGGATGAAAGGTCCAGCACTCAGTAAGAGGGGGTTGTAGAATACCTAATGATAAGGACAGGATCCCATTTGGGGTGAGCAGTGTCAGTAAAAGGATTGAAGAGTATATATCAAAAAGCAGGGTGGCTCTTTTTCGGGTGACGGGATTAGTAGGTGATTTTATCTTCCTTTCTATACTTTCCAAATTTTTCTAAACATATATGATGTCTTTTAGCTTTTAAAAGATTAAAAGATTATCTTAAAATCTATATAGCTTTTATATAAGATATATCTATTATACATCTATAAAGATGTAGTCCTTAAAAGGAAATGAAAGAGGAAGGAAAGAGAGAAAATGCTTTATTTTCCTCCCATTTTTCAATATACTTTTATTTGTATCAATAAAAATGCAGAACAATGTGGATGAATCTCAAAAAAGTTATGCCGAGAGAAAAAAAAAAAGCCTTATTCAAGGTAAAACTATGTGATGTGTTCAACACTGTGTTTCAACACTGTGTGATGAAAAATTAAGGTGATAAAGCAGGTGTAAGAGTAAAATCTGGGAGTATAAATATATATTTTAAGATTCACCTTTGTTGTAGTTTGAAAATTTTCATGACATATGTTGTAAAAATTAGTTACTACAAAATCACAAATTTTTAGCTTTTTAAAGTAGCAACTTTATGTACTTACAATTTACTGCTTTAACAACAAAGTTTTTAAAATAAAATTCTTGAATGCTTGACAAAGTATAAAACACTATTTTGTACCTGAGTCTATGGCTTCACTTCTTGATTTCTTCCTTTTGCCACCAAACATCTTTTTCTGAGTTTTCTACAAAACAAAACAAAACAAAAAAAAACAAAAGCAAAGATGTTTATTTAGGAAAAGTTTTCCTTCTCTTATATAAGTTATCTGATCATGGTATTTCAAACACTCTCAGTTCTGGCTGTTACTCTCATTTAGTTCTAAATTATTATGTATACTACCTAAATTAATATAAAGAGACATTGAAAAATTAAATGGTCTCTTGGGGCGCCTGGGCGGCTCAGTCGTTAAGCGTCTGCCTTCGGCTCGGGTCATGGTCCCGGGGTCCTGGGATCGAGTCCCGCATCGGGCTCCCTGCTCCGCGGGAAGCCTGCTTCTCCCTCTCCCGCTCCCCCTGCTTGTGTTCCCTCTCTCGCTGTCTCTCTGTCAAATAAATAAATCTTTAAAAAAAAAAAAAAAGAAAAATTAAATGGTCTCAAAAAGTAAATAAAACTTTTAGTTGGCTTTGAACAGTGGTTGCCTTGGGGGCGCCTGGGTGGCTCAGTCAGTTAGGCATCTCCTTTGGCTCAGGTTGTGATCCTGGGGTCCTGGGAGCCAGCCCTGCACGGGGCTTCCCTGCTTAGTAGGGAACCTGCTTCTCCCTCTCCCTCTGCCCCTCTCCCTGGCTCATGCACTCGCTCTCTCGCTTGCTTTGCACTCTCTCTCAAATAAATAAAATCTTTAAAAATTAAGAAAAAAAACCAAAAAACCAACAGTGGTTGCCTTGGAGGAAGTTCAACTTTTATTACTTAATAACCTGTGGAGTCAGGCTGCTCTCTGCTCCAAGCTAGGATGAAGGAAAAGCTTCTAAACGAGCTCTGGGGCCACACCACACCATCAGATGGGGTTGGGGAGGAGGCTCCTTTACTTAGGTGTAGGACCCCAGGGACCCGCGGCAGGGAAGCTCAGAAGGGGCGCCCTAGGAATGCCCGCTCCCCTCCGCACCCACACCGGGGGACGACTCCGCCAGCAGTGCGGGACTCCTATTCTGCTGAGGCGGCGGCGACCAGACTGCACCAGCAGAGGCGCCGGGAGCAGGCTGCTCAGAAAAGAGCACCGGGAGTCCAGGTGGGGGTGCCCTGAAGGTCCTGAGTCCTCCGCATGTGCAGAATGAGACTACGTCAAGCTTCCTGGAAAGCGGGTAGCACAGGATTAAGAATGTAGCAAGTCGGGGCGCCTGGGTGGCTCAGTCGGTGAAGGGGCTGCCTTGGCCTCGGGGTCGTGATCCCAGGGTCCTGGGGCAGAGCCCCGCATCGGGCTCCCCACTCAGCGGGGGAGTCTGCTTCTCCCTCTCCCCCGTCCCCTCTGCCTCCTGCTTGTGCTCTCTCTCTCTCTCTCAAATAAATTTTGAAAGTCTTAAAAAAATAAATAAATAAAGACTTTTTAGGCAGGACTGTAATTCAAAAGGATTGAGAAGCACTACCCTTGAGTAAGGCCTACTCAACACCCACCCTAAGAAAACCTAAAACTCATCTCAGACCAGATTCGCTAGAAAGACAGAGACTGGAGGTTGTAAGTAGAATTCAAAGATGATCCCCAGTGATCTGTAGAACTCCCTCCCTTGAGTGTGGGTGGGACCTGTGAATAGGATGGGCTACTTGTTCCCTCTCTCAGGTTACCTTAGCGGAAGACTCCACTGTAGCTGACTCGAGAGATTCTCTGGCTTTGAAGATGTTAGCTGCCATACTGTGAGAGGGCGGCATGACTAAGACCTAATGGTGATCCCCAGCTTCAACCAGAGAGGAAACAGGAACCAAATTCTACCAACAATCTGAAGGATCTTAGATGAGGAGCATGAGCCTCGGATGAGATGTCCGTCCTGGCTAGCATCTTGATTTCAGCCCTATGGGACCGTGAGTAGAGAATCTGGCTAAGAGGGACTTCTGACCGCGAGAAATTGTGAGCTATAAATGTGTGCTGTTTTAAGTCACAAAGTTTGTGGTAACAAACATGCAACAATTATAACAGAGGTTGAGTCTCAGTGAGTTCGAGCTGCTTGGAAAATACGTCAGGCTTTCCACAAGTTGACCCTAACAAAAGATAAAACCAAGCTTACAGAAGTTAAAGATGATCAGCCAATAAACAAGCTACCAATTAGAATAAAAAGTCAACATTCGTAAGCAGATAACAGAATTCAGAGTCTCAACAACCTGTCAACAATATCCAATACACAATCCAAAAGTATTAAGTTAAAAATGTTATATAAAAAATGTGACCCATAGTCAAAACAGAAAAAAATATTCAAGAGAAACTAACCCCAACTTAGCCCCGAAGAAAGACTTTGTTAAAGCAGCTACTTCCCAAAGAAGTAAAAGGAAATGGTGGCCTTAATGACTACAAAAAACCAGGGTACCTTAGCAGAGAAAGAGAAACTATATTAAAAAACAAACAAACAAACAAAAAACAAACCTAAATGGAAATTCTAGAACCAAAGAGCATATAACTAAGAAATCACTGGGTCATGCTTCAGTTTCCTGTGGCTGCTGTAATACATTACCACAACTTGACGGCTTAAAACAGAAATTGATTCTCCAACAGTTCTGGGGGGAAGTCTGAAATCAGTTCCAATGGGCCAAAATAAAAGTGTTGGCAAGACACTTAGGTCCCTGGGCATGTGGTGCTGGATCCCACAGCTCCCATTACAGACTTATCTGTGGATGGATGCCCAACCGTTGCTGCTGCGGGGGGTACACAAAGGACGTCGTACTCAGCCATGATGCTCTTGTTTTTGTCTTTAAAGTGTATCTCTTGCAGAGTAGCATCCAGTTATCCACAGTCTCTGCATTGCAGTTGGAATGTTTAGTTGACTTACTTTTGATGTAATTGTTGGTGTGGTTATTAGGTGTAAGTCAGCCATACTGCTCTTTTGTTTTCCATTCATCTACTTCGTCCTGCTATTGCCTCTCCAAAAGCCCATTTGCTTTTGATGTAATTTTAAGTATAATTAGGTTCAAGTCTACCATCCTCCTTACTGTTTTCCACTAGCCTTTCATTTTTTTTTTCCCTCTCTGTTGCTAATTTTGGGTTAACTGAATATATTTCAGTATTCCATTTTCTTTCCTCGATTGGCTTCTAGATGCCTCTGAATTTTTTAAGAGCGGTTGCTCCTGGGTTAAAAATATGCATCCTTCAGTTAGCAAAGTCTATTTAGAATCAGTACATTACCACCTCACATCCTACTTCCTGAGAGTTAACTACTTCCCACCGCATAAATCTCATTACATAACCACGTTATTTTCTTTATCCATCATCCTCTGTGCTGCTTTGGACACAGGTTTTGCTTCTACAGACGTTGTAAACCCAACCTTAAGGTGTTGTCATTTTTGCTTGAAACAGCTGTTTCTTAAGGAAATTATGAGAAGAAAAAAAAATATGATGTAGTTTTTGTCACCCACTCATTTTTTAAAATTTATTTATTCTCTTTAAGTAGGCTCCATGCCCAATGTGGGCTCAAACTCACGACCCTGAGGTCAAGAGTTTCATGCTCTGCCAACGGAGCCAGCCAGGTGCCCCCCTCCTTTTTTTAATTGATTTTTCTTTTCCAGTTGTCTTTTCTCTTTCCTATAGATTTGAGTTTCCTTCTGATACCTTTTCTCTTCAGCCTAAAGAACATTCTGCAGCATCCTTTTTTTTTTTAAAAGATTTATTTATTATTTATTTTGAGAGAGAGAGAGAGAGAGAGAGAGAGAGCACATGAGAGGAGGGAGGGCCAGAGGGAGAAGCAGGTTCCTCGCTGAGCGGGGAGCCCGATGCGGGACTCGATCCCAGGACTCCAGGATCATGACCTGAGCCGAAGGCAGTCGCTTAACCAACTGAGCCACCCAGGCGCCCCTGCAGCATCCTTTTAATGCAGGTCGGCTGGCAACAAATTCTCTCAAATTTTCTTTCTGAAAGTGTGCTTATTCACCCTTTTTGAAAGGATGTATTCATTGGACGTAGAATTCTGGGTTTACATTTCTTTTTTCCTCAGCTCTTTAAGTATGTTTTTCTATTGTTCTCTGGTCTCCACTGTTTCTGTGAGACAGCTCTGAGACTTGTCATTGTTCCCATGTATATTTACTCTGTCCCTTTTCTCTGGCTGCTGTCAAGATTTTCTGCTTTTCTTTGTTTTTTGGCATTTTAACTATGATATGCTTAAGTATGGTTTTATCTTGCTTTAGGGTTTACTGAGCTTCTTGGATCTGTAAACTGGAAAATTCCAGTCATTTTATTTCTTAAATTTTAATTTTTTCTACCCCCATTCTGACTCTTCTTTCAGAACTTTCTTTTTTTTTTTAAGATTTTATGTATTTATTTGAAAGAGAGAGAGCACACAAGCAAAGGGAGCGGCAGGGAGAGGGAGAGGGAGAAGCAGGCTCCCCGCCGAGCAGGGAGCCCGATGTGGGGCTTGATCCCAGGACCCTGGGATCATGGCTGAGCCAAAGGCAGACACTTCACCGACTGAGCCACCCAGGCACCCCTCACATTTTTTCTCTCTGATTTGCAAATTGGATAAACTTTTATTGCTTTGTTTTCAGTTTCACGGACTAAACTGGCAGGTAGAATCTGCAGCGAAGGGGGACGCCTGGGTGACTCCGTTGGTTAAGTGTTCAACTCTTGATTTGGGCTCAGGTCATGATCTCGGGGTTGTGAAATGGAGCCCCATGTCAGGCTCCGTGCTGGGTGTGGAGTGTGCTTGGGATTTTCTCTCTCTCTCTCCCTCTGCACCGTCCCCTCCCCCACCCCCACCGTAAAGAAAGAGGGAGAGGGAGGGAGAGAAAGAGGAAGGGAGGAAGGAAGGTCATTTAGTGAAGCCCGTATGTAGTGAATGGTGCCCCTTAAGATATGTCCATGCCCATGAGTGTCATCATAAGTATCCTTTATGAGAGAGGCAGAGGGGGATGAGACACACACAAAGGAGATGATGATGTGAAGATGGAAGACAGATATGGAAGTGATGTGACATCAGCTGAGGAATGCCAGAGCCACCAAAACTGGAAGAAACAGAAAACAGAATACGCTTAACTGACTGGGCCACCCCGGTGCCCCTAATGTCCTGGTTTTAATCACTGCGCTTTGGTAATGTAAAAAGTAAGAATTAGATGAAGCTGGGTAAAAAACGTGTGGGAACTTCCTGAACTATTTTTGTAACTTTTAAGTGTAAAATTAAGAAAACAAAGAACAAAGCTACAAAATTCATGATGCAAAACTCCGGAGAACTAAAGAGAATCCACAAAATTGGGATATTCAAAACCACCTGAGGCGCCTGGGTGGCTCAGTCGGTTAAGCGTCTGCTTTCGGCTCAGGTCACGCTCCCAGGGTGCTCAGTAGGGAGTCTGCTTCTCCCTCTCTCTCCGCCCCTCTCTCTCTTACTGTCTCTCAAAAAATAAATAAGATCTTTAAAAACAAAACAAAACATCCAAAAACTCCACTTTGTAATCAAGTAGACTATTCCCCCCACCATAAAAAGACCGTAAGGAGACATAATATCGGAACATATGTCAGTCACCTTGACCTGAGAGCACATTCCCACCAATACCTCAAACAACTGCAAATTCAAGTTCCCATGGGATGTTCACCAAGACAGACCAATAAGAGGCAAAACAACATGTATAATGTGCTTCTATTTGTGTAGAAAGGGGAAACTAAAAGAAGAAAAGAGATCCGTATTTGTTTACACAGGCAGAAGAAAACTGGAAGAACACGTAAGAACCTACTTAGAATGTCACCTGGGTGTGTATTTACTGGGTGAGGAAGATGGAAAGTGGAACATGATGCAGCAGGAACATATTAAAACTTTTTTTGGACATGAGGAATGAATTATTCAAAGCATTAAACCAAATGAATAGAATGATATATTAAGAGCGTGACCAAAAGATAATAAATGTCAAGAATTTAAAACAGAGTGCTTATAACCCAGAAATCTTAGCCACTTTTTTCCTAAGGAAATGATCGAGGGTGTATACCAAGATTTAGCTAGAGAAAAATTCATGAGAGCACTTAAAAATGTTTTTGAATCGCAACCATTCGTTAGAGATTAACTACACTGCAGCACACTCATTAACGAAATGGCGTGCGCTCATTAAGATGGTAGCCTAGAACACAAGTGCCCAGGCTGGTCCCACTGGGGGTGAGCAAAGTGCAGGAAAGGCGCTGAGGAGCCTAGACCAAGGAGCAGAGTGGCTCTTTTCGGGAGATGGGATTGATTGTAGGTGATTTTATTTTCCTTTCCAGACCTTCTGAATGTTCTCAAACATTTTTATAACAAAAATATGTAACTTATCTTTTTAAAGAAACAAAGGAAAGAGAGGAAATGCTTTATTTTCCTCAACTCTTTTTTTTTTTTCCCCCCTCCAGGGGGATGGCAGGCACTCTCTTACCTCTCTTACCGACTGATGTGGTTCTGTCACGGTCTCTTTTTCAACAACTGACTTGGCACTAAGGGGTCTGATTTTTTTAGGAGTGACCGACTCAGCCAGTTTCTCTGGAAGCTCCAAAGATGTACATGGTGTATCTGAAGTAGGTTCGTGTGCTTGTATCCTTATTTTCTCTGCAGATTGAACTTTTCTTCTTATATCACCTTCTTCGGTGCTTTCAGATTCATCGCTAATGGGCTTGACTTTTCTTCCTGGCTATGTCAAGAAAGGAGCATTACTGGTTTAGAAAATACAAATGCTTTATCATCCTTACTGTAATAGTGGATAGCCCTAGTTAAGCCCCTCTTTCTCATTTCCCACCTTCCAGCTTGAACATAACAGGAAGATGGCAACGAGATTAGCACGTAGGTGGGGAAACCCAGACTCGAGCTCCCAATAAACACTCCCCACAGTTCACTCTGCCTTTGTAGCTCCCGATCTAAACAGATGACATGAACGCTCTGAAAACCGACTAGGGACACAGAGATTTGAGGTCTCTATAAATGAAAGCACCTAAAATATGAAAACCTATTTCCCTTTTTACAGTAAAAGTATCTTCTGAAATGTAACATTTTTTCTCTATGTAAAACGTGGTTACGGCACATTTTCTCTATTTGCATCCAATCGAAATAGGAAAGGAAATCTGTTGCAAGATAGAAGAGAGAACCCTCCTACGTACCTTTCTTGCACTCATCTCTACAGACATGTTTTCACCTGCTTCAATTTCATAAGTGTCTGACCTGTACCGAAGAACAAACCGTCAGTATCTTGCACCTATTTTTTTTTCACGTCTTGTGTAAGTCGCTCATCCAATATTAAAACAAGCTCACTTTCATGAGGAGATTTCCCACTTGTCCTGGGCGGGCTTGCCACCTTCCCAGAGTTATGGGTCATCTCCCACATCTTCCCATGCCCAGGCCACATCAGTTTATTCTTGGCGGGCAAGTAGGCGCCCCAATACTGCACCACCTTGTGGTCATGCCCCAGAACTGCACTTTCCCCCACGTTACCACTCCCGGGTACATACATGGCCCATCATTTGAAATAAAAGCTTATCCGCAGACACCAGCCCCATCATTAGGGGATATAAAAGGGAAGCCCTTCTTTTTCCCTTTGAAAAGGAAAAAAAAAAAAAAACCAACCCTAAATTTCCGATGAGAGATGAGAGTTCACTTTTCCACTCAATTCAACATTCATTTGACGCCAACTTGTACGCCATGCATTCAGAACGCAGGGGGCGCCCTGAAGGTGGCAGCATACCAGGGAGAGAAGACCGGCAGTTCAGAAAGATGGCACTGGAAGGTGTGGGGTGGGCGGGCCAGAGGGGAGAGAGCGGTTCTGGAAACGAGGGACAGCAGGCCCCCCCTGCTGCAGGAACGCGGCGAGAGGGACAGGTGGCCAGACCGTGGCAGGGGCATGGAGAAGACAAACGGGAACGGCCAGAGCAGAGAAGCTACCGGGAGTGACTCCCACGGGACAGCAGGGCAATTAATCTAGAGACTCTCAAAGCAGCTTGCTGTCACTGGGTGAGAGACGAAAGGACTGAGCTTGGTTTTGCCTTTGTTGAATCCAAGGTGCCTGTGGGCGTCTAGGGACATATGGCCAATCTGCAGGACATGCAGGGCCCCGGAGAAAGGCTGGGCAGGACAGACAGACAGACTCGGGGCGCAGTGGCATCTGGGTAGCTAACACCATGAGAGTAACACAGGGCGGGGGGGGCAGGTGGAGAGGAGAGAGCCGAGAGCAGCATCACCTGCGCACATAAATAGGGGAGAGGGGAAGGAGATCAAGGAACAAAGACCCTAACATCCCTGGTGAGGAGCTGGGCCTAGAGGCTGATGCCTCCGTGAGTCCGGGGAGATTGCTCTCTCTCGTCCCTGCTGCCCCGACTCCCCTTCGTGTCCGTATAAATGGATCCAAGACCTAAATGGGAGACCTGAAACCATCAAAATCCTAGAGAACACAGGCAGTAACCTCTTTGACATTGGCCGTAGCAACTTCTTACTAGGTATCTCTCCTGAGGCAAGGGAAACAAAAGCAAGGGCCTTCATCAAGACAAAAAGCTTCTGCACAGCGAAGGAAACAATCAACAAAACGAAAAGGCAACCTACTGAGTGGGAGAAGACATTTGCAAATGACATATCTGATAAAGGGTTAGTATCCTAAATATATAAAAGGAACTTGCAAGGGGCGCCTGGGTGGCTCAGTCGGTTAAGGGTCTGCCTTCGGCTCAGGTCATGATCCCGGGGTCCTGGGATCGAGCCCCACATCGGGCTCCCTGCTCTGCGGGGAGCCTCTCCTCCCTCTCCCTCTGCCCCCCCAACCCTCCTGCTCACTTGCTCTCTCTCGCTCTCAAATAAATAAAATCTTTAAAAACTTTCATTTCTTAAAAAAAGAAACTTACAAAACTCAACACCCAAAAGGCACATAATCCAATTAAAAAACGGGCAGAAGACCTGAACAGACATTTCTCCAAAGAAGACATCCAAATGGCTAAGAGACACATGAAAAGATGCTCACCACCACTTACCATCAGGGAAATGCAAACCAAAACTACAATGAGGTATCACCTTACACCCGTCAGAATGACTAAAATCAATGACACAAGAAACAACAGATGTTGGTGAGGATGTGGAGAAAGGGGAACCCTAATGCACTGTTGGTGGGAACGCAAACTGGTGCAGCCACTGTGGAAAACAGTATGGAGCTTCCTCAAAAAGTTAAACAGCAAATTGCACTACTGGGTATTTACCCAAAGAATACAAAAACACTAATTCAAAGGGATATATACATCCCGATGTTTATAGCAGCATTATTTACAATAGCCAAATTGTGGAAACAGCCCAAGTGTCCAGCGACTGATGAATGGATAAAGTGGTGTATAATATATATACAACAGGATGTTATTCAGCCAACAAAAAAAAATATGAAATCTTGCCATTTGCAGTGACACGGATGGAGCTAGAGAGTATTACGCTAAGTGAAGTCAGTCAGAGAAAAACGAATACCATATGATTTCACTCGTATGATATTTAAGAAACAAAACAAAGGAGCAAAGGGGAAAAAAAAAAAAAAAGAGCGGGAGGCAAACCAACTCTTAACTACAGAGAACAAACCGGTGGTTCCCAGAGGGGAGGAGGGTGGGGGTTGGGTGAAATAGGTGATGGGATTAAGCAGTGCACCTGTGATGAGAACCTGGCGATTTGAATTAAAATAAAAACTTTAGTATATGTGCTGCTCGAAATTAAAAAAAAAAAAAAAAAAGCTTCTCCCTCCCTCCTTGTTTTACCTCAAAGCTAAAACCCCCTTCACAAGCATGTTTTCTAGAATAGTCTGTTGTCAATTATAATTACTTTGGGGCTTTTTAGATTAAATTGGACTTTTATAACTGAGGTAGAATTGACATATATTAGTTTCAGGTGTACAACGTGATCATTTGCTACTTGTACACACTGCAAAATGATCTCCCCAATAAGGCCAGTTAACATCTGTCACCATACAGAGCTACAAAATTTTTCTTGTGACAAGAACTGTTAAGATCTACCTACCCTCTTATGGGTGTTATGCACAAACAATGAATCATGGAGCACTACATCAAAGACTAATGATGTAAGGTATGGTGATTAACATAACAATAAAAAATTAAAAAAAAAAAAGGATCTACCCTCTTAGCAACACAGTATTAGCTACAGTCACCCTGCCGTAATACATCCCCAGGACTGTTTTCTAGGACTGGAAATATGTAACTATAATTAGTTACTGTAAGTAATGTTATTTTCTGAGATCAGGTTTTCATGTACCAGTTCTCTTGAGGAAAAACCGAAGTTGGCTCTGAGGATCTTTAGAAAGCTTCAGTTTTGTAAGCTTCTATCTTAGAGAGCTTCTCAGAAATTCCATTGACCATGAATAAACAACTGCCTGAAATGTAACCGTACCTTTTCTCCACTTCTTTTCCTTGAGGAGTTGAGGGGATGGACGACCCGCAGTGTTTGGAGAATTCCTCTTCATCAGCATATATAGCAGTGCTATGTAAAGGAGGGTCTAGAAAAGATTATTTAAAAAAAAAAAAATGCCACTTTAGAAGTCTGGCAGCTTGGGCAGTGTCTACGCCCTTTACCAGGGCAAGCTCAGTCTGAACGACTCACCACCACACAGGTGACTTACTCCCCAAATGCTTTTGAGCTCGCACCTCAACACTAAGAAATTTACACCGTTTCACTAGTACATACGTGGACATTTATCAGTTATAACCTGTATTACTGTATTTACATACTATGTGGGAATTTTTTAATGAGCTAAAAGAAATCTAAATAGGAAGCCTGGCATTCTCTGTTCTCACCCGATGGAGCGTCACGGCTCTTTCCCACTGCTGGGAAAGGCCCAGAAAGGACTCAGAGTAAAGGGGGGCATTCCTACCTGCTCAGGTCAATTGGCCTCCGCACGCCAGGCCAAGCTGCTGGCTGACAGGGGGAGCTTGGGGGTGGGTGGCGGCCAGCGATTGCTGCAGGGTGCCTGGTAAAAGCCAAGCAACCATTGCTTCATGCTCAAATTTTAGCACGGCGGTACAGATTTAAAAGACAGCTGTTCAAATAAACAGCTGCTTAAGTGATGACCATTATCAATGCACGATTTTAAAGTTAGTAGTATATTCTGTGTTGCCCTCATCCAAGGAAAGGGATTTATTTACAACTGCGAATAACAAAGAATAAAAGAAATAAACCAATCCCAAACCTCCATAGGTAACCAGTCATCCAAACTGGCCTCTCACACAGACAGATAACCCAATTTTAATAAGATAAATAATCCGATTTAAAAACGGATATATGATCTGAAGAGACAGCTCTTAAAAAGATACACAAGTGGCTAATAAGCACATAAAAGGATGTTCAAGATCATTAGCCTCTGGGGAAATACAACTCCAAGCCACAATGAGGCACCATTTTCCATCCACTGGGACGGCTACCATCAGAGAACACCCAAGTGAGAATGTGGAGAAACTGGAACCCTCACGGACTGCCAGCTGGAAATGTAACGCGCATGTGGCAGCCTCAGTGGAAAATGGCGTAACGAGGCCTCAAAAACGCGAACACAGGATCCAGCAACCCTACGTCTGCATCTGTACCCTGAAATGAAAGCGGGGACTCAAACAGATGATCGTACGTCCATGTTTACGGCAGCATTATTCACAGTCATCAAAACGTAGGAGCAACCCCAGTGTCCATGGACAGATGAATGGATACACACAGAGGATGGAATATGATTCAGTTTTCAAAAGGAAATTCAGACACGTGCTACAACACGGGCGGACTCTGAAGACATACTGCTAAGTGGGGAAAAAAAAAAAGGCACGAAAGGAAAAATACTGTAGGAATCCTCTCATATGAAGTATCTAGAGTAGTCAAATTTCTAGAACCAACCAGTTGGGCTGGGAGGCGTGGGCAATGAGGAGCTGTTGTCTAGCGGGCCGACTCTCAGGTAGGGGCAAATGGGAAGGTTCTGGAGGTGGACAGTGAGGAGAGCTGCACAACGGCGTGAACGTGCTGATGTCACAGAACTGTACTCTTAAAAATGGTGAAAACGGTCAGTTTCACGGTCTGTAGAGGTTACCACACAAACGCAATGAGATAGCACTTCACGCTCCTGGCCAGAATCAGACAGTCAGTGATAGCAAGGGCCGACCAAGCCGCAGGGAGACTGGGGCCTCGTGCATTGCTGGGTGGGGGCGGCTGCTCGGTAAGGCAGTTCCTCAAAACGGTGACGGGGCATGACCATACGACTTAGCAGTTTCCCCCTCAGGTACAGACCCAAGAGAAATGAAGACACAGGTCCGTACAAAAACTTGTATATGAATGTTCACAGCAGGATAAACTCATACTGGGCCCACAGGGGAAACAACCCAGGCTCAGTCGGTTAAGTGTCCGACTCATGATTTCGGCTCAGGTCATGATCTCAGGGTCTTGAGATCGAGCTCTGTGCTGGGTGTGGAGCCTGCTTAAGATTCTCTCTTGCCCTCTCCCTCTGCCCCCCCCTCCTCTAAAAAATAATAAAAATTAAAAAAAAAATTATGGGGTTTCTTTTGGATTCAGATCTTTTACATTTAAATTTCCTTTAAATAAGTAATTAAAACATTTTAATAAAGCCATAACAAAAGATGTATTCTGGTAATGCTTACCTTATAAAACGTACAATATTCTTTTATTAACAAAAGACGAGACTAGAAGATACTGGAGACCGAATTAAAAATACGTCAGAGGGTACAGATTTTCAAAATGGCCTTTAAACTTATTCCAGCAACAATGTCTGATCACTGCTGATCTCAATGCTGATCTCAAAGCACCTGGCACTTTCTGTTCAGTTTTGGCCTGTGGAGTGGCCAGTGAGGACACAGCCAGAAGCAGGCCCAGATGGACAACTCACATACTCCCGGTCAACTGGGTACCAGCCCTGTTTTCCTCACATTCCAAGGAACACAGGTGAAGCTCTCCCCGCCGGCTCTCCTGAAGGAACCTCTGACTCAGTGTATTAAGGAAAAGGGAAAATTACCCCTCTTCTCCTCCCTAAATTAAAGCCTCTTACTGAATGACTCTATTGGTGGTGTGGAGTGAGAAACACAGTTCATATTCTTCTTGTTACAGAGTACTGTAACGGGTAATCCTGACAGGACTGGCTTGTTGACAAATGCTACTAGAAGAGTTCCACCCTGATAAATGTTTAACAGAGTTTTTAGTTCCAACGTATCTAGAAGTGAGGAAAATTAACTCAAATTATCAAGTACTCCCCCAAACGCTATAGTCGTATGCAGACGTCGGGTTTTTATATTTGAAGATATTTCCATATTTTTATCAGTAACTAGCCTAAAGTTTTTAGGATAAACTACTTTAAAATTTTTAGGATAAAGATTTAAAATACTAACCAAAGATTTCATAAGGTTCTTCATCTTTCTCATTTTCACCCAGTCTGCCGATGCTGGAGATAACAGAATTATCAGGAAAATCAAATACATCAGTAGGCTTCTGCTTTGGCCCGGCTTTCTAAAAGTAGACAAAGTCAAAGTCATTGAATTGGCTCTACCAAACAGGAACAGGAATCAGCTTTGTAGCTGATTTATTTAGCAAGGACAATTCTGCTATTAGTGCCGCCTAATGAAATGATCCTTAACACGTGCTGCGGGGAGAAACACAGACCACTTTGACAAACTAAGGCAGGGACTGGAAAATTTTTCTATAAGGGACCAGAGAGCAAATATATTAAGCTCTGCATCTGTTGCAACCACTCAGCCGCTAGTGACTGAAAGCAGAGAGCAACGATGCAGAAAGAATAAACATGGCTGTGTTGCAATAACACTTTATTTACGAATACGGAAATTTGCATTTCAGATCATTTTCCCGTCATGAGATGTTCTTCTTTTGATTTTACTTCAACCTTTTAAAAATGTAAAAATCATTCTTAGTCCAAAAAACAGGGGGCAGGCAAGATTTGGCCTAAGGGTCATAGTTTGCCGACTCCTGATCTCGGGCGAGCTCTGGGCCCTCTCTCCAGAAATACGCCCATGTATCTGAAAGTTCCTAAGGATACGGGGTGGCGGGGGGACTCCCAACCAAAGGAGAGAGACAAAGGTTTATGGTTCCATATACTAACAAGCCCCATGAAGTCTGCTGCCCCAAATCCTCATGAATAGACCAAAACATACAGAAAATGAGAAAAGCTTCCATCATAACTCTGGAAAATGTGCAAGGGTGCCATTAACAGATGAGAAAGTATGAGAAAATTCCGGAAGATATAAAGAAGATGGAATAAACTGAACAACAAAAAACAAAACTTTCCCATTTATAGACCTTCCATCTCCCCTGAGGCAAACTGGCCTCCGGCATACAGCTGCCTTCAAGGGAAGAGGTCGGGAGAGCTGAGAAATCCTCCTCGGGCACTCCGGACTTCCGGCTAAGGCAGGCTGGGAGCGGGGCTGAAGAACCTGGAGAAACCCATGCCAGGTACGCTGGATGTTAGCCACCAAGGGCAGAGAGCTGAGAGAAATCCATCCATAGAACAAGCAAGCTAGGGCAGGGGTGGGAGCCCAGAGCTGAGCGCAACCTTTGCAGAGGTGTCCCAGGCCTTCCCGCAGGACAAGGAGGGGGTTAGGGCAGCAGGTGGAGGGAGAGCGGAGCTCACAAGACAGGAGGGCAGGGCAGAGAGCAGACAAAACCCCCGACTCCCTCCACCCTGAAAGCAACCACTCTCAGACGTCGTTAAGGTGGGTTTCCACTGCCAAGTGGATGAGCCATTGGAAAATAATATGAAATGAGCCATGGAGAGTGCTGAAGAAATATACCCACCTTTAACGTACATTTATTTTAAGACCCTGAAGAGAAACTATAATACGGACTAAATCAATAGCATGAAATCATAAACAATTGTGGGAAACAAATGGAGAAGTGGTTAAGTGAAAAAAGCAAAATACAGAGAGGTGTACACATTTTTATAGGATATCAATTATCCAACTGGGAAAAAAACAAAAAACAAAACGGAGGCCCAGAAAAAAAGATTGAAAATGTTAACAGTGGTTATTTCTTCCAATATACTGGCAAACGTGGGAGGAAAAGGAATATGCTTTTCGTCACAATAAAACACTGAGTTCACCCAGTGAAATCTATGAGATTCGAAGGTTCCCACGAAACGTGTTATTTCTTATCATCAATTATGAGAGAATCACATTAAAATATGAAGATAACTTACATCTTTTGTGGAATGCGTTCTTCCTACAGTGTTCTTTGAAGATCTCACACTATTAAACAGCAAAAACACAAACAGGAGGAAATATTTAAAATAACCGGGGAAGCACCCTAACTTGCAACCCTCTCTAAGCATTTTTTCTCCCCAAATTATATTCCTTGTGAGTTGCACGAATAGTGTGCACCCAGTGCAAGTCAGGTTCTGGCCAAATCATTTCAGAAAACAGAACCCGTATCTCACACATATTTTTTGCAGGTCAGATCATATCACCGGTGTATAAAGTTGCATCCCTCTCTCCCTCAGAGACACAGACACTCTTCATCCTGCTGTTGTCCTTGGCCCTGAGGACAAGTCAACAGCAGCGACCGACCCTTTCTGCAGAACTGAGCAAAAGGGAGGTGCACTGGCATTTACAAAGCACCTGACACCTGTTGCACCCCGTGCCTGGCTCTTGCACATACATTTTCTCATTTGGCTCTCACAGTCCTATAAAGCAGAAGTGAAGCCCATGTTGTGGACGTCGATTCACCCGAAGCCCAGCACACAGCCAAGGAGAAGCCTGCGTTAAAACGTGCACCAGTTCAAATCCAGCTTCCTTCCTTCCGACCCTTCATGCCCCTCCACTGGGCATTAGGATAGAAGGATAAAGCTGTACATCTTCGAGCTTCAAGTAAACAAGATGTAAAAACAGGGACTAAAATACAAGCTGGAAATAAGAGTGGCAGGAAATATTAGCGCCAGCGCAGGTGTATCGAGTATCCTTCGTGCACCAGGCATTGTACTAGGGCACTGGGAATGCTCTGGGAAATTTCCATACTCAGCCCCTGACTTTATTTAGTTTTTTAGGATTTTTATTTATTTATTTCACAGAGAGAGAGAGAGCACAAGTAGGCAGAGCAGCAGGCAGAGGGAGAGGGAGAAGCAGATTCTCCGCTGAGCAGGGAGCCCGATGCAGGGCCCGAGCCCAGGACCACGACCCGAGAGGAAGGCAGCGGCTTAACCGACTGAGCCACCCAGGCGCCCCAGCCCCTGACTTTACAACATGCGACGCAGACACCTGTTTGTAGGTAGCAAAATCAGCTTAGTGTGTCTGAATCCATATTTGAGTAATGTTGTATTTGATATAATTTCAAACTTACAGAAAAATCACAAGTGTAAGAACATTCTGCATATCCTTCAGCCAGGGTCACCAACTGTTTACATTTTCTCATATGCTTTCTGTGTATATACGTAAACTAGAGACACCGTGCACTTTTACCCCTAAATAATTCAGTGTGTCTCTCCTAAGGAAGAGAGCATTATCTCGCATCTTCACGGTACAATTTCCATAAGAAAATTAACACTGATATGATTATATAATCTACAGTCTATATCCAGATTTCATCCGTTGCCCCATCATATCCTTTAAAAATGTTTTTCTGCGTTTTCAAAGAGGAAATACAAAAGAATATAAAATATAAGATTGCACTGGACATTGTATCTTCATAAACTCTTTCTGGTTCTACATGTGTGTAGTGCACATTTATGTACAGAGATGTAAAAATATCATTATTGTGAATCACAAACAAAAAAGGTGAACTCCTCAGAGCAGCGGTTTTGAAACTTCTGGCATCAGGATCACCTCTGGAGGGCTTCAAACCCGGATGGCTTGGCCCCACCCCTAGAGTTTCTGATTCAGTAAGCCCAGGATGGGATCTGAGATTTTGCATTTCTAACAAATGCAAGGAACCACACCTTAAGAACCTCTACTCTACTGGATTCTCAGCTCCCAAGAAGAAGAGAGAACAGGTCTTCATTTTACGGCATTTACGATTCTAGGGTTTCAGAAAAGTGACTTATCAATGGTCATACAGCCAAGGAACAGAAACAGGACTAAAACCCATTGGCTCCTGCCTCCTCTGTGCTTAAGAAAAAGTCAGGTTTCCTCCTTACCTTAGGGTAGGAGCAAGGTGAGGTTTCCGAAAGACAGAAACCTCTGTGATACCATATGTAAGATTTTTGGTATATGTGCCCCAGTGCGCTTCAGGGGGAGGGGTGAACAGATTTCAGGAGTCTCAAAGGCAAGAATGTTACATGTATACACCCACCCCTCCCACACACACATATGGAGAGAGAGGGTGAAAAAATGGGGAAGGGGAAGTGGGGGGAGAGAAACAAAAGCTACCTGGCCTATCAGAATAAGCTTAACTCTTTTGTCAGGTGATGTTCCGGCCCACATTCTTTCCTGATCCTCCCCTCCATCGGCAGAGGCTTCCGTTCTTCCCCACCAGCCACAGGAGTCTAGTCTGTTTATTCCACCTGCCTGCTCTAGCCTTTCCCCGCCCTATGCTCTGCTTGGCTCACCTTCCACAGTCAGCTCGCATCTAAAATGCCACCTCCTCCAGGCAGTCTTCCCACCGCCCTGGAGAACTCCTGGTTTTGTAGGACCTTGTGTACCCACTGTGGCAAGCCGCGACCCCTTTAGCGCTCAAGACACCGTCAGTGGGCCAGACGTCCACGAAACCATTAAAAATAACATTTTGGCGAGAGGTTTGGCAGCCTATATTTAAATGCATGCCCTTTTTGATAAACAAACAAAAACCAAGTGCTTGACCCATCCCGGAGCGCCCCTTTTAAAAAATAACAAGCGGCAGCTTGGTCTCCCGGCTGGAGATTTGGTTCAGCTTTAAGGTCTGTGTTACAAAACCACCAGGGTCTTGAAAATAAGAATACTGACGACCAGCCGGAGTGCAAACGTTTCTAGAACGTAATGTGTGGCAAGCAGGAGGCACTCGCGTTATTTGCTGGATATTTTGTTTCAAAATATTTTGAGTCTACTTTAGACTACACCCGCCCACGCAAAGCTAGCATTAGCAAACGTTCTTTTCCACCCTCCGGGCACAGGGTTCAGCTGCTAACTCCTTTAAATCTTGCGGCAACCCTATGTAGTCGGGACAATTATTCCCATTTTGCAGGCGGAAACCGCGGGCCTGAGCGAGTTCCACGGTGGCAGAGCCAGGGAGCGTCGCTGCGCAGCACGAACAGCTCCGAGAGGCACAAACACCGCACTAGAGGAAGGAGATAAAGCCTGTCCCCAGCCCGCGTACCCCCGGGCTGCACAACTTACCCGCCCCGACCCGGGCACCGCACCCGCCGCGGCGGGGCCATCCGAACCTACCGCTCTCCCCGCAGTCTGAGCCCGGAAAGCTCCCGCCAAACCCCGCGCCGCTCCGTGCAGCCAATCAGGGCCGAGCACGCTCGCCTGCCCCCCAAGCCCCTCCCCGGACCTTGAGCGCCAGCGGGCCCGGGGCTCCTCCCCGTCCTGGAGCGCGAGAGAAAACCCGGCCTGGAGTTCTGGGAAAGCTGGAGTCCACGCCTTACAACCAATTGCTGATGGTCTCTGAGACGTCAGCAGTTTGCCGGGCTTTTCCTCCCACCCGCGCGCCGCGCCAGTTTGCCAAAGCTCCGCAGTTCTTCAGCCGCGTGGGCCCGCCCACGGGGCGGGGAAAGGGAGGAGCCGGAGCTGAAAAGAGGTGGTGCGGTCGCTCTGTGGACCCGATCCAAAGCTCCTTAGGGCTTCGGCTTAGAACGATGCGTCGCAAAAGGGCAGGATTTGACTCCGCTGCTGCCCTCGACCAGCTGTGTGAGCTGCGCGTGTTATTTTACCTCTATTCCAGTTTGCTCATTGCAAATGGGGAGGGCCCCTTCTGGAGCTAATATTCTCCTATTCTTTTCTTTGCTTAAAAATGTATTATTGTCCTGCAAATCAACGTTGGGCCCTAACCACACCGTAAATAAAAATGTACTTAAAATGGATCAAAGACCTAAACTTGAAAACTATACAACTCCTAGACGAAAACAGGCAAAAAGTTCATGACATTGAATTTGGCGATGATTTCTTGGATATGAGGCCAAAAGCACAGTTCGGGATGATGAAAAAGTTCTGCAGATGGGTAGAGTGGTTGGTTGCCTAACCTGAATGTACTGAAGTAGTGCCGCTCAAGTGTCGAGTTAAAACTGATTAAAATGCTACATTTCATGTAATGTATATTTTATCACAATAAAAAGTTACACCGTATTTCATGCACACAAAAGAATAGAATATATATAATGTACGGATAAAAAGGAACACCCATGGGGCGCCTGGGTGGTTTAGTCAGTTAAGCATCGGGCTGGTGATTTAAGGCTCAGGTCATGATCTCAGGGTCATGAGATCCAATCCTCCCCACCCCCCACTAACGTGGGCTCTGTGCTGGGCATGGAGTCCGCTTAAGACTCTCTCTCTACCGGGTGCCTGGGTGGCTCAGTCGGTTGGGCTCTGCATTCGGCTGGGGTCCTGATCCCAGGATCTTGGGATTGAGTCCCGCGTTGGGCTCCCTGCTCTGCGGGGCATCTACTTCTCTCTCTGCCCTCCCTCCCCACCCCCTCTCAAAAAAAAAAAAGCACCCATGTACTCACCACTGGATTAGAAAATAAACCATTATCCCCCCCCCCAGCAATAACCACTCTTCTGACTTGTCGTCAGACCCACAAACACAAGACTTAGAAAACTTTTCCCAGAAAATGGAGCTACCTTGATAAATCCCTAAATAATGTATGAATTACTGTATTGTTCTAAACTTTATATAAATGATATTTGGTGTGTATTCTGCAAGTGCTCTTAATCAAAGCTATGATTTTTAGATTTAGCCACATCAATGCGTGTAGCTGTAGATCATTTTTTTTCCTTGTCTTTGGAATGCTTTAAGTAAATATTCCACATTTTATTTCTCCATTCCCCTGTGTATGGCTACATCAGTTGTCTTCAGTCTTTTTGCTCTTACCAACAATGCAGTGCTAAACATTCTTGTGTCTCACATGACATATGTCTGAGAGTCTCTCTAAGGATAGACTCAGTAGTAATATTATCATTTCATAGGACAATGACATTTTCAGCTCTCCATGGTAATGTCAATTTTTATACCCTGTTTGGTAGACTACAATTTAAATCCCCCATCAGCAGTATATAAAAGTCCCCTTGGCTCTGTATACTTTTCAACACTTAGAGCTTTCAAGAGTTTTACATTTTTACCTAACTAGTGAGCTGAAATGCTATCCTATTATGATTTTAATTTGCATTTTCCTTAAGTCCATCATCTTCTCATTGTTTATAGGTCCTTCCTGATTCCTCCTTAGTGAAATAACCCCACCCAGGAATTACTTGGGCAATTACCAATGAAGAGTAAAATACCTTTGAGGAATTGAAAGTACCTCCCGGCTGATGGGTAGAAATAGGGTCCCTGGAGCCACAGAAATCTGTGGATTTCCTATCCACCCTTAAGAGAGTGGGTAGGTAGTTCCATTTTCTGGGAAAAGGGTTGTAGGTCTTGTGCTTGTGGCTCTGAAAACAAAACAAAACAAAACAAAACAAAACAAAACAAAACTGCCCAACTGTCAAGACAGGAAGAGGTTCAGCACTCTGGATGAAATAAAAACTCAACCCAAGTAGGGTTTAAAAAATAAAAGGAATTTATGAGCTTGTGTCCAGAGGTAGAATGGCTTTCAAGCACAGTTTGACCTAGAGGTTTGACAAGCCATCAGGACTCTGAATCCATTTTCTTGCCCTCCTTGTACATCAGCCTTTTCCTCAGGCTGGGTACTATCATCACCGTCATCATCACCATCATCATCATCATCACCATCATCATCATCACTATCATCATCATCATCACCATTATCATCATCATCGCCATCACCATCATCATCACCACGATCATCACCCTCATCATCACCATCATCATCCTCATCATCGCCATCATCATCATCATCACCATCATCATCGCCATCATCACCGCCATCATCACCGCCATCATCATGGCCATCATCATCGCCATCATCATCATCATCGCCATCATCATCATCATCATCATCATCATCATCGCTTGGACTTATTGAGCATTTACTATGATCCAGGCATTGTTCTAAGTGTTTAGTACTTATTAAACCATTTAAACCTCTCAATAACCCTATGTGGTAAATACTCTAATCCCACTTTACAGATGAGGAAACAGAAGAACAGCCCCATAGGTGGTAAGTGGTGGTGCCTGCATTAGATCTTAGGATTCAGGCCCAGAGCTGGCACCTGGTAGCTGTTCCAAGTCTCACATCTGAACTCCACCGTTCAAAAAAAGGGCATAGCCATGTCCAGCATTCCTAGAAAAAGCCCTAAGCTTTTACTCAAATTGGTCCAGCTTTGGTGACATACCTACCTGGGTGAGTCAGGGTTCTCCAGGGAGACAGAACCAATTATCTCACACAATCATTTATAGAGGCTGGCGAGTCTGAAATGAGAGGGCAGGCCAACAGCCTGGAAATTCAGGTAAGAGTTGATATTGCAGCCTTAAGTCTGAGTTCTGCAAGGCAGCAGGCTGGAAACTCAGGGAGAATTTTGAGGCTGTAGTCTTGAAGCAGAATATTTTTTTATCATGGGCGAAACCCCAGTCTTTGCTTTTAAGGCCTTCAACTGGTTGGGTGAGGCCCACCCACAGCATGGAGAATAATCTGCTGTACTCAAAGTCTGCTAATTTAAAGATTAATCACATCTAGGGGCGCCTGGGTGGCTCAGTCGTTAAGCATCTGCCTTCGGCTCGGGTCATGAGCTCAGGGTCCTGGGATCGAGCCCTGCATCGGGCTCCCTGCTCAGCGGGAAGCCTGCTTCTCCCTCTCCTCCTCCCCCTGCTTGTGTTCCCTCTCTCGCTGTCTCTCTCTCTCTCTCTCTGTCAAATAAATAAAATCTTAAAAAAAAAGAAAGATTAATCACATCTAAAAAATACCTTCACAGCAACATCTAGACTGGTGTTTGGCCAAACACCTGACCCCTGAACCAATTCCTGTGGCCAAAGAACTGGAATAGCATCCAGGAAGCCCATGGATTCCTACTAGAATGGCAGTGGTGGATGGGGGTTGGAAAGTGAGAAAGTGGGAAATGGATGCTGTAGATACAGGCAACCGAAGTCCTCTGCAGAAACTTGCCCAAGCCCATAGAACTAGTCATAGGGAAGGCAGGATTCCAACATAGGTGTTCTAACACCAAGCTCACCTTTGTTCCTCTCATGCTGCCTTCTCAGTTAAACTGTTAGCTTAGAGCAGAGATTCTCAAATTGGGTGAGGGAAGGGGAGAGGAAAGGGGGCACATTCTAGGATCTCTGGGGCGTGTGGAGTATGACAAAACAGTACTACCGTGACACAGAGAAGACTCTCAGTTGCTCTGGTCAGAGGGTGGGTGGGAGGGGCACCTGGGTGGCTCAGTCGGTTGGGCGTCTGCCTTCGGCTCAGGTCATGATCCTGGGGTCCTGGGATCGAGCCCCAAGTTGGGCTCCTTGCTCAGCGGGGAGCCTGCTTCTCCCTTTGCCTGCAGCTCCCTCTGCTTATGAATGAGCTCTCTCTCTCACAAATAAGTAAAATCTTTAAAAAAAAAAAAAAGGGTGGGTGGGAGCCTTGCCTAAGAATTCAGTGTCGAACGGCAATTTCCAAGCTTCTGTGGTTTATTTGTACTGCTGGGGTGAAGACCAGAACTTTCATGAGCGTCTGAACGTGGAAAGCCAAGTGTAGAGCCCAGTCTGGGTGGGAGAAGGCAAACACCAAGGCTCATCATAAGACAGTGAGAGAAACGTGGGGGCTGGGGGCTGGGAGTTAGCAGCTGGAGAGGGGAGAAGGGTCGGTCAAGCGAAGAGGAGAAGCCCAGCAGATCAGCAAAGCTGCAGTCAAGGGCAGATCCGGTCTCTGGGAAACTCTTTAAGGAAGCCATGGCCCATATTTCTATTTTCAGATGGTCCCTGTGTTGTGTGCACTCTCTCCATCACCGTTAACCTTTTGTGCATGTTTGTTAAACTCGACAACCTTGTCTCGGTGTACATAGGGAAGTTGTGAAGGATTAGGGCCAGGGGCCAGGACGGGGTGAAGCATGGGTGTTGGAAGGGGGCTGAACACGCAGGAGTGGAGGGAGCAGGGTCCCGACCCCTGCAGGCAGCCTGGGACAATGTGAGCAACCAGAAGAGGAAAGGTGATGGCAGAAAAGCTGGAGGACATCTTCATGGGTGGGTGGGTAGGTGGGCGGGGGCCCTGGGTAATAGAACATACTTTCATGTTTGGAAAATGAAAAAAAAAACCACAAAACCCCACAATTATTGCTTTTATAACACACATGCAGAAAATAAAGAACCACAAAGCACCCTGGACGCTGGGATGAATGGAGTGGCTGGACATGAACACTCCCCTGTGGAAATACACCTTCCATGTGGATTGGGTTGATATACATATTAGTTTTAGGTTTTAGAATTCTTAGTTTGATTTTTAAATAAGAATATAAATGAGAATATTATTATGTATCTTACAGGTTTATCATGAAAATAACAGGTAAAGAATATGGCATCTACATACATAAATTGCACATATATATACATATACCTATAAAATATCCATTTGTAATTTATTTTGTAAGAATACAAATTTTTGCCGGGAGTTTTAGGAATTGCTTTGGTTTTTTGTTTTTGTTTTTGTTTTTTAATTTAAATTCAAGTTAGTTAACATATAGCAATTGCACTACTAGGTATTATTTATCCAAAGGATACAAAAATACCGATTCAAAGGGGCACATGCATCCCAATGTTTATAGCAGCAATGTCCACAGTAGCCAAAATATGCAAAAAGCTCAGATGGCCATTCACAGATGAACGGATAAAGATGATGTGGTATATATATATACGATGGAATATTACGCGGCCATCAAAAGGAATGAAATCTTGCCATTTGCAATGACGTGGGTGGATGGAACTAGAAGGTATTATACTAAGCGAGATAAGTCAGAGAAAGAAAAATACCATATGATTTCACTCATATGTGGAAGTTAAGAAACAAAACAGATGAACACAGGGGAAGGGAAGAAAACATAAAATAAGATAAAAACAGAGAGGGAAGCAAACCATAAGAGACTCTTAACTCAAGGGAACAAACTGAGGGCTGTTGGAGGGAGGGGTGGTGGAACGGGGTAACTGGCTGATGGGCACTAAGGAGGGCACTGGATGTCATATGCAACTGATGAATCACTGAACTCTACCTGGAACCTAATAATGTACTACATGTTAATTAACTTGAATTTAAATTAAAAAAAAAATCCAGAGCAATCTTGGAACAATTCCTAAAACTCCTGGCAAAAATCTGTATTCTTACAAAATAAATTACAAATGGATATCTCACTTCTGGCATAAACAGCAACAACAACAAAAACAAACAAAAAACCCCACAACAACTTGTCATTTATTGGGCCTCTGCTTTTTTTTCAAGTGAGCTTTTCTGTAGAACTTTCTGTACAGAGCCGCAGCCACCAGAGGGCAGACAAAGACTGGTCCTGGAGGTTTGAAAATGTAATTGGAGAGCTTGCATTTTCAGATGTTGTTAAGAAAAAAAAAAAAACAGATGAACACAGGGGAAGGGAAGGGAAAATAAAATAAGATAAAAACAGAGAGGGAAACAAACCATAAGAGACTCTTAACTCTAGGAAACAAACAGGGTTGCAGAGGGGAGGTGGGTGGGAGGGATGGGGTAACTGGCTGATGGGCATTTAAGGAGGGCACGTGACGGAATGAGCACCGGCTGTTATATGCAACTGATGAATCACTAAATTCTACCCCTGAAACTAATAATACACTATATGTTAACTACATTGAATTTAAATAAAAAATTTTTTAAAAATTAGAAACAAAAAGAAGCCTGTTCAAGATCAGTAACACTTTTTTTTTTTTTTTTTTTTCTGGAGAGAGTGAGAGAGAACGGGAGCAAGCATGAGCTTGGGAGAGGGGGAGAGGGAATCGATCCCGGGACCCCAGCACCATGACCTGAGCCGAAGGCAGATGCTCAACCGACTGAGCCACCCAGGTGCCCCAAGACTACGTAGCTTAACTACCTGTTGCTCAACTCATTTTTCCTGGCCCTGCTGTCATCTGTCAACCTCATTCCTGCAAGTTTCCCTGAAGGCAAAGGGCGTGATTTTTCTATTATGGAAAAGAAAATACAGAAAATAATTTCTCAAATTTTCCTTCTGTGTTTTTAAACTTCCTGCAGCACCTACTAATTCCTGGGTGCACAGGAATAACCCATGAAACCTGGCCATTCTCTTTGGGAAGAAACTCAAGTCGTTATCTGGTTTAAACAGACCAACTGCTCCACATCTGTGACCATGACGCTGGGAAATTAACCGAAAACGTCCCAGGAGGGTAAGGCTGGGGCGAGGGAGGAGGTCTCGAGACCTCCGCTTGGATGTTCCCTTTCAGAAAAAGAGGAAATTAAAGAAACCCAGAAAGGAAGTTTTATTCGGTGTACTTTAAAGTCGGAAGGCCGAGAAAGGTTTTTCCTCTGTGGCAAACTGCAATGACCTCAGATCCCTCCGTGTGCGTCCCAAGCTCGCTGGCATTTCCCTGGCCCTGGTCCTCCACGGCTGGACTCATTTGCTCTGCCACCAGGATCCTACTTTTTCCAGACCTAACTGGCACCGCTCCTAGCCAAGCTGAGATCACATGGCTAATAGGTCTGACCACTGCATCAGGACCTGCCATGTCACATGTTTTGGATTCCATTCCCGGCTCCCTACAGGGCTGGGTCTGGTGCAGGAGCCCTGGCAGGAGCATTCTAGCAAAATCCAGGGTTTCTCCGGCCGAGCAATCGCTGACTCCGACCTGCAGGGGAATTCGTTTTATAACTCAAACTTGTAAAAGGGACACGGGAGCGCATAAGTGGAGAAAGGGAAACGAAAAGAACACCCCACAGGAAGAGATTTTCGTAAGAAAATAAGAGACATAAAATTTCTACAGTAGAAATCTGTCTCCATGATTCGCTCTCAAGCTGTGGTCAAAAAAAAAAAAAAGTTTCTGAAAACAGTTTTCTTCCTTGTAATGACCTTGCTCATTCTGACGTGACTTTTGGGTGGTCTGACAGCACACAGGTGCGCAGCTGACTTTGTTCCCAGAGCTCAAGGCAGCTAGTTCCCTTACCTCAGGGATCTTTTTCTGCTCAGCCAAGAAAGAAACAGTAAAAGAGTCAAGGTGCCATCAGCCAGCCAACCTCAGGTCAGACGGGCTGCCCTCTCAAACCCCCAGGTGACACAAAAACCTTCTTTCTGGAACCTTCTGTAGGAGTAAACAGCTCCCCTCATCCCACCAACCACCCTCTGGCTGCCGCCCTGTGTCTCACAAGCCACCTCTTTAACCTTGTCGCTTGGCATAAAGAAAATCATTACCGGCTACCCTACCCCTTCACCTGACACCACTGCCAGGACACAAACATGCCTGACTTTTTATTTCCTGGGCTTGGAGAATAGGAGAAGCCTTTCTAGAGGAAGTGGCATCGACAATCGAGTTGGAATAAAGGGAGAGCAGCCGGCTAGGCCAGGGTAGGAGAGGGCTCTAGGGAGAGGGCATATGCAAAGGCCCCGTAGTGAGCAAGAGTGGGTTGCATTCTGGGAGTTCGAATACGTTCAGTGTGGCTGGAACAGAGTTGGGGTGGTGGCAAAAGATGAGGCTAGAGACACAAGCAGGGGTTCCCCAGTTCCTTGCTCCTCAAAGTGTCATACCCAGACCAGCAGCACTGGCATCCCCTGAGGAGCCTATTCAAAATGTACAATTTCAGGCCCAATTCCAAATTTACTGAATCCAAATCTACATTTTAAGATCCCCAGGGGATCTGATGCACAACAAAGTCCGAAAAGCCCCCCTCTAAGTATATTAAGCAGTTCAGACTTGGGAGCAACCGGAACTTTCTGAATGATAACACAGGGGAATCACATGATAAGACTTGTGATTTAGAAAATTCATCCTTGGTGCAAAGTGGAGGAAGAGAGGGTGAGTGAGTAGAGACCCACAGAGAGATATGGAGGCCAGTTAAGAGGCTGGTGCAGTTGTCCCAGCGAGAGTCGGCTGCCATCCTGCCTGGGCAGTAGGGATGGCAGGTGGGGAGTGGACACAGCCAATAATAGGCAACGGGAGAGCGCATCCGCAAGGTGGTGGCGGTGGGCGGAATTCCTCTCAGGTGCAGGGCCCACGGCCCACCCACCCGGGTGGGGCCAGGGAGCTGGCGGGAGCTCAGCAGGGCGGGGAAGGCAGTATCAGTGGGTGTGGGAAAGCGCAGGACTCTTAAGGGAGAGTCCCTCTATGTCTGCACATGTTGCTTAAAGTAGAATGTGAGCAAACCGGTTTCACGCATGCTTCACACGTGTCCCATTCGGGCCTGGTGCTTGGGTAACCCCCTGTGGCAGGGCCCTCCTCCACCCCCCCCCCCCCCCGCCGCCGGTTGTCACTCCCATGACTCACCCTCCGATTTTAACTGGCCACATGCAAAGCAGGAAAGACTGCCCAGAGTTCCCGGGGGCTGGGGGGTGGGGTGGGGGGGCGGGGGTGGGGTGAACCAGTAGCCTTAGCATTGAGCAAGGACAATTTCTGTAAGGGAAATTTGACAGGCAAGACCATTCCCCATTCCCCCATTAAAAATCGTAACACAAGCGAGTGGCTAAGAACTTACATTTAACATGTATTGGTGAAAAACCCCTGCTTCTGGCCAAGAACAGTCCATCTCTGTAGCTTTAGGAATGCTACTGAGGAGCAGAAGTCATCCAGCAAGACTTCGAGCATGTTTGCAAGTCAACGGTGTGAAGGAGTTAAAAGTCAAAAAGGAAAAATGTGGGTTTCTTTTTATGCCAAATAGGAGGCTCATGCTAACCTGCAACTGCCTTCCTCAGCTCCGGGCGCTGAGGCCGCTCCAGCCGGGAAGGATGGAGGAACAGCCTCTGTCCAGGCCGACTGTGGCCACGGCCACTCTCCAGGATAGATACGGAGGGGGCTGGAGGCGGAGGAATGGGAGGGACGCTCAGTCCAACAGCCCCGCGGTCCTTGCCTCCCAAGGTGCCGCCAGGGCCTTCTGCCCTCTGTCCACCTGCCCTGCCTGGCATCTAGGGCAGGCCGGCCGGCTTCTCTTCTGCTTATGCTGCCGTGAAAAGAAACAACTGCCACAAATGTGGAAGAAAATTCCAGAGGCCATGGCATTTACCCACCTCCACCTTGTGACATGGCGTAAGCTGCAAACAGGTGCATTTACAATGGCGAGATTGGGGGCCCCTGGGGGCCAGCTAATGAAGGAAATGTGTCCGACACGGTGATGGGCATCACACCATGGAGGGGAAGGCACAGCCAGAAAATGTGACCCGGGCACGAGAAGTGGGGCAGTGGGAAAATTCCGGACTAGTTAGCTGATCTTCCTGACTTTGCGGGAGCCCACGCCCCCACTCGCTCCCAACGGGCTTCTGTCCTCGCTACTCCGATGGAACACTTATGTCCAGAGTTGTCACCATGGCGGAATCCACTGGAAGTTCCTCTGTCCCCACCGTATTCCACCTTTCAATAGCATGTGACGTAACTGATCCCCTCCCTCCCCAAAACTTTTCTCTCTTGGCTTCCGGGACACCACCTGCTTGGTTGCCCACCTTCCTTCATGGCAGGTGATTCTCAGTCCCCATTGCTGGCTCCTTAATTCCCTTTCAAATGTGCAAGGCTGGTTCTGTCTTGGGACCTCCTCTACTTCCCAGCCAGATTTTCTGGTTCCCCGGGTTACCTGGCGAAGTCTCTTTGACCTCCTGTACACTGCTGACTTGCCCATGTGTTATCTCCTGCCTGATGGTCTCCTGAGCCACAGACTCGTATCTTCACGGGCTTGTCTAGCAGGCACCTCCAGTAGAAACTGTGTCCAGATTCAACCTCCTGATTCCCTCCCCCAAAGACCATGCAAGTCTTCCCAGCTCAGCGAGGGCAGGTGCTCATCTCCCCAACTGTGTGCACACCCTGATCCCTCCCTTTCCCTGGTGCCACCTCCAACCCCTTTCCTATCTCCCTGGCCACCAACCTGGTTCAAGCCGCCATCATGCACCACGCTGTCCTTGCATGGTCTCCGTGCTTCTCCTCTGATCCCTCTGTGACAGCCAGGAATAGTCTTTGGAAAGGGTAATTCAGGGAATGTTACTCCTTGCCTCAAAACCCCTCACTGGTTTCCTCCTGAACGCAGCGTCATATCCAGATTCCTGTCTGGTAACCGGGCCCTCCTTCTGTAACTTCCCCCAATACTACACTTGCCCTCGCTTATGATGCTCTAGCCTCACTCGCTTTCTTTCAGGTCCTGGAATACATCGCATGCTTTCTCACCTCAGGGCTTTTGCACTCGCGATCCTGCTTTTTGAACTCTTTCCCCAAACCCTGTGAGGCTGGTTCCCCTTCCTCATCCTTCAGGTCATCACCATTAAGTGTCACCTCCTCAAAGGGACGTTCTCTGACCCCAGCACTTAAACCAGGCCCTGTGGTCCCCTCCCCAATACTTTCTCAGTTGTTTTTTTCAAAGCAGCCATCACAATCTGAACTCATTTGTTTGTTGATGGTAAACACAAAATTGTGGATTCACCCCCTAATGGGTCTCTATAGGGACTGAATGGGGACATAAGTAAGGAGCAAACACAGCATAGCACAGGAGTGTACTCCCTAGTATGATCCCGCAGCTGCCATCCCTCAGGGACCCCCATCCCTGAGGATTTCTAGAACAGCTTCTGAGGGATCTCATGAACCAGCTGTATGCCTGCGACATGGCCTCACACACACTCTCCTCTAAGACAAAGTGGCTCGTTCTACCAAACTTTTAGTCCTTGATGGATCTGGGGTTACCAACATCACAGACAGCAATTATATTTAATTTTGGATAAGCCATAAAACCAGAACAAAACTCTGGGAAGTGGTATCAGGCCCTGCTAGGACAAAGAGCAATCGTAGGATAGGAATCAAAACCATTTGTACTGATGCTTAAGAGGCAGAACAGGTAGGGCCGAGAAACAATCCACCGACCTGTTTGGTCAGAAGTTCACGGCCAAGGGTGGACAAGAAGAAACATCCATAGCACGAGGTTGGAAGCTCAGTTCCAGCTTCCGTTCTGTCCGGTGTGTGGCATTGATCCCATCACATGTGTGCTTTAATTTCCTCATTGTAAAATGGGGACAGCGGTAGCATTTGGCTCTAAGAGTTGTAACGTAAAGTGGGTCATCTGGGTAAAATGCTAAGAATAGCGCCTGGCGTGTGGCAACATCGGATGCCTTTCAGTTCTTCTTCTTCTTCCAAGTAATCGAGAAAGTGGGAGGCAAACCTATTTGCCAAATGCCAAATATCCTTGAAAACCAACTGCCTTTCTGAGTTTGGATCTAGAATGTGGGTGTGTCACGGGGTGGGGGGGTCCTGCAGGGAGGGGCAGGACGAGCTCTGAGCGCAGAGAGACGACTGTGGTTTTAGCTCACGCCTCCTCACTCCTCGTGCATCCTCGCTCCTCGTCTGCGGGGAGACGCCTGCTCTCTGGCTGTTCCTGAGAGAAGCTTAACACACAGGGGGTCTGGACAGAAGAAAAGACTGCTTCACTCCCAGTGAGCCATCCTCTTCTGTTCCAGCTGGGTTTGAGACACCGAGCACTGGGCTCCGGAGGTGTGGTCTGATTTGTGGGAAGAGTGCCACTAAATATTTACTGCTGTTGTACAGGCTCAGACCCCAGACAGTGCACTGCAGAAGTTAAGACCTGAGACAGTGTTTCGGGATTAATATCCAGAATATATAAAGAACGCGTAAAGCTCAACAAAATGCACAAATAACCCTATTTGTAAAAATAGGCAAAGGGCTTGAAGAGACACTTCTCCAAAGAAGATATACAAATGACCAGTAAGCCCAAGAAAGGAGGCTGACCCTTACTAATCATTACAGAAATGCAAAGCAAAACCACCACGAGGTACCACTTCACGCCCATTAGGATGTGTGTTATCACAAACACAGAAACCAACCAGAGAAGACGTTTACAGGCAGGATGTGGAGAAATTGGAGCCCTTGTGCATTGCTCGTGAGAAGGTCAAGGGGTGCAGCCACTGGGGCGAACAGGATGGCAATTCCTCAACAAATTAAGCATAGAATTACTGTATCTATATGATCCAGCAATTCCACTTCTAGGTACGTACCCAAAAGAATTGAAAGCAGGGACTAAAACAGATATTTGTACACCCGTGTTCACAGCAGTTATTATTCTCAATAGCTACAAGGTCCGAACAACTCAAACGTCCAACAACAAATGAAAGGATAAAGAAAATGTGGTCCGTGCCTACAATGGACTATTATTCAGCCTTAAAAAGGAAGGAAATCGGGTGATGGGCATTAAGGAGGGCACGTGTTGTGATGAGCACTGGGTGTAACCCGCAACTAAAGAATCGTTGAACACTACATCAAAAACTAATGATGTACTGTATGTTGGCTAACTGAACATAATAATAAAAAGAAAAGATCAAAGGGAATTAATAAGAGTGTAACAAAGAGTATCCATTCTCCTTCAAAAAGGCCAGAGGTTCTTACTCTGAATTGGTCATGAAGGACATATAATCTTGGCACAATAAATTGGCCTGGCACTAAATAAAATTTACTATTGTAACCAAAAAATAAATAAAAATAAAATAAAAAGGAAGGAAATCCTGACCCGCGCTACAACATGGATGAACCCGGAGGATATTATGATAAGTGAGATCACCAATCCCAAAGACAGATATGCCGTAGGATTTACCTGCAGTGGAATTCACAGAGACAGCGAGGACAAAGGTGGTTGCCGGGGGCTGGGGAGAGGGAATGGATGAGCAGAGTTTTGGTTTTACAGGATGAAGAGTTCTGTGGACAGATGGTGCTGATGGTTGCACAACAATGTGGCATGCACTTGAAGCCTCTGAACGGTGTGCTTAAAAATAATTAAGATGAGGGGCGCCTGGGTGGCTCAGTCAGTTAAGTGTCTGCCTTCGGCTCAGGTCAGGGTCCCGGGGTCCTGGGATCGAGCCCCGCATCGGGCTCCCTGCTCCGCGGGAAGCCTGCTTCTCCCTCTGCCTCTGCCCCTGCCCCTCACTCATGCTCTGTCAAATCAATAAATAAAATCTTTAAAAAAAATAATTAAGACGATACACT
The DNA here is from genome assembly GCF_037043125.1 of Eumetopias jubatus. Lineage (NCBI taxonomy): Eukaryota > Metazoa > Chordata > Mammalia > Carnivora > Otariidae > Eumetopias > Eumetopias jubatus. The sequence continues at coordinate 16,037,368 of NW_028274808.1, forward strand.
TTACGTGGTTTTACCACTTTTTTTTTTTTTTTTAAAAAAAGGATAAAACCCAGCGTGAAGATCAACCTCATTGCAAGAGAAGCTTTGTTCAAAATCGCAAGTATTTGTTCACATGAGATTTAATGAACACCTACTGGTTTGCAGGCCGTGTTGGGCGCTCAGGGAGGGAAAAGAAAGGTCATGCCCAGTGTGAAGATGCTCACACTCGCTCGACTCAGGGGTAGAGGAAGAGAATGGGGAGGCAACGAGGGCAGGCGAGACAAGGAATTTATTAGCTCAAAGCCAAAGGCACAATGGATCAGGAGCCTCACCAGAGATATGTGAACAGGGCTTGGGCTTTAGAGGAAAAAACCAGCCACCTCCACACCAAACACAAGATTTAAGGGAGGGAGGTGGATTTCAACCCCACAGACTAGAGAAGGAACTGGGGGCTGAACACATACAGGAGAGGAAAACCTTTACAATGACAGTGTAGCCTGGAAACCAGAGGGAAAGGAAAGAGAGAAAGTTGGCTGCTACAAATGAGGCATCTTCTAAAACAGTGCTTAGTAAGGGAATTACTAAAATACACGGAATTAAATCCACCACAGAACCGCTACCTACAGCCAAGGTCTCCAGGAACAGAGATTCCCAGCAAAGAATTTGCATTTCCAGGAATATCCGTATTATTCACACCATGGTTTCTTCTGCACAACATAGCAGAGCTGTTGCCAGAGAACACGGCCGGAGGCCCCAGGTCACCCCATGTGGGGGTCAGGGAAGTGGCAGGAGGGCGGGGCTGCCGCCGAGGGAAGCGGGGTCCAAGGCTGTACCCACGCAGGTCCAAGGCTGGCCCGAACACTACCCCAGTCATGAAAAGAGAGGCTTTCACTTGCTTGAAATGCAGAAATATTTATTTTGGTTTCCTTCATTGTTTTTGGAAATTCTGTTTTGGTTTATAAAACATAGAAATAGCCAACACTTAAAGCAAACATTCAAAACCCCAAGGTGACAAATTATTGACTTTTTTGTGCAATGAAGAACACACATATGCAGTTAGGCTACCAGATACTGTTACTATGATGACAGTTCTTCGGTGTCAACCCTGTCGTGCCTGTATATAATACACGGAACTCTCACAAACCCCAAACCAGCTGCTTTCAATGTATAAATGACAACCTAATTCAGTCACACGTAGCAAAGACTTGCACTCAAGTGAAATGCAGCTAAATTCCCAAATGAACTTTTTCTTTAAAAGAAAAAAAAAAAATCCCTTGAGATGTTAATCCCAGAAAATGAGTTTTCCAGATTTCTACCTCCTAGAATTTTGGCTTGTCAAACACATTTCATAAAAATCAGGTAGCATTATAAGAGCATTTGCTTATTACTGTCCATTTCAATAAGTACCCAAGTATATCTATTCCCTTAATAGGTTTAAAGACATGCCCTGCCTGAGAATTTATTCGGGGGTGGAAAAAGCCACTTAATCACAACACAATCTTTTGATATGAAAACCACATTAAAAATCCGTTGGCCATCACAAAGAATGACTGGTTCAGCAGAGATAAAAGGGCCAGTTCATTAGGCGTCACAGTTGAGCATGGGCGATCCAGGTAATTACTTCCTTCTTGAAATGCTTGTCTTCACTGCAGAGTCTAAGGCAGACTTTTTAATAACCCCTGGGAGGGGGTGGGGTGGTGGGGGACAGGAATCGGGTCTGGAGAAGAGGGTCTGAGGTCATTCTGCTCCGAGGGCGCCGGAAGCCGCCCGCTCAGGTGAGCGCCCATTCATCCGAGACTGACGTCTGTGCTGTTCTGAATCGGATCTGTTCTGTCCCCGGGAGCCTTCTGCTCCGACAGGACAACAGGGACTGCCGAGAAGCACGCGCCGCTCCAGGACCCGACAGCAGAAGGCTCACAGGAGCGCGTGTGAAGTGGGGAAAGGGAGGAGACAGGGGTTTAAAAAAAAAATCTCTGGCCCGCTTGCCACATTCTCCAGCTGGGACAGTCCTTGCTTTGAAGGGGCAGCTTTCTTCCAGTGCACTGTACCTTGCAGAGCAGCAGAATTTGCAGTAAGTAGCAGACATCTCAGAAATAGCAAAGTCCTAATCCCTTGGTTAGAAAACCGGGAGACAGAAGTTTTCACCCGCCTATTTTTTTTTTTTTTAAACGGAGGAAGTCTCAAATAACTTAGCACGTGGATCGTTTCCCCTTTATGATTTTAAGGCTCATTTTGGAAATTGTGTATCACCATATACATGGTCTGCAACAGGAGGTGACCGTAAGGCAGTGTTCCGTGTCCTCTAAAATTCTTATGACGAGAACCCCGAATGCACAAGTCAAACGTGGACGCTCCCTTTCCTATGCGCGCTCTAGTCAAAATTACCAACGTGAAGGCCATCAGCAGGAGACTGCGGAGGGGTGTGGTTTCTTCCTGGCATTAAACTTTGATGGTGGAATAAAGTTCGTCTATCTGTGCCCTGAAATAATTCCGAAGCTCGGGCCGTTTTGCCTTCATCGTTGGGGTCAGGAGGCCATTGTCGATAGAAAATAATTCAGGGTGGAGGCTAATGCCTTTGACCTGCAAATAAACGAGGCCATTAAAACAAAAACCGAGGGCAGAATCAACCTGGGCCTAAAAAAGCACGTGGGTCGGAAGGGATTGGAGACCCCATGGCCGGTCCAGTCCCTCCTTGGACTCGGGTCAGCGGGCTCGCTCAACACAAGGCAGGGGCTGCCCCCAGGACAAGATCTGGGCTTGGACCCCGACCTCCAGGGGAAGAGAGTGCCTGCCCTTGGTTACAGAAATCCTCCCCGCTGGCCAAAGCTCGCCCTTACTCATTCCTCATGGGTTTCTTTAGGTCCCCTCGTGCTGCATACCTATTCAGATAGAATCCTCAGGTCAGAAACCTGTTTTGTAGGGGTGCGTGCACGGGTGATGCAAATCTCACCTGTTCAAATGGTTTCAGGCCGGATTCCTTCCCAAGCCTCACCATGTCTTCCAGGATGGCTTTTTTGACGTCCTAGGAAGGTGAGAAAACAACACGCTTGCTGTGCTGGTGATCTCTGAAGGCATGCTCGATGCCAAGCCAAGGTACAGGAGGCAGACCACACACTCCCCGAGCCTTACCTTGTTCCTGCACAGTTCCTCAAAGGAGCCTTCAAACCCTTTCTTTCGGGCCCAGAAACATAATGTCTCAACATCTGGTACCACAATTGCTATGAGAAATGCCTTTAACACAGACAAGTGAGTTATTACGTGGCTTGATTCAGGTGTTCTGAAATAGAGATTCTTTATCATTCTGCATGATGGACCACAGGAGAATCTGAGAGATGTTACAGACCCTCTTTTTGGAACATATTACCAGCCCCAGGAGTCTACTGAGCCCAGGTTAAGAGCTCCTGGCTCTAAAATACAGACAAGCATCAGGAATTTTGCAATTAAGTGTTTTAAAAGGACCACTAGGAATCAAAACCTAACAAAACCCTAATTTTTATTTACTTTTGCATAAATATTTATATATATATATTTTAATAAAACAGTTACATAAGCAGACAAGATAATGGATATCAAGTAACTGCTTTTAAAAGGAGAGAAAAAAATTTATACAGCTGTTTTTAGATCTCCAATGCCACATTTTTTACAATTTAGTAACAATAAAACTAAATAAAAATCGAAGGCATGCTAAGATTCTAGGTCGAAGAGAGGTGCCTGGGTGGCTCAGTCAGTTAAGCGGCTGCCTTCAGCTCAGGTCTTGATCCCAGGGTCCTGGAATCAAATCCTGCATCAGGCTCCTTGCTCAGTTGGGAGCTTGCTTCTCCCTCTCCCTTTGCTGCCCCCTGGCCTGTGCTCTCTCTCTCTCTCTCTCTCTCTGTCAAATAAATAAAATCTTTAAAAAAGAAAGATTCTAGGTCAAAGAAAAACAGGTATACTCTCAAAGAAAAATCGGTGCATTCCTTATAAGTAAAACATTCTTCTACAAGTATCTAAAAGTCTTAAGATTCGTAAAAAGATTAGCTTTCAGGAAACCAGACCACTTTCTCTCCCTTGCCACCATCTGCCCAATATTTTGGCAAAGAGACGTTACACTACAATACTGACCTTGGTTTTCAACTTCACGTATATACCGGCTCACAACCCCCACTGCTCAGACATGATTTAGGAGACACAGCATAAGTACGTTGGGTTTAATATGTTGAAAATTCTAAGCTTTCTTATAATCAATCTATCAATATTTCCTTTCGTAGTTTAAATTAGGAGCCTATTTTACCCAGTCCCTAATATCTTTATTCAACTCCCCTTGGTATGCCAGACCACTCTAGTTAGGTAAAATAAAAATATGGAATTTAAAGAGAAAAACTTTTCTGGATGAGAAATGCCAAGCAGCAAACCCCAATAATATTCCAGCATGTCACACGTGAAAGGCAGTTCAATACTCATCGCAGACTTTCCACTGCACTGCAAACGTCCGGAGTTCGAGGCACCGGGCCCACCTGTGCAACACGGCTCACACCCCAGAACACACGTACCTGCAAGCTTTCTCCGTGGACAAACACCTGAGCGACAGGTTCACTTCGCAGGTAGATATTCTCAATCTTCTCGGGTGCTATGTATTCTCCCTGTGCCAGTTTAAATATGTGCTTTTTCCTGTCGATAATCTTCAAGGTACCGTTCTGTTTATTAGAGGGGAGGGGAGGGGAGGGGAGGGGGGCACTGTGAGTGAGTCTGTGGCTGGGGGACGCCCCCCTCTCAGCCCCGTGTCAATCACACACAGTCCAGGGCGCTTCTCACATGCTCTCCTTTAATCCTGGTAACACTGCCCAGGGGCCAGTTATCAGCCCATTTTAGAGAGAGGGAAACTAAGGCTTGGGGAGACTAAGTAACCCGCCCAACGCCAGCGAGCCAAGCACAGAGAAAGGGACTCCAGAGTCCACGCCCTTCACTTCATCCCCGTAGCCCGCTGGCCGCGCTCTGTGCGCCCTGTACCTGCCTCCCCAAGGCTCCGTCACGCTCCTTAAGGGTACAGACACCCCCAGAGCGCTCTGCACAGAGCAAGCGCTCAGTAAAGGCTCCTACAGAGAGGCCAAATGCCACCTTCGTCATTGTTTCAAGGCGGAGGCAGGGGTGGGGGTGGGAGGGGCTCGCTCCTGGGCCCCTGGGGCAGGGCCCATCAGTGGCCCACGTGGGGACCGTGGGAAGGATACAACCGCTGCCCGAGAAGGGCCAAAGGCCATCGTGTCCACCTCTGGTCACCAAAACCCCCAGCTGACTGTCCAGCCATCCCCCCCCGGGTCCTTCCTGTGTTTCCAAAGGTCAGCTGTGGGCAAGTTTCTCCGGCTCTCTCACTGCACGTTGGTTCTGTGCCACTTCCCCAAGGAGCAGACTGAGGTCCAACGAGATGGCCCGAGCCAGAACTGGAACTGACGCCTAATCCCTCTTGAACTTGAAAAGAGGGACTTAATCTATTTCTGAATAACTTCGGTATTCTGAAGTCTGAATTAACTGCGTGGGGAGGAGGAGCATTTTCCAAATCAATAAAAATTTCCGGGAGTGTCGCATACATCGAATCCATAAGAATCGAATGACATGCAATAATAAAACTTGCCTTAGCCATTTTAGTAATAGCAATTCAACACACTGACAACTTAGAAAAAGCAGCAGCAAGCCAAACTGGTCAAACCCATGGGTGGAGCTTCTTGTAGGTTCTTTTCCCTCCTCTGATGGACCCTGGCCTCTGTCTACAGTAACAATTCTGAGACTACGTTCGAAGGCGTTGGCCTAACCGTGGGACGCTTATCCTATTTTTAATGAGATGACCAGCCTAAGAAACACATATACTTGCAACTTCTTGCCCACCACACCTTCCTGGCCGTCGACCACCATGCCCCGCCTACCTCGCTCAACTAATAAGGCCTTCACATCGAGGCCCAGAACTGATATAGAAAGAGCCATACATTGTCTCTCTGGATTTCGAACAGGAAGCAGCAACCGGGATTGATGTCATGCATCAAAACCAAACATTCGCTACAGTTCAAGTGACAACCCTACCCAGGCACGCTAAGAGTATAAAACTGTTCCCTGCAGGAAATGGAAGAGGCCCCCCCCTACCCCCCACAGCAGGGAAAGGGAAAAAGTGAGGTCGCACAACAGCAAACGGCAGAAGAAAAGTATCTGTAAACCAACGAGGGAGGTGAGCACTTACTGGAAGCCACTTTCCAATGTCCCCCGTGTGTAACCAGCCGTCTTTGTCCAGAACTTCTGCTGTTTTCGCTGGGTCCTTCAAGTAGCCTTTAAATACATTTGGTCCTTTCACACACACCTGAAGAGAGACCGTTTGGGAAGGGGGGGTGGTTAGGGGGAAGTGGAGGGAGGGGGTCGAAAGTTCTGGTTAGGAGACCGGTAAGCACCGGGGACCGAACGTACAGCCCGGCGACCACAACTCACACGAACACGTGATTATATTTAACAGTTAAGAGACGAGATCCTCAGAGTCCTCATCATGAGGAAAAAAAATCTTTTTTTTTCTGTTTTTCTTGTATCTGTGTGAGATGATGGAATATTAACGAGACTTATCGTGGGGAATCATCCACCATAGATGGACGTCAACTCATTATGCCGTTTCCTTTAAACGCATACAGCGTGTATGTCAATGACATCTCGATAGAACTGCGGGGGACAAAGGTGATCTGTAACAGCATTTGCCGGGGGTTCTCCAGAGAGAACGGGTATGTGTGTGTGCGTGGGGGGGTGCGTATCTCAACCTTTAGCGAGAAGCCCTGAATTCCATGATCCAGAGTGAACCAGCGGAGCCACACTGCGACCCTGGAGGTATGTTCAGTGCCCCTGTTCCCTTGTCCTCAGGACGTCAGCTGCAGTCAAGTTGTAGGGCTAATGCTTGCCCGGGTTCTGGCTCAAAGCCCCAAAGGGGAGGAAATCACTTTGAAGTCATTAGGCTTTCCTTCCACTAGCCAGTGGCTCACTAATAGGTTTCCAGGGCCATGAGCTGACAGGAGCTGTGCTTCAGGTCTTCAGGCCATGGAGACTTGGCATGCTCTCGAGCCCAGGTCTCTGCGGTGTCTGGCAGAAGAGACATTTGTGGTCCCCCTCCCCCATAAAGGCACCTTCAAAGAGAAGCCTGTTTGATCCAGGATCACCAATAACATCAAGCTCAGAGGCTTTATGGGACACTGCCGAGAAGCGGCCGAGCTATCAGGGGGAAAGGCAATATGGGTGAGCGACTTGGTGGTTCACTCACCTCACCCTCGCCCTTGGAAGCCAAGTAGTTCATTTCTTCCACGTCCACAAGTTTTATAAGGTTGCAAGGCATTGGGGCACCAACATGGCCTGCATGGTAAATAAAAGAATGATCATTCCCAGGAGGACTCCTACTATCCTTAGGCCAAATGATGTTTATGGCCAACAGGCCTGCTCATGATGGGAACAGCTGATATAAACGTCTGTTTGCAGCGATGACAGCCCAGCTCCCCCAGTAAATGAGCACAGAAAGTGTATTTCTAGAATAGAGACAAACATTCACAAGTCTCTTAGGATCTTTCCCCAGTTTGATGCCCCAAATTATTTTTTCAAAGTATGAATAATTTGGCTGTCGATTGTAAGGGTTTCTACAAACACCTGGAAGCAAGCTTTCTAAAACTTCTACCAGGCTCCTACGGTCTGATGGCCCCTGCTCATCATTTGCCACCTCTCACTCACACAGACTTCTTCTCAACATCCCTACTTTCTCTAAGAAGAGAAAATACACAACTTTGCCAAATTGGATTATTCTCTCAATGTCATCCGGTTCTGACCAAGATGGTCTTTACTTCCTTAGGTATGAGTGAACACATTTTAGATTTAAATTTATTAAGATAGGATGGTGCAGGGGCGCCTGGGTGGCTCAGTTGGTTAAGCATCTGCCTTCAGCTCAGGTCATGATCCAGGGATCCTGGGATCGAGCCCTGCACTGGGCTCCCTGCTCCGCGGAGAGCCTGCTTTTCCCTCTCCCTCTGCCTGCCCCACCCCTGCCTGTGATCTCTTTCTCGCTCTCTCTGAAATAAATAAATAACATCTTAAAAAAAAAAAAAAGAGCATCACAAATAATTCCTCCTATGTTTTAATGATGTTTGTGTAAAGAGATCACTGTTCCAAATTCTCTAGGCTGGTAAGGAACCAGGGGTTAAAAATTAAACCAGGAAAAAGGTTCAGAGACTGTTAGTACGAGTCCCAGCAGAATTGTGCTACTAGAGCCTGGACATGAGAATCCATGTTCCTAGACGGTGCTCATATTTATAATATACCAAATAAATTAGTGGCGTTCGCATATCAGAGCCCAGAATGTACCATCGGTCAGAGCTGGGTTGGAATCCTGGCTCTGAAGCATAATGCCGGGTAAATTCTTGTACACTGTTTATGTGCTTTTTCACCAACACTCATTTCCTCTCAGAGGTAACAGGACTTAGGCCACGGGGTTGGTGCGGGGACGAAACGCACCCACGTGCTTAAGGACAGCTGCTCCGCCGATTATTTTCATATCTGCCTCTCCTTGCGCCTTTTGGGAGAAATGACTTGTCTCTTTCTCTCTGTGGTTTCAACACCCGGCCCAGCACCCAGTGTAGACTCAAGTCAAATTTACCAGCAAATAATTCGACCCCAATCCATTCCCGGAAAGCTCTGTGGGGCCAAACGCTGTGAACCTGGGGGAAAGGGCTTTCATCCCTCAGCTGTCAGCTTCAGATTCTAGGTGAATCTCTTAACACCACCCGCCTTCCAGCTGGTCCTCCAAGCACAGGTGCTCTGCCATAGCAGCCCTTTTCCACGAGGATCCCTGATTTACAAGACTGCCCCAAGGCCTAATCAGTCAAGACACAGAACTTCCATTGGTCAACGAGCTGAGGATGAACCCAATTCCAAGAATGCCCACCGGAATAACGAGATCCCATAAGGAGTGTCCCACAGCTCCTACCTGCTGTCCAGTCCCCAGGTACGGTCAGGCAGCAACCGGCAGTGCACTCGGTCTGTCCGTAGCCTTCATAAAACTGGGCCACCAAGAGACAAAACGTGATTAAAGAGAACAGTCACACCTGTGCTGCAAGGGCACAAATCAGGACGTTCTTCTCACTCCTGAGTGATGGCTAACTGTGGTGACGTGTCTCTTTTTAAAATCTGTTCAGAACTACTATGATAGCACCCAAACATCTTCACCCCCAACTCGACACCCCGGCCGCTGTCCACAGTCATCTTCTACGTGCCCTCCTATAGATAGGCCAGGGGGCCATCGACACGGCCCGACAGGTCACACTGCACACGACCCACCCAGGAATGCACTCGGGGCTCTGGGCGCTCACGGCTGTGCCTCACACCGGTCCTATTGGTTGGCCAGTCTCAGCTGCCTCCCCCACCCCCTTTAAGGCAGGTTCTCTCCAGGGCTTGCAGGTCGGCTTATTACCTGCAACCCATCCCCATGCCCTCAGGCCGGATTAAAGGCAAGTTTCTTGGCTGGTGCTTTACCCGTCTGTGGTGGCCAGAGAGACGCATCATCTCCTGCCTTGGGGCAAAGACAGACACACTCCTGTCTCTAAGCAACCTGGGAATAACATGATCTTCCAAGCCAAAATGAGATACACACTTATGACTTTTTGGAAAGGAGAGTCCTGGGCTTGAAAAAGCCCAAGACAACCAGCCACATGACGCCCACCTCACCTGACAGCCGAGCGCTGCTCTCAGAAACGTCAGCACGGTGGCGGACACGGGCGCAGCTCCTGTGATCATCAGCCTGACTTTTCCTCCCAGGCTCGACTTACAAGGCAAGGAGAGGGGAGATATTGAGGGGCCGATGGCTGCACAGGGGCGGGCTCCTCAAAGACACCTTCTGGGAACCCGGGGCCCGGATCCACTAGCTCCTTCTCTGCAGGCCGCACGGAGCTCACCAACACGCAGAGAACTCACGGGCATTCAAAAGAGGAAGGCCTGGCTGGAGCTGGTTTCCTCCTGATGCTACACCCTTCTCTCTCAACGGGTATGAAAAACAAGCCAATACCTCTACCTGCAGGTATTTTGAAGGAATTAGAACAAGACTGTGGTGGGTTGGGAGGCAACCACCACGTGTGGCATTTTTGGGGACAGAGTATTATTATTCCACATTCTTTACCACTGGTGCCTAAGAAATGAGTAACATACTTGTTTCAGAAAAGGAAAGCAAAACAAAAAATTAGAAAGGCCCAGGGTGCCTGGGTGGCTCAGTCAGTTAAGCGTCTGACTCTTGATTTCGGCTCAGGTCATGATCGTGGGGTCATGAGATGGAGCCCCACGTCGGACTCTGCTCAGCGCAGAGTCTGCTTGAGATTCTCTCTCCCCCCCTCCCGTGCTCCCTCTCTTTCTCTCAATAAATAAATCTTAAAAACAAAAAATTAGACTGATGAATCACTGAACTACTACATCTGAAACTAATGAGGTACTCTATGTTGGCTAATTGAATTTAAATTTAAAAAAATAAATAAATAAAAAATAAATTACAGAGGCTCTACTACCCTGAGGTCTTTTCTGCCTTTCCATGTTACCATGTTGTTCGGGTTTGCATGGGACACTGAGATTTACGTACCGGCTTTGTCCTTAATTTTTAGAAATGTACCCGGATTACTAACAACGTGCCCTCCTCCCTCACCACCACACCTCGCTTTAAGAAGGAGCCCTCATAGACACTCCGAAGCCCAAGGCAGTCTCCCTAGCAAACAAGAGTTGAGAATGTGGCACCTGTATCTTGTGGAAGATGAGTCTGTCCCACAGGCTATTGTTTCTAATGATGCCACTGCGAAGCTCTGCTTCTTTCCTCTTGGAGGCGAAGTCCAACAGCCATCGCTTCAGCGTGGTGTTTGCCTGCCCAAAAATCTGACGGGTGAAGAAGGAAAAGACAGTTACAAAATGACAAGGATGGTGAGAATCGAAAAGTCAGGTAATAACAAGAGTTGGTGAAGATGTGGAGAAACTGGAGCCCTCGTCCGCTGCTGGGGGCGGGGAATGTAATAGGGCGCGGTTGCCTTGGAAAGCAGACTGGTAGTTCCTCAAATAGTGAAACATGGAAGTACCACGGGACCCAGCGATTCTGCTCCTTGGTAAAGTACCCAAGAGGAATGAAAACACGGGTCCACACAGACACTCGTACAGAATGCTCGTAGCATCATTCTGCATGCCAGCCAAGAAGTGACAACAACCCACAGGCCTACTGATGCATGAAGGGATAAATAAAATATGTTCTAGCCATACATCGAATATTACTTGGCCATTAAAAGGGAGGAAGCACTGTCACGTGCTCCCACATGGATGAACCTCGTGGAAGAGGCCAGTCACAAAAGAACGCACGTTGTGTGATTCCATTTACGTGACAGTCCGGAAGAAGGAAATCTACAGATTCAAAAAGTAGATTCGTTTTGCTTGGCGGTCGGAGAGGGTAGAGGACAGCTAGTGAGCAGAGCCAGGGTTTCCTTCTGAGGTGATAAAAATGGGCTGTGGGGATGGTTGCAGAACTCTGTGAATATGCCAAAAAACTTTGAATTTTACACTTTAAACGGGTGAATTATATGGAATGTGAATTATATATCACAATCGAGCTGTTTTTAAAAGTTTTTTTTTAAAGGACCATTAAAAAAGAGAGAGAGAGGGGTTCCCATAGATCACAGAAGCCCTGCCTTACGATGAAGAGCATGAAAACTGCCCCGTCCAAATTTATCTTGAAGGCTGCTCATGTCACAACCCTGGTCTTGCCCGGGATGTGTGGTCCATGCCACAATGACCCCCCCACAGAGGGGCTGGCATTCTCTCCATCCCTGGCTTGGCTTGTCACTTCTTTCCATGTGGCTAAGTAATGTTACATGTGCATGGGCATTACAATTTCTAGAACCATTTCATAGTTATAGTTCTCATGGGATGCACTGAGCAACTTTATGAGCTAGACAGCAGGAGGAAGAGGTAACATCGTCCATCATGCAGATGAGAAAATAGAGGCTCTAAAGAGTTTACGGTACAAATAATATGACCTTCCATCTTCCACCTGTATGGCCCTTCCAGTTTACAAAGTATGTTCACCTGTTTTCTCTTATCATCTTCACCAAAGGCTCTGTGAGGTCAATGCATTCAGGCTTTACCGCTGGGTAAACCGCACTTTTTCGAGATCGCGTACAGAAGGTACCCAGAGGGCCCAATTCAAACCCAAGTCTCGGACTCTGGGTCCAGTGCTCTGTCCCCCACTCTGCTGCTCCTTGGAACTTACTCGGTCAAACATCCGGTTCAGCAGTCTGGGGACCACAGGAAAGACTGTGGGTTGAAGTGCCTTGAGGTCATCCATAAGTAGCCTGATATCTCCTTGGAAAAATCCTATTTTAGCTCCATGACACAGCATTACACACTAGGGCAGTAAACAAAAATAATCCACATGTCGTCATCAAAGCAGGGACTACGCAACATACACACAGACACACAAGGCTTCTGTTTTAGCATTTGGACCAGTTTCCAGAGACCATTAAGTTCCTGCATGTCGACAGCTTTTCAAAAAAACGCTCTTGCATTCCCTGGTCATTGCACAACATCAAAGTGTGGTTTTTTTCTCTTGATCCCCCTGAAGATAAAGGAGCTGGTAAGAAACCAGACTATGTTGTTTTTAGTGATAATCATGGAGCTTCTGCTGTTTTAGCTTGAGGATAAATAGCTGGTGAATGAATGACACGGTGTCATGTAATCCAAATATTGTACTTGCCTGGAAACTTTAGGCCTAATTTATTCCCCCAAAACTTAGCTACTTGCAAACTTGGCTATTTGCCAGCTTATTAAAGTCTCATTTTTAAAATCTGAATCTCACGAAAAAATGTCTGAAAGGCCGCTGACTCTGTTGCAGTTCAGACACTGGGGCATCAAACAGCAGATTGGCTTGACTGTTCAGCTATAATCTACTGCACGGATTTGTTCCCGCCCGATGCAGATCGCACAGGCAAGCCATATGCCCTTGACCCACAGTCAGCCTATTTTAAATTTTAAAGAGAAAGAGAGATTCAAAAGATGATGCCACGGACGTACAAATGGTCTCAGGCTTGAACGCAGAAACCACTGGAAACGTACACCCTGGTTCATGGCTTAAAGACTCAAGCTCAGGGAGTGTGCTCCCAGGCACACTTCCAAAACCACCATTAGGTGTACATGGGCCATTATCAACTCATTTGAGACCGCTTTGGAAAGTCACAAGATCTCCTGAGGTGTGCAGGAGCCGAGGTAACAGATGCAAGATGGGATCTTGTGACCCTTGATCCTTTAGGGTAAGTGCATCCTACGGGCCAGCAGCCAATCAAAGGGCCGCTCGCTCTCAGTGAGTCACCTCTCGATTCGTCTCGGTCACTGGCACCTCGCACAGTGCCTGGCACACAACTGGTGCTCAATAAATATTTGTTAAATGAATGAATGGTGCCCACTGGTTTTTCCTAGAAGTATATGATCCAACATTGCCCAAGAAGGAGAAGTGATGGTTCTCGTCACAGTTGTATACACTTGACCCAGGCCAAGGTTAGCTAAAGATCATCCTGCTTTTCCAAGGGCACTCGGAATATTGGTGAAAAAAATGAATCTTAAGGCGACTTGTGCATTATGAACAAGCCTAGTGAAAACCGGAAGCTATTTACAGAGGCAGAAGCTTCACAAGGCTTTGCAGGATGGCGTTCATAAAAATTCTACTTTTTACAGTTAATCTTTCTGGAATCATGCCCACGTGCATAGCCTTCAGAAGTCTGAGCGTCTAATTTTAAAATGAATGATTAAAGTTCAAGTATTCAGACCACCCCCACTTCCACTCCCAACATTTATACTCTTTTAAGTACTTGGCACCATTTCTAAAATGGGGCTGAGCAAAGAATTCTCTCTGGGGATGACAGTCTGCCCATGAAAACTTACCTGCAGCAGCTGCTCATACATGTGTGCAAGTGGTAAAAACGAAATGTGTGTGTCACTGGCATTCAAGGCAAGAACGCTCTGTAAAACACAACAACTTAGCAGAACACCAACAAACGAGCAAGCACAAAAAACAAAACAAAACAAGGCCTACCTCTACAACTCTTTCAAACATATGGGCGAGAGGCAAGAAAGATATCAAAGTATCATCTGGGGAAGGGTTGGCTGTATTCTGTAAGCAAAGACACCGGCAAGGAGAGAAGCATTAAGATTCCCAGTAATTTCCCATTTTATTTCAGAGCACACAATACCTTAATGCTAAGGAGAAGTACCGTTTGCTTACAATCTGCAGTTACTTCTCACCAAAGGATGAAATGAAAAAGCAACATTTTAATGCTTTTAATTATTCAATCGGAGTGGAGGTCGTTCCTCATGGTAAAGTAAACCCACTCCGGGCTTTAGTCCAAATAGGGAAAATTTTGTCCAAATTGGGATATTAATTAAGGGATCATGTGCTTTAATCATTTAGTATTTCAAAGTCACCAGACCCCACTGTCCAGCAAGCTCAATTCCACCTTAAGTAAGAAATAAAGGGTCCATTCCAACAGAACATAGCATATTATGTTGTGGAAATGAAAGATCTAGTCCAACATAAAATAGCATTTTATGTTGTAAAGGGATAGGAAGAGGGAAGATAAGAGAAATGGATTTCCAGGCTGCTTTAATTGATAGTATGAATGCATTTTGAGCATTTTAGTTTGATCAACATCTTTACCTGAATGGCCTGCTTTACACCCCACGAAAAAATGTCTCGGTTGGTTTAGTGCAAGCTCTGATCTGATACCATCTCCTATGAAATGCTGGTTTGTGATAGAGGTCTGCATCAGGGCTGAGCTGGACATCTGGTTTCCATTGCAAGGCTAAGAATGGGCTTTACTCAGAGCCAGGCAGAGTGAGGGTTTGCGCGGAATGTTCACGTAAGGAATTCTGGCCAAGCAAACCCAGCAACCCCAGAAGCATGTGATGTAGCCTGAACCTGCCACAATCTTAGATTAATTGTATTCAAGTGTGATCTGCATCCCGACTAGTTCATCTCAGGAGGAAACGGTTTATATGAGAAGTCAGACTCGGTAATTTCTACACTTTTCAGTTTTCTGATTTGGTACCCCAAGAAATGTGCATTAGCAAGATTAGAAGTTTTACAAAGTTGAGAATGCCCCGATCATATGATTAATTTTAAACAAAGTCTGTAATCATTTGCCTCAGTGAGCCACGAGTGTATTTTAAGTTTTCTTTGGAGGCTAATTAGGCAATTAAAATTCCACCTAGGTGAGGTACTAAATGTTGAATTCTGTTTATGAAATACACGCCAAAAAAGGTATCTGGGACTAAGAAAGTGTGAGTGTAGGCGGGAGTGACACGGGCCTTTGTGTGGCCACCAAAGACACGCAGTCCCCAAAACCGTTAGGCGTGGGGGCTCCTGTCGTGAAAATTAGGGCTCACAGAAGAACCCTCCGAGAGACTGCAAAAGCAAATTATATACAATGTGCAAAGGTATGAGGGAAAGGCATTATATTCCCCAAGAAGTACTTTTAAAACTCAAGTGTGAAATATACCCTTGCTGCTATGACAGAATTGTATCCCCTCCTCCCCAAATTCATGTTAAAGCCCTAACCCCCAGTGTGACTGGATTTGGGGATGGAGCCCTGGGGAAGGTAATTCAGGTGAAATGAGGTCACGGGGTGGGGGACCTGACCCAGGAGGGCAGGTGTCCTTGTAAGCAGAGGACGACCTCTCCCTCCTTCTCCATGCACACACAGAGGAAAGGGCAGGTGAGGACACAGTGAGGGGTGGCTACCCACAGGCCAGGAAGAGCGCCCTCGCCGGCAACCGAATTTGCTGATACTTTGATCATGGACTTCCAGCCTCTCGCACTGTGAGAAAATAAGCATCTGCCGTTTAAGCCACTACGCCCGTGTGATTTTGTTAGGACCACCCAGAAGCCTAGGACACCTGGGGGGACAAACTTTAAGATTCCAGGAAACCAATGAAAGTTTAAGGCTTTAATCTTTCTTATAAAATGGAAGTGAAGTCAACTGCGATAAAGTATAATAATTCAGAAACCTTCCGTGTACCATTTAACATTTCATTTGTCCACTTAAAGAAATTATTTTCCCCACACTGGAACAGTAGGTAGGTAAGAGCACGAGAGAGTCATTTCTTCTTGGTCCTGTCCTGGAAACATTTATAGGGCAGTATCCATATAAAGTTGTACCCTATAAAAGTTATAATAACTTCTGTCAATTCAGCTTTATGGTCACACGCAGGAGTTGGGAGATTAGGTCCACAATGAAAACAATTTGAGGGCAGGTGACCTCAGATCATATTAAAGCTCAGATCTTCTCTCTACCTCAAATACAGCAGGGGCCTAACATGGCGGGGCTACCTTCACCACTCTCATTCTTGAGGCCTCATGCCAACCAAAGAACACAAAGAAAGATGACAAAATCCCCACAGTTTACCTCTGTGACTTTCACAAAAGCTGAACAATCGCTCACTACATTTCGATGAGTGATCAGTGCTCCTTTGGGGTTGCCTGAGGAACACAGGAGCAGAGCAAAGTTAAAGAAAGCCCATCCAAAAGTGACAGAAATTAAGGAAGCCAAGGACCCTGTATAATTGGGTTATGCCTCTAGCCTTAGGTGCACCCAGGAAAGCCAAACATTGAATGACCTTACATTCCGGAACAATCTGCCATACTTTACATGAAACTTCTTATCATAAACAACCTTTATTAACACAGGTGACTTTTAGAGGGCACGTAAAAGGAGAAAACGCAGGAATTTTATTTCTGGACATCAAATGTCGGTTTGTCCCAGGAAATGGGGAATCTACTGTTGCCTTCCATAACCGTCCGAGGAAGTACACGGCACACTCAGGTTCTGCGAAGGTCGGATACGGCAACAAGGGAAGAGCGCTCGAGACCCTCTGGGTCCTCTGCTTTCGGTCCATCTGTAGCTCAACTAAGTCCCCCGTCACCCACCATCCAAGAAAAGGGGCAGGGGGTACACACTTCCAGATCCACTCAGAAGCGACCACATTTCAAACTTACCCGTAGTGCCACTGGTGAAACAAATGACCGCAAGATCTTCAGGTGCTGGAGGCTACAGCACATTAAACAAAACAAACAAGACAAAACACAACCGAGGTGGTATAAGTCAGAACTGAAAAGAAAACTGTTAAGAAGCCATTTGCTAACCCCCAAGATCTGTACTAGTCTCGGAGACAACTAGATATTGGAAGGGCTGAAGCAGGGGGCTGACATGATGAACTTACCTTAGGCCTCTGTCTGTTGGCTCTTCCCAGGTCCTTAATAAGAAGAGAAAAATGAAATCTTAAATGGAAATATTTTCTAAATGTAAAGAAGTAGGTGACATCCAGTCACTTCCAGCTGACTTTACTGTGGGATTCACTTATCGCTGGCTCAGACAGCAGACATTTAAAATGAAAGAAACTGGCAATTTTAATAAACCTGAAGCGAAATATTTATGCGTTGTTCTCAGACGCCATTTTCCAGTTGTCTTCTCGCGTACATAAAACCATATAAATGGTATAAGGACTAGTCTTTGAACAGGATTTACTCAAAAGACAGGAATCAGAGTCTTTGACAATGGATTTCTTGCCCCCATTCCTACACCCTTTCATGGCCTTTAGCAAAGCCCAGCTCTTAACCAACATCAAACCATAATCATAACACAAGAACTGAAGATGTTCTGCATCCTCCCAAAAATCACCCAATTCTGGGTAACTGGCATCTTCTTCAGTCTGGAGAGAAAAACCAATCTCTGCCAGATGAAATGCTAGAGGCTCAAATATCTGTACTCCCCACATGGAGTGGATGAAAAAAAAAAAAAGATTTGGGAACCCTCAATTATAAAACAGTCCTCTTGAATGGACATAAAGAACAGCAGGTTCATTTCTGAGGGGCGCATCTCTCAGCAGCTGGCTTCCCCGTCACTACCAGGGGGTCATTTCGATGCTCTTCAGTTCACTGCACAGAGGCATCTCTGTGGCCACTTTAATTAGCTATTAATTTTGCTAATGAACCATTTATATTCTTTTCCTATTAAAACTGAATGGCTTGAATGAGCATATGGAGTGAGCATGCCTAGAATTAAATGGAAATCTGATGAATGTGCTCAGGGCTCAGGGAGTTTCTGCCCGGTGTATGGTTTTAAACTGTTTTTAATCTTAATTACATTTTAAATTATATCTATAAACAGACCACTGATTCAAAATAGGAACAGTGAAGTCTGAATAGAAGTCAACCAAGAGCTGAAGCAATGGTAATTCCATTTTTTTTTTCCCAAAAGAATCTTCATCAGACCCAAATCTCCACTCGTCTGTTCAAAATTCTTACATAACTTCAGTAGTTACATGCGATTTGGCTTTTAATTTATCAGGATCAAACATTATCCAAATGAGTGCCCTATTAGCCAAGAAAGTCCACAGCCTCAAACCTAAGGACATTATGTGGAAGAGAGGACAGCGACCATAAAAATAAACGAGTTCCCATCTTCAGGCTCTAAATGCCAAAAACAAAACACTTTAACCAGAAGAAAAACCGAATTCTGGTTAATGATTAGCATGCTACAGTATTTAGGGGTGACAAAAACTAGAAGTTAATGAAAATGCATTAACATAATAGATTCATGAACGAATGGAGGGACGGAGTGGGGCACGGGTACATGATGAAGCAAATATATCAAGATGCTAGCTGTGGGGTGCTTGGGGGTTGTACGGCAGTCTATTGCTCAATTCTCCCAACTTGCTTGCCTGTTTGAGGATTTTCATAATAAAATACCAAAAAAAGCAAAAATTCCAAATATCAATATTTCTCTTTTTGATCCTATAAAACTATCTATTACTATAAACTTGATCATACGACCAACCATAGAGCCAATTTTAAATCCACATCTTGAAAATTAGCCTTTTGCTTACAAAATTTTTAAAAAGCAAGTATGAATCATAGTACACGGGGAAGTGTAGAACAGTGTCTTTTATAAAATAGAGCTTTTAATATAAACTTCATATTACAATCTTAACTTACCTAAATTTTTTCATCTTAAAATTACTTCATCGTAGAGCCGTCGAAAAATACCAAAAAATTCCTGTGTGTGTATGCGTGTGCGCGTGTGTGCGTGTGCATGTTTGTGTGGTGGGGTTAGGGAGAAGGAGGAAAGAGGGGAGGAAATGAGGACATTACTGTGAGCAGCGATCAGACGTAAAAAAACAAACGTGCAGAAACACTAGGTAGAAAGCTAGCTAAAAGCCCAAGTAAACAGTATACCACACCCGTTCTTAAGGACTCAGCTTCTCTGCTACTCTGTGTGCGTGCATGTGTGTGCGCGTGCGTGGGTGTGTATGCGTGTGCGCGCACATGTGTGTGTGTGTGTGTGTGTGTGTGTGTACAGGTATGTGGCAGAGGCTCTGTTAGAACAAATTACAGTTTCCCTATGAAGGGCTAAGTTCCTCCGTAAAGGTATTACATAGATCCTAGTTTGTAGCCTCCAATTCCTTGTAGAAGGAGAACTATAAATAAAATTTGAAACCCTATTTATAACAGTTCCAGGAAAATGTTTATAACATTTTCGGAAGGAGAACAACTTACCGTATTTAGCCTATTCCAGTGATATGTACCTGACAAGATCCAGCTCTTACCAGCTTCTTGGGATTAAACTCTAATCCAAATCCTACTGGGAGAATCAGCTTCTTACACGATGTGATGTCAAACAACCAATTTAAACATAGGCCCCACTCATTTTCCTAGAATGGTTACCTTTAAAGTTTTGATTAATGTGAATCTTAAGAAATTTAATATAAAAATAAACCAAATCCAACATCTATGCTAGAAATTCACAACTTGGGAAAAAGAATAATGAGGCAGATTTCTGTAGCTGGCTCTGTTTTAGAAACAAATCAGTAAGTAAATGGCATGAAAGCGTATAAGAACATACAAACTTAAATCTCTGCCTGAATTGGAAATGCACATTTCTACCATATATTGGCGTGGCTTGTCAGTACTCTAGAATAAATATGTGAGCACTGCAACTTGCTTTATGAGAATACTTTCTATGTGATGAGTTCACAGTGGGGCATGCATGTAGAATTCTTCTTTCCAGTAAGGAGACAGGAATTTCCACTCTGCATCTGTTATGGGTTGCTGAGCTGGGATTGTGTGATTGCAAAGGATACCACATTTGAGCCAAAATGGCCTCAGGGGCACCTATCAGAGAAGTGGGCAGGATGACTCACCTCCATTGCCTTCATACTGATGATTTCCACGCCACACCTTTTGCCTCGTTCCAACAGATCGATGCCATAGGAGTCCATGAGGACAATGGTTTTAAGGCCTGGTGTTAACTTATTTTCTACACCATCTAATAAAAGGTTGGCCTTCTCTGGCTTGTCAACAAAAACCAGAGAGAGTTCAGCTGGGAAGGAAGAGATACAAGGAAGAATGAGCTTTGAGATATTAAAAGCCTGACTGTATCACATCTGACACCAGGTTATTTTAAGGACTACAGTCTTTGAATAGAAAGATAGATGTGCCTTTAAACATAAAATCCCGGGGGCGCCCGGGTGGCTCAGTCAGTGAAGTGTCTGCCTTCAGCTCAGGTCATGATCCAGGGGTCTGGGGATTGAGCCCCATGTTGGCCTCCCTGCTCAGGGGAGAGTCTGCTTCTCCCTCTCCCTCCACCCCTCCCCCGGTTCTTATACTCTCTCTCTCTCTCTTCCTCTCTCTCTCTCAAATGAATAAATAAAATCTTTAAAAAAATAAACATAAAATGCCTATCAAATCAAATATAACCAAATGTAAAGTGACCAAATCTAGCTGATAACTAGGCCAACGTCCACCCGGAGACCACAGACATACCTTTGTTGACTATGTAGGTGATTGCTTCTGTTCCAAGGGTATCGTAGAGGGGAACGATCACCATAGAGTAAGCAAAGCATCCCTGTTCAATGATCACCCACTAAATGAACAGTAAAGGTCGGGGGGAGAAAACGAGATGTCATCATGGAACCACTCCAAGGAGAACAACACTCTAGAGAGATTCAAAGTGGAAACACGAGACGTGGCAAAATTCACATTTGTGTGTCTACTACTGTGTGCCAGGCACCATGAGAGACTCATCATGAGAACAAAACACCTGCCCCCTTCTTAGAAGGAAAGAGCAATTTGCCGGAAGAACTGAGGCAAATATGTGAAAAGCTAATTAACAATACAAGAGAGTGACCGACTTGGACACGAGGGAGCCCACGGTGGGCCACCTTTGCGGGGAAGGTAACTGAGCTCACCCTTTGCCAAGGCAGCACGGTTTGGACAGAGAGAAAGGCAAGGAGACCTCAGTAGTGGGGACTGCATGATGGAGAGCAGGGAAGAGCAGGGTGAGCACCCTGGCCGGAATGGGTGTTCCAGTAGGCAAGGCTATGGCGGGCAGGAGCAAGGCTGCAGCGAGGGAGGGGCCTAGCTCCATTCCCCGGGGGATGCACAGCTGCGGAGGGCTTCTCAGCACAACAGAGGCCCTGGGGTCCAAGGAAGATCAACCTGGCAGCTGTGTGCAGTAGGACCTGGGAACTGGGGAAGGAGGGACACACACTTGTGTAACAGGAAAAATGTTCTGGCAAAATCTTCCCAGAAAAGTGACGAAGGGAAAGACGTGATACAGTAACTGGTCCCCTTGCCTCTAAACTCATCAGCCATGTGGCAACTACTCAGTCTACACAGCAAACATGGTGAAATCAGCCTTTCACTTAAAATGCTTGGCGGCACCGTTACCTCCAGCTGCAGTTCCGGGAACCCCCTGCAGAATGCCGACGCGCGGCACAGATAAAGATGTAGCTGCTGTGGGAAGGGTGCATGACACACTCATATTCCCTCGGCCCAGAACTATTTTTCCCCCTTTGCTTTCCTGGCACCAGTGTGAAGCTGCGAACATGGAGGTCAGGTCCAAGCTCCTCAGCAGGGTCATGTGGTACATGCAGTCCTGTCTCTCCTGCACCTCCAAGCTCTACCATAAGAAAATGCCTCCTTCCCCAACACAGCCATGCTGCTTGATGCAAACATGTGGTTGTTCCTGACATTCCCTTGGCTCCCCCACCCTCCTATTCTTCAACACTCCCCTGGAAGGCCACCTCCAGGAAGTCCTCCTTGACTGAGCTCCCATAATCCTTTTTCCCTGTGTCCACACTTACCACACTACAGAGAAAGCATCAGCTTACGGGCCGGTGTTCCCTCACATGGTACCTTACGAGGAGGATCCAAGTCACTGTGGTGCTTTGGAGCCTCACAGTGCCTGGCATATAGCAGGTGCTCAATAAATATTTATTAAACTCGCTGATAAATACAGGAAGGAGCTTACTCCGTGAAGTAAGGAATACCTGTCCTCGTGATAGATTCATTATAAAATTCCACTCATGCAAAAATCTCGGTTGTGTTCCCTTGAATGAGTTTTACTTGCGATGAAAGAAACTAAATTTCATGAGCCTGGTCGTCCAGCTGTGGGAAAATGCTCTTTTTTCCCTTGCCAATACATAAAAGTGTAGGAAACCATCCTCATTTATAAAACAGTCAGTAGCACAGGGATGGAGCCCACACGTCTTTTGGACACAAGAATCAATTCAATTCCTTCAAGCTTAGGTGCTTGAATTTTTCCCAGCCAAGTTATGCCACTAATTTGTTCATGAGCGCTATAAGCAACAGCTCCAAAAGGGCTTCTCACATAAACTGACCTTTAATGCAAGGATCTGCAGTACAGTGCAGCGGACTTGACAGCCAGATAGACTGCACACCCACATTAAGGCTGACTCACGGTCAAGGCACTTTCCCCGCTGCTCAGAGTATTTTAAATTTTGTAACCTGATCAGAGGGCAAGCTCCTACCTTTCAGAGAGCAAAGAGGAGAGTCTGCAACTGACAAAAATGTGTCCAAGTTTCTCTACAATTTACGGATGCTATTTTTCTAATCACAGACAGAAGCCTCAAGGTAAGACGATTCTTTGTGAGTTATTTGTTCTAGCAACCTCTTCGTTAGTTTTTGTTTGGGACCTGGCTTTAAAAAAACAAAGCCAAGAATCCAAAAAGTGATTCCCCCTACCCGCTGCAAGATAAAGGCCAAGGAGGCCTTGGCTTGGGCTTTCATATGTGGCACTTTTTAAAAAACTTTATTTATTTTTATTTAAATTCAATTAACATATAATGTATTATTGGTTTCAGAGGTAGAGGTCAGTGTTCATCAGTCTTATATAACACCCAGTGCTCATTACATCACGTGCCCCCCTTAATGTCTGTCACCCAGTTACCCCATCCCCCACCATTCTCCCCTCCAGCAACCCTCAGTTTGTTTCCTATGGTTAAGAGTCTCTTATGGTTTGTCTCCTTCTGTCATTTCATCTTGTTTTATTTTTTCCTCTCTTCCCCTATAATCCTCTGTTTTGTTTCTTAAATTCCACCTATCAGCAAGATCATAAGATAACTGTGTCACTTTCTAAGGAATAACACAGAGACATATATTCTGAGTAGAGATCAGAGCACAAAATTAGGTCCCAGGCAAAGGTAGGTGTGACCTCCCAACTGGCTCTTCCATCTGAGAACTCTCAACACCACACACAATTGTTGTCTCATGGTCAATACCTCAGGTCTGTTCTGAGCGAAGATGCCAATGAACTGATCCGGGGCAGCCTTGAAGCCCTTCTGGATGAGTGCTGAGCCCACACACTCGGATATCTCCGCAACCTAGAACAGGGAGGACAAACATCAGGAACTGCGTCAGGCCCAACGCAAGGAACAAAGCTCACCGGGTGACAGCCAAGCCTGACATCTTGGCCAGCAAGCAGCCCCACACCGAGGGGGAGAGCGGGAGCAAACAGGCACTCCTTTTGCTCTACATTTTTGTAAAACGCAAGGCCTGTTTCACCGGAATGCACTATTAAGGAAACTGATCACAGGGTTCCTCCGGTGAAGCGGACGAATCAGATCCCGACAGCTGCGGGTCACAGAACAGTGGATGCCAGGCCTTCTTACACATTTATATTTTATACTTTAGTTTTATAAAATTATAAAAGTAATACAAGGACACAGAATTATAATTATTATTATTACTGTGACTATTGGTAGTTATAAAGAGCAGCAAAGCAGCCAAAACTTGTCATTTGCTATAAATACAGAAAGAGCAAATTTGGGGGACACCTTCAAAAAATGTGTAACAATTTTAAGTAAAATAAATAAATAAGAAAATAAATGCTCTTATTGAAAGTAAAAACAGGCAGATGCATAAAAATTGGGTAGGACTATAAACCTGGCTCTGTCCTCTCCCCCTTCCCGTCCCAAAGTAACTAAAAAAAAATTTTTTTTTAATCTTCAAATTTGGAATAATTTTCTTGATTCTCAGTTGCTGGCTTCTCAAGAACACTTTGAAATTGCACCCACGCCTGTAGGGAATAAAGCCACACCTATTCTGGCCCAGAACTCTATTTGTCCTGGCATATAGCGCCACTGCACTCTACTCTGCCTATGGGAAGGAGAGCTGACACGGGTGAGGTGACAGCAAGAATGATATGCATATGCTTATTGTTTTTCTACCCACAGCCTGTTTCACAACCTCTGCTTGCACGTCGGGGATGGGAACCCATGAAATGCTGCCGTGGTTTGCAGAGCGTATCGGGATAATCTGCAGGCATTTCTAGCTCTAGAGAGAGGCTCCATACCTTTCTTGAGAAAACCTCAAAGGGGCTCCTAGCCCCACAAAGGTCAAGAGTCGCTAGGCTAACGAAAACATTTGAATGGACAAATCCAGAGTTGGCTTCCATGGGTCTAGTTTTATTTATTTATTTTTAAAGACTTTATTTATTTCTTTGATAGAGAGCACAGCAGGGGGAGCAGGTAGAGGGAGAGGGAGAAGCGGCTTCTTGCGGAGCAGGGAGCCCGATGCGGGGCTCTATCCCAGCACCCTGGGATCATGACCTGAGCCGAAGGCAGACCGTTAGCCGACAGCCACCCAGGCGCCGCCGCGCCCCCACCCCCCCCGCCCCGTGGGTCTAGTTTTAGATCATCTAGTTTTAGATCATCTAGTTTTAGATAGCCTCTCGCTGAAATGTACAAAAACACAGATTAACGCCTTCAGAAAACGCAGTGATTTTCAATCCACCTCAAAAAATCCAATTTGCCATGGACTTGCCTTCTCTGCCTTCCGGCCAGCATACAACAGAAGGAACCAGACAGCACTTGGGGATTCTGTGAGGCCTGAAGCCCCACCATGCAACATTTATGTGTCCAACACACATCAACTGTTTATACACCATGTATGAAAATGAGGAGGCTCTGCAGCAACTTTATTTTGGCTCTGGTAATGCAAAATAGAAGGAGTGGATTCCCTTTGGCCCCTGGCGCTACACAGCTCATCGCTCCTTCCACAAGGAAGGGACACCGAGCTGTTTTGCCTCTTTGCTCTCTGTCAAGAGCTACGCAAGCAAAGCCTCTGCATTTCATTCCTCCTCAGAGGAGTGCAGGGGAAGAAAGTGTGGTGTGTGTCTCAGTCTAGGGAGGGCCTCAGGAGTTCCTTGTGGCTCCTTGGGGCTCCTCGTGACCACCCCCTGTCACGTACACTCCAGAGCGTGCCAACTGCTAGAAGCACCCTTCACACCAAACGGGGAAGGAGGAAGCTCATTTGTATTCACGAATGCCACAGGACGACCTGCCCTAGAGCACAGAGCCGTTTCCTGGACAGCTGTGCTGGAAACAAAAAGCAGCAGAGCGGACACTTCCAGTGGCTCCCATACACCCCTGGGGTCCTACATCCATGGAGGGGGAGGAGCAGGAGCTTCGAGATATCCTGTTATCATGATAAAAATAAAAAGCAATGTCTTCCTGCTCTGCTCCCTGCTGTCAGAAACTATTTAAACAGCTGCAGCTGTGGATCAGCTGGGCTTGCAGAGGGACAAGAATAAATCCACCCAGATCCCAGCTTCCTTTGTGCTTGTACGGTACTGCAGGTGTCACCCCTGAACCTCTGTACCTCTCGCTATGGCTGCCCTGGGGTTCAATGTCACACCAGCCCCAAGCTGGTCAGGTTCATATGATGCACTGAAGAGCCCTAGACCAGAAGATGTGGAGCTCACTTCCAGTCCTGTTTCTGCCACTGACCAGCTGTGACCTTAGGCGAGTCCCATCCTTTGCTAGGGGATGTTTTCTCATCTATAAAATGAGAGAGTTGCTCTATACTGGGGCTTCTAAATATCTCTAGTACCCCGCAAGGCAGAGAATTTCTATCCCCCCATGGGCTCTGGGAGAGAGTCACCTGCTTCAAGCACATTTCTAGAATGTTATCATAGAATTATATTCTACCCCACAACGCATCCACTTAAGTTCTACAGGAAAGTGCTTTTGACCCACCAATTAAGTTACTTAACCAGTCTTTCCCAAATCTTTGTGTAAAACTTCTCCCTTTGGATGATACATGTTTACCCCAGAGCTCTGAGCTAGTCCAGCGCACAGATTCTATAGCAAGTTTACAGCCCTCACAGTCAGTGGTTCCAAGAATGGATGGATTTCAGCCCCACGGCATGCATAAGGACCCAGAGAACCAGAAAACTCACCTGTTTGTATGAAAGCCATTCGTAGGGTTGGTCTGGCTTCCGAGAGCCTAAACATGGGCCATTATCTAAAAAAAGGAAAAAAAAGGAAAAAACAACAAAAAAAATGGATTTAACATGCACAAATATTCTAATTTGTATCCCACTTTATTCTACAAAGTATCAGGTAGACTTTGGTCCCCAGATTAGAAATAAGGAATTCAGACTGGAAATGTGTTCTCCCTGGGTTCTAGTCTGATGTTTTGTTTGTTTCTGTTTTGTTTCTTAAATGGGGCAGGAGAAGAGGAAAAATAAGACAATATGAGGCAGGGGAGCCCGAGTGGCTCAGTCGGTTAAGCCTCTGCCTTGGGCTCAGGTCATGATCCCAGGGTCCTGGGATCAAGTCCCACATCAGGCTCCCTGCTCAGTGAGGGGGGTCTGCTTCTCCCTCTCCCTCTGCTGCTCCCCCTGCTTGTGCTCTCTCACTCACTCTCTCTCAAAGAAATAAATAAAATCTTAGAAAAAAAAAGGACATGAGGCAAATACAATTTTTAAGGACACTCAGTTTGTGAATTCTTCCATACCCTATTGATTTAGAAAGGAGTCAGTAGCTGCATGGTAAAGAAATCCTGGTGTAGATTTTCAGAAGAATTCCTCAAAATTTCTAACGTGTGATGCATTCTAACTTAGGATATAAGAAGGAAAAGATGACTCTTAATTGCCCAAATTCTGACGACCTGGGATGGGCTTACACGGGTGAAACCTTAATTGCAGAGAAACAAAAATGAGGAAAAGAGGCTAAATCAAGAGAAAATAAGGGGATATTTGTGAAAGCAAAAACTAAAGAAATATCAGGATGTGCCCTGACTCTAATTTACGTACTGAATAAGTAGGAAGCAAGAAGACCCATATTAAGTATTCACACTAAGGGCTAGCATAGTAATAAATATCACTCGAGTCATTTATATTTGGAATCATGGGATTCCTTCTACAGATTAACTCCAAGCTCACTTCATGCTCAGTTTGTAGCTGTTGAAGGAAAAGCTATGTCCACCTAAAAAAAAAAGAGAGAGAGAGAGAGAGAGAGAAAGCTGCCATGTTCCGATGATCAGAGCTGACCACATACAAGAATGCTGCCTAACTAAAACCCAGGCTCACCCAACAGCTTTGTGGTAGGCTGGGCCTCCTCACTCTTTCTACAGGGTGTTTTTTGTCATCTCCCCTCTGGAACAGGGGATCTACATTTCTGTTTTTTTTTTTTTTTTTTTTTTTTTTTTTAAGATTTTATTTATTTGACAGAGAGAGACACAGCAAGAGAGGGAACACAAGCAGGGGGAGTGGGAGAGGGAGAAGCAGGCTTCCCGCGGAGCAGGGAGCCCGATGCGGGGCTCGATCCCAGGACCCTGGGATCACGACCTGAGCCGAAGGCAGACGCTTAATGCCTGAGCCACCCAGGCGCCCCTCTACATTTCTGTTTTGAGACTGTAACGTATGCAGCTTCCCCACTCTGGGTTTGAGTGTCAGCTAAGGTGTCCTGATCCGGTTTGGGGGCCTGGAGGATGGGGGCAGGAAGGCAGAGCATGGCCCCATCGACCGCCCTGATGAGGCTGGGTCCAGGACACGGAGTTTTGTCCCGGAGAAGAGAAGTGGGATGTGCGCATGTGCGGGTCAGTCCTGAGGATGGGGAGGACCCAGGCTGGACCGATTCACTGCTTCACACTGACTTCTGGCTGTCTCTACTGCTCTGATGAAAACAGAAAGAGCACAAAGGGCCTCATTCTCAGACCCTCTGCCATTCATAGGGACTGCAGTGAAGACCAGGCTGGACACCTCAAGTTCCATCAGTTGTTTTCAGACATGTGCCATATGAAACGTTATTTTATTCTTCGAGAACAGGGACTGGCAATGTCTGGGCTGCGGCCAAATCAAGCCTGCCACCTGTTTTTGTAAACATAGTCTTATGGAACACAGCCTTACTCGTTCATTTACATATTATCTAAGACCTTCAGCTGAGCAGGCCTAACAGAGACCATGTGGCCCAAAGAGCCTACATATTTACTATCTGGCCCTTTTCAGAAAAGGTTTGCAGGGGCGGAGCAAGATGGCCAAGGAGTAGGAGACCTGGATTTCGTCTGGTCTCAGGAATTCAGCTGAATAGGGATCAAACCATTCTGAACACCTACGAACGCAACAGGAGACTGAAGAAGAGAGTAGCAACAACTCTGAACAGAGAAGCGACCGCTTTCTGGAAGGTAGGATGTGCGGAGGAGTGAATCCGAGGCGATATTCAGGAGGATAGACGGCGGGGGAGGGGGCCTCCGTCGGCCGCTTCTGGCAAGTGCTAGAGCCGCGGAGCACAAAATCGGAACTTTGAGAAGTCGGCTCCGCGGAGGGACGTTGCTCCAGTGGCTAAGCGAGGAGTGGAACCCTCGCGGAACAGTGTGGTCTCAGGACCCTCGGGGTCACAGAAAGACCGGGGGTGCCTGAGTGCGGCAGAGCTCCCGGGTATCGGAGCGGGGAAGCCGGCTGCAGAGACGGAGCCGAGGCTCGGGCTCTCAGCTCGGGGTGGCCATAAACCGTGATCCGCGGCCCAGTCGGGCCACTGCTCCTCCAGCAGGGACCCAACAAGCGGCAGAGCCGGGGAGACTCCCCTTCCTCCCCCGGGAGGAGCGGCGCGGGAGCGCACCGCAGGGATCTGCTGGGTTTGGAGACTCCACACGGGGTCGGGGGCCAGAGATAGCAACGCTCGGTCACAGGCCGGGTGAGCACGGAGTGCGGCCGGAGACCGGGGACACGGGAGTGACTGCTTTTCTCTGGGGGCGCACTGAGGAGCGGGGCCCCGAGTTCTCAGCTCCTCCAGGTGGAGATTGAGAGGCCACCATTTTCACTCTCATCCTCCAAAACTGTACCGAGAGCTTGCAGGGAACAAAAGCTCCCGAGAGCAAACCCGAGCAGCTTGCTTAGCCCTGACCGACAAGGGCGGGGCAATTCCGCCTCCGGCAAAGACATTCGGGAGCCACGGCAACAGGCCCCTCCCCCAGAAGATCAGCACGAACAGCCAGCCAGCCAAGACCAAGTTTACCGATCAATGAGAACGGCAGAACTCCAGCGCTAGGGGAATACTGCACATAGAATTCATGGCTTTTTTTTACCATGATTCGTTAGTTCATCAAAGTTAATTTTTTTAACTTTTTTTTTAATTTTTCTTTTTCCCTTTTTCAACCAACATCGTATCAATCCCTTTTTAAAAAAAAACATTTTTTATTTTTCATTTTTAGAGTCATATTTTATCCCTTTATAGTAGTTACCCTTATTTTTGGCATATATATATAAGTTGCTCTCTCTTTTTAAAATTTTGAGATACAGTTTCTTCTAACAGATCAAAATATACCCTAAATCACTAGTGTATGGCTTTGTTCTAGTCTCCTGCCTGATCACATTCTCTCCCTTTTTTCTTTTTTTTTTTAAATCTTCTTTCTTTTTTCAAACAACTTATCAACTCCTTTTATGAAATCTTTTATAATTTTCATCTTTACAGTCATCTTCCATCCCTTCATTGTATCAACCCTTATTTTGTACATATATGTCTTTCTTCCTTTAAAATTTTAGGAGACACTTTTCTCTAACAGACCAAAATACGCCCAAAATCTAGTGTGTGGCACTGATCTATGCACTAGCCTGATCATATTTGATCATATTCTGCTTTTTTTGTATTGTTCTGTTTTTGTTTTTATCTTTTTTTTTCTTTTATTTCCTCTTTCTTTTTTCTTTCTTTCCCTTTCTTTCCCCTGGTTTCAGGTCTTTTCTGATTTGTATACAGTATATTTGCTGGGGACGTTGTTAACCTGTTAGCATTTTGCTTTCTCATTCATCTATTCTCCTCTGGACAAAATGACAAGACGAAAAAAAATCACCTCAACAAAAAGAACAAGAGGTAGTCCCATCAGCCAGGGACCTACTCAATATGGACATTAGTATGATGTCAGACCTAGAGTTCAGAATCATGACTTTAAAGATACTAGCTGGGCTTGAAAAAAGCGTGGAAGTTATTAGAGAACCCCTTTCTGGAGAAATAAAAGAACTAAAATCTAACCAAGTCGAAATCAAAAAGGCTATTGATGAGGTGCAATCAAAAATGGGGGCACTAACTGCTAGGATAAATGAGGCAGAAGAGAGAATCAGTGATATAGAAGACCAAATGATGGAAAATAAAGAGGCTGAGAAGAAGAGAGAGAAACAACTACAGGATCACCAGGGCAAAATTCGAGAGATAAGCGATACGATAAGAGGAAACAACATTAGAATAATTGGGATCCCAGAAGAAGAGGAAAGAGAGAGAGGGGCAGAAGGTATATTGGAGCAAATAATCGCAGAGAACTTCCCTAATGCGAGGAAGGAAACAGGCATCAAAATCCAGGAGGCACAGAGAACCCCTCTCAAAATCAGTAATAATAGGTCAACAGCCCGACATCTAATAGTAAAACTTACGAGTCTCAGAGACAAAGAGAAAATCCTGAAAGCAGCTCGGGAGAAGAGATATGTAACCTACAATGGTAGAAACATTAGATTGGCAACAGACCTATCCACAGAGACCTGGCAGGCCAGAAAGGACTGGCAAGATATATTCAGAGCACTAAACGAGAAAAATATGCAGCCAAGAATACTATATCCAGCTAGGCTGTCATTGAAAATAGAAGGAGAGATCAAAAGCTTCCCGGACAAAAAAAAACTAAAGGAATTTGCAAACACGAAACCAGCCCTACGAGAAATATTGAAAGGGGTCCTCTAAGCAAAGAGAGAGCCTAAAAGCAGCATAGATCAGAAAGGAACACAGACAATATACAGTAACAGTCACCTTACGGGCAATACAATGGCACTAAATTCATACCTTTCAATAGTTACCCTGAATGTAAATGCCCCAATCAAAAGACAGAGGCTATCAGATTGGATTAAAAAACAAGACCCACCAATATGCTGTCTTCAAGAGACTCATTTTAGACCCAAAGACACCTCCAGATTGAAAGTGAGGGGGTGGAAAACCATTTACCATGCTAATGGTAAGTTTCTTCCTAGAAACATCGCCAAAAGCAAGGGAAGCAAGGGCAAAAATGAACTATTGGGATTTCATCAAGATAAAAAGCTTTTGCACAGCAAAAGAAACAGTCCACAAAACCAAAAGACAACCGACAGAATGGGAGAAAATATTTGCAAATGACATATCAGATAAAGGGCTAGTATCCAAAATCTATAAAGAACTTATCAAACTCAACACCCAAAGAACAAATAATCCAATCAAGAAATGGGCAGAAGACATGAACAGACATTTTTCCAAAGAAGACATCCAAATGGCCAACAGACACATGAAAAAGTGCTCCACATCGCTCGGCATCAGGGAAATCCAAATCGAAACCTCGATGAGATACCACCTCACACCCGTCAGAATGGCTAAAATTAACAAGTCAGGAAACGACAGATGTTGGCGGGGATGCAGAGAAAGGGGAACCCTCCTACACTGTTGGTGGGAATGCAAGCTGGTGCACCCACTCTGGAAAACAGTATGGAGGTTCCTCAAACAGTTGAAAATAGAGCTTACCATACGATCCAGCAATTGCACTACTGGGTATTTACCCCAAAGATACAAATGTAGGGATCCGAAGGGGTACATGCACCCCGATGTTTATAGCAGCAACGTCCGCAATAGCCAAACTGTGGAAAGAGCCAAGATGTCCGTCGACAGATGAATGGATAAAGAAGAAGTGGTATATATACACAGTGGAATATTATGCAGCCATCAAAAGGAATGAGATCTTGCCATTTGCAACGACGTGGATGGAACTGGAGGGTGTTATGCTGAGTGAAATAAGTCCATCAGAGAAAGACATGTATCATATGACCTCACTGATATGAGGAATTCTTAATCTCAGGAAACAAACTGAGGGTTGCTGGAGTGGTGGGGGGTGGGAGGGATGGGGTGGCTGGGTGATAGACATTGGGGAGGGTATGTGCTATGGTGAGCGCTGTGAATTGTGCAAGACTGTTGAATCACAGATCTGTACTTCTGAAACAAATAATGCAACCTATGTTAAGAGAAAAGAAAAAGAAGAAGATAGCAGGAGGGGAAGAATGAAGGGGAGTAAGTCAGAGGGGGAGACGAACCATGAGAGACGATGGACTCTGAAAAACAAACTGAGGGTTCTAGAGGGGAGGGGGGTGGGGGGATGGGTTAGCCTGGTGACGGGTATTAAAGAGGGCACGTTCTGCGTGGAGCACTGGGTGTTATGCACAAACAATGAATCATGGAACGCTACATCAAAAACTAATGATGTAATATATGG
The DNA here is from genome assembly GCF_037043125.1 of Eumetopias jubatus. NCBI lineage: Eukaryota > Metazoa > Chordata > Mammalia > Carnivora > Otariidae > Eumetopias > Eumetopias jubatus. The sequence goes on from NW_028274808.1 coordinate 16,070,237, forward strand.
TGATTAACATCACAATAAAAAATAAAAATAAATAAATAAATAAAAGAAAAGGTTTGCAGACCCCAGCTCCAGGACAGTGGGAACTTAAAAAAATACCAAACCCAGGCCCTACTAACCAAAAATTTTTTAAACTTTTTTTTTAATTTAAATTCAATTAACATATACTATATGATTTCTTTCAGGGGTACAGGTCTGCGATTCATCAGTCTTATATAATACCCAGTGCTCACGACAACACATACCCTCCCCAGTGTCCATCACCCAGCCAAATTTTTTATAAAATTGGACGGGGATGGGGCCTGGGCCTCAGTATTTTTTCAAAGCTCCCCAGGGGATCCTGCAGTGTAGCCAGGGACGAGAATCCACGGATTCACAGGCAGAGGCCTCCACCTTATAAGCAGCTCCCTGTGCACAGTTTGAAAAGACGAGGTTTAAGAACTCCACGCTGGCTTCTCCTGTCATTCAACAAACTCCCAACTACCTTATCTAGATGCTGGTTTTTGCTCTCCTATAAAGGCTTAATATTATGGTAGCCTAGGAAAATTAAAACTTAGAATAAGGGCGCCTGGGTGGCTTAGTCAGTGAAGCGTCTGCCTTCGACCCAGGTCATGAACCCGGGGTCCTGGGATCGAGCCCCGCATCGGGCTCCCTGCTCAGCGGGAAGTCTGCTTCTCCCTCTCCCTGCCGCTCCCCCCTGCTGGTGCTCTCTCCCTCTCAAATAAATAAGTAAAATCTTAAAAAAAAATACTTAAAAAAAAAAAAACCTTAGAATAAAAAGCTCCTCTCAAAAAGAAAAAAAAGAAGGCAAAAGTGACCTGCAAAGCAGCTTCCTTCAATCAGTATAGGTTGAGAAGAGTGAACTTTGTTTTCTTCAACTTCTCTGAAACATTCATATAAGACTTTCATTTTCTAAGTACAGAAAGTGACCAAAAAAAAATAAAGGTACTGTCTTGAGGTCAGAGGAGAGTCGGAAGTATAATATAAGTCACCATACTACCAGGATGAATTCATTCTCTGCTAGAAAAACGTAAGAACATTTCTGCACATGACTTTGTGGTAATGGTAAAGATTCTATATTCATATATACACATCTCTACATAGAGAAGTGTTTAATATGTAAATATTTTCAGGCGGCTATATGGATATTTACTATCACAGACCAACCCTGACCCTGACACTAACTTTGAACAAGTTCATAATATAGAAGTTTGCTTTCTCTTTAGAACGGGGCTTAATGAATCTCTTACGGCAATACTGGTCAAAAACACATGAGAGCAATCCAATGTTACCAGGACCCAGTAAAAAACAGGGCACTTTTGAGCACATATCATATGCAGTCCCTGTCAGGGGACTATAGTCTAGTTAGTTGTAGCAAAAATAAAAGCTAATCACTAAGAGATTTAAATGACAAACATGGATCCCAGAGACCATTTCTAGGGAGTAAGCTGGAACAAGCCAAAATGAAGAGGCTAAAACACAAAAAGGGGTGCGGGAAGCAGGGGGTACTCTCTCCATCACTGAGGACACATTAATGGAGCACCTACTGTGTGCTAGGCTGTGTACCAGTGCCGAGAGAAGAGACGGCCACCCTGTTCAAGGAGCCCTGGCAAGTGGGGCGGAACAGCAGGTGAATGCTTCTGTGCCCTGGAGGGGTTATCACAGAAATAAGTACAAGATGCTGGGGGCGGGGGGGCCCCCCCACCTGGAGGGAGGAGATGAAAACGACAAACTAGGGCGGCGTTACAGAAAAGGGAGAAACGCAACAGGAGCTGTAGAGGGTTAGTAAGCGCACAGCAAGCACTCTGGGCTGGAGGTGAGAAAGAAGAGGCTTTATGATCAGGAGAAAGACAAGCGCACAAAGGTGTGGGGTTATGAGAAAGGGGAGGAGGTCCGGGTTTTGCAAGAAGTTCAGCGTAACTCGAGGAGAGTCTACCCGGAGCCTGGCAAGGAGAGAGGCAGGAAAGCTAGGCAGGAGCCGCGGAGGGCGGGCCGGGTTTCTCACGCCACTGTTAGTATGGAAGCGTGGTCCCGCGAGCTGACCCTTGCAAAGGGTCTCATAGAACACTGCTTCCTTGGGATGTCGGTGTTCATTTCTCAAAATATGGGTCTCATGGTCAAGTTAGTCTGAAAATGTTGGATTGGGCCCCATTAAACCTGTCTTTTGACCTCAGGAAATGTCAGAGCCCGATAATGAGCCGATGTATGTGAGACTCTCCAGAAAGCCCAGGACATGCTGCAAACCTATTTGACCATAGAAGCCACTCTGCCCGGGGAGCAGCAAGAGGGGCTCGTGTGTTTTGGGGCTCACTCTGGGAGATGCTATGGGAGGAGGGGGACTTGAACAGGTGGAAGTAGATGGAAGATGAGAGCAAATACGACTTCCTCAAGAGAGACAGCTTGTTTGTTCCGAATGAAAATTGTTAAGCATTAGTCACACAAGTTCAGAAAATGCTTACTTGACACTTGGATGCCCCTCTGGAAGCCTTCATACAAGGTTCTGACATCATCGTAGAAATACACCAAGGGCTCATCGCTATCCAGTAGCGGGGATCTCCGAGCACCATCGCTACCCTGTGGAAAGAGACAGATGCATGAGCACGTTAGAGGAAAATGTTTAAAATAAAAAGCCTAACGTGCATGCCCACCAGGCCCTCCATGGGGCCCCTGTGGGGGAGCTGCTCAGTATTTGTTGAACGAATGGAAGTGCAGGATTTGCTAAGAGAATTCATTCATCTGGGGTCAAGTGCAGGCTTCAGAGAATCAAGGCTAAGACCAAACAGCTGTCAGAGGGCCCCAGGGGTCTGGCTGGATAAGGGGAAGAGAGCAGGAGGCCTGGAAACCTGCGACCAACACACATGTCTTGAGCATCCTCAGACCTCCACCATCAATGGCCCAGGAGTTCAAGTTTGCATCAGCTCTCATGGAAATGACACCCCGTTGGCTTTTACTTCCATCATGTTATGTATGTTCCTTTTGAGATTACTGCCACTGTTTTATCTTTGTGTCAACAGCAATATAACCTGTTAGGAACTTCTGATTCTCCAGGGAAATCAGATGAGGCTACAAGAACTTCTGGTACTAGAAGAAAGGACCGTTCACAAGTGGGAGACATCGTTTCCAGCATGAGGTTTGAAGAAAGCAGAGAGGAAACCCTTCACGAAGAAGGAGCAAAGGGCTGGGTCTCATATCAGTTCGATGAGATCCTTCCAGACTTTTGTCTACGCTTTACATTTATATAAACTCTTTCATTATCTACGATGTACTAAATATGTGTTTGACACTTGATCTAAAGCTACTAATCATTTTCTGGAATAAATATCACCCGATGATATATGTTACTCATCATCACAGTCTTCTCTGCCTTAGCAGACACTTTCTAATACCTACAGCCATGATCCCAAATGTGATTATTAATTATAACACACTACTTAATAAAGCAGAGAAGGTATTCTTTGTGTGCACAATGGTGGGAAAATCTCCGCTCTGTAGAATCATGCATTATTATTACCTAATCTCTGAGACTGTTTGCTTGTCTGCAAAATGGGGATCCCATGTGCCCACGTCCAGGGTTATCTTTAGCTAAACAAAATCGGTCCTATAAAAGAGGTCCCATAAAATATGTAGAATACTACTCAGACACCCTGTTACGTGGCCTAACTACAATGCGAGTCCTGCTTAGCCTGCATCTCTTCTCTGACAAATACTCGGATTAAAATTCAGAAGCAATTTTGTGGCTTTACCGTAAGCACTGGAAGCCTGTCCAACCGAGGAAGCCACCCACCCAAAAGAGCCAGGGCATCACGGCTAAGGTAGGAGAAAAAGGAGCAAGGGATGGAGTGACAGAAAACGGGAAAGAGAAAAAAGCTAAGAAAAGAGTACACCCAGTAGACAGGAGTGGACTCTGCAGTAAGTAACAGCCTCCTGCCCATCGGTCCAGCCCAGCCCACTCCACCTAGCAAGCGTGGCCAGGAGGCAACAGGCAGCCTGGTAGCCCAGACAGGTCAGCTTAGGAATGGGCTCTCCTCCACCTCTCGTCCTGACACTTGATATCACTTGCACGGTATCGCTCGGGGGTTTCTCTGCAAAAGCAATCCTATCCTTCTCAAGTATTCTGCTGAGAACTCCTACAGCTGCCAGTGGGGCAGAGGGGAATCAGGTGAGTAAAGACACAGAGCTTTTTCCGAAGGAACCCGAGTGACTCTTAACCTTACAGCCCCAGAGGGGCTCCACGGAGCACTGGTGGAGCAAAGAGTGCTCAGAAAGTCAGAATGAATAGACAGAAGTAGCCTGGAATCTTCGGAGTGCAGGCTCGTCCTCAAGCCAAGGTCCCCGAAGGATGAAGGACGGTCTGGGGAACACCTGGCCCTTCTAAAGGAAAGCAAATTAGCCCGCCCTTCACCAGATCTACTGAATCAGAAACTCTGGGGGTGTTATCCAGCAGTGCAGCAAGCCCTCCAGGGGATTCTGGAGCATGCTGAAGTGAGAACCACTCAATGGAGACATTAAGGTCCCAGCAGGGAAGTAGTGAAAATCAGAATAATGCTTCAGAAAGAAATCTACAAGAAGAGAGCAAGCAGCATGGAGAATGGCATGGAGAGGAAAGGACTAGAGAAAAATGTACTCCTGTGGGCCTGGGGGAGGGCAGTGGCAAGTGGAAATGGGGAGAAGGGTGACACCAGAAGTAGGAAGGGTTAATGAAGGGGATCTGGCCGGTCACTGGGTCTAGAGAAGGACGTCTAAAAATAGCAGTTCCATTTAACCAAAAATAGGAGACTGGGCATGGGCGCCAGGTTTGAGAAGAGAGTCAGTTTAGCTTTGGATATATGGAGACCATATCCCTTTCGAGATAGTAGGTCAACCTTCCAACTCCTATTTTGAGAATCGCTGCTCTAGAGTATAATTTTATAACAAACTTTTGGTTAAATAATTCTTTGGCTAAGGTTAATTTTTTGGTGGTATACAGTCCTCAGAACTTTGAGAAACAGGGAGGTAAAACAGCCAAATCCAAGTTAAAGAAGTTCATTATATCCCAAAGAGCCATCATCTTGACAAAGTAACCTGAAGACAAGATATTTATTATTATTCTAATTAGCACTTAGAATACTTAGCAAAGGTTTGGTTTTGGAAGGAAGGAAAGGAAGATGAAGCAATAAATGAACTCTATGCCAAAAAGGCACACCGTTTAAGGCATAGGTGAAACCAGATAAAAAGTCACACTCTCACTTGCTTGTAATATACACTGTAATTTCAAGAGAGGAGTCTGAATGAAAGGGGAAGGGGGGGCACTAAGCAAGATTTGTGCTTTGAAATTTGTTGCTCTATGAAATGATCACACGTTCCCCTGAAGAAGCATCATTTTTGATGTGCATATGTGCTATTCTTCCTGAACAAAATGCTATCTGTATACGCTGGGTGTTAGCAACCTTAATTATGCCTACAAAGGGGAGCGACTGCACTCTGAGTGCTGGGAATCACAGCTAAAACAACTGAGCTCAAATGTCTATATGTGCTACAAATCGAGCCATTTCAAAAGGAGGGCATTCCGTTACTGGGTCATGCAAGTGCACGTCGCTATTTCTAGGAACACCTACTTAAATGAAAAAAGAAAAATACTTCTGGACTTCTGATAGAACCTACAGATGGAGGGTAGAGGCCGGGGTTTCAATTATGCTCAAGAAACAGGGAGAGTGGGGTTCCTGGGTGGCTCAGTTGGTTGGGCATCTGCCTTCTTCTGGGGTAGTGATCCCAGGGTCCTGGGATGCAGTCCCATGGGGCGGGGGGTCCCTGCTCAGTGAGGGGCCTGCTTCTCCCTCTCCCTCTGCCTCTCTCCCCGGCTTGTGCTCTCTCTTTCTTTCTCCGTAAAATAAATAATAAACAAATAAATAAATGAAAGAGAGAAAGAAACAGGGAGAGCTAAGCAGACAACCCCAATTAAACGTGGAGGAAATCAGTAAGATTGAGTGTCAGGGAGGATTATGCTATACACTTCTTTAATGTGGTTTTAGAGTTTTTCCAATTTAAAAAAATAGAGAAGATCGTGAGTCAAACACACTACGATCCCATCAGTGGTCCTGAGTCCATTCTGCAACATCTATATAAGCTAAGGTTCCTCTTGAGGTCAGTCTCCCCACGTGAGCTGAATGAGGACATGAAAGTGTAAGTTCCACATGGGGCCAGTAAGGGCAGGACCACAGTGAACATCTGCATATCCGTGGTTCCCGAGACCAGAACCTTTGCCAATACGGGCCCTTGCTCCCGCTTTCTGAAAGTTCACTTTATGACACTTGACTTTTATGAAAGACCCACATCAGTAGTACTTGTTTTCACTAACCGGACAAAATCTGAAGAGGAGTTTTGCGTTCATGCAAAAAGGAGTTTTGCGTTTATGTAGGTCTTTTGTAAAATGGAAGTGGCATAACTTGAACTTCTGGAAAGTGGGGGACACTCTTGCTTTATGCCATTTAGGCTTACAAAAGCTTTCATAGGGGCGCTCCACTTTTGGATAGCAGGGGAAACCTGTATTTGACAAAAAGGATTCTTGATGGTGAGAGTCATTTTGTGCACTCTCATATTTAAATGCCAAAAGGGAATTACATCCTTGAGGATTTCTGGGGGATAGAAAAATCCAGGCTTTATAAACCCGTCTCATTCATCTCAATCTAGAAAATGGGTATCTGCAGGCCATGACATTCAAGTTCCTCTTGTGTTACTACTGTTTACTCCTGCTGGGGGGGAGACAAGGCAGGCAAGGAGAACTGTGTAACTTGTAAGGAAGCTGTTGAAGACGTGGCTGGATTTTATTGTTAAATGCATCTCCAGGCGGAAAAGCAGCAGGTAGAATCACAGTTCTGGGGGCATGGGCATGGGATTTTTTTTGTTGGCTTTTTTTTTTTTTTTTTTGCTGTTGCCAGTATCTTCCATGTGAAATATTCTTCCCAGCACTCATATTTTTACATGCATCTTACCCTGCCCTGAACACTACTGTCTGCTTCTCAGGCACAAAAACCACTCTTCCATCCAGTGACCTCTTAGAGAGACTCCCTGGCCGTCGATTCTCATTTCTAGCAACCTTAGATCTTTGCTATATGAACCAGGGCCTTTAGAGGCCAGCCAGTCGGTGACTTTTCCAACCATACTTCCTGAACACGAACAGACAAAACACATAGACTCCCCATGATATGCTGAACTGTCTATGTCCCAGGATAACGGGGAACCCTCAGGTTCACAGCTCATGCTCACTACTGAACTAGCTGACTTGCTGAGATCCTTTACGCCGAGGGAGGAAAGAAAGGGCAGAACCATCACATCACAATCAGTGCTGGGTTCTGTCATCTGAATGCAGGAAAGCTGGAAGCTAAGTGAGTATTTCCTGAGCGCCTCTTACACACCAGGGGCTCTTCAGGTGAGAAAACAGCCCCAGGGCAAGGCTTTGGCAGGACATCTAAAATGTCCTGGACCCAGCTCCGTGGACATCCGGTATGGTAAGAGGTTTTTGTGAATCCTGAGCAGGTTCAAACTCACCCACATACTGCTCATCTCTATCTTCGAGGAGCCAGGCCCAGATCACTGGGGGGCTGACTCGGTTATTTGGTTCTTCAACAATTTCCTCTAATCCTCAGAAGGGCTTCCATTTCAATCCCCGCCCCCCCCCCCCAGTTTCCTACTTCCTGAGCCCCCGCTATCCCAAGGGGAGGGTGTGCTTTAGTGGGGATCGGGGGGCTGGCACAGCACTTAGAAACTACAGTTCTGTGCCCCCAAGCCCGTTTCAATGTCATCACCAGGGCAAACCAGCCAAAGGGAAAGTAGCACCCTCCCACGTCCGTGAGAGGGAAGAAAGTCTGGAGCCACCAAATCCAAAACCCACAAACATACATTGTTCCAGCAAAACAAAACTGCCTACGGCATCTCTACATGCCTGCCATTTAGAATATGTGAGACATTCTGCTCCACTTTTGACTATTCTAAAGGGAACCAGGGTCTTTCTTATCCATGGTTGACCTTCTAGACATGAATGTGAAAAGCAGGGATTTTTGTCGAGAGGCTCAGAAAGTTGATATTTGTCATTTTTCATTTGGCACGAGTTGACCCTGCCTCGGGGGAGGCTATTTGTAAACTTAAATAAATATTCCAGCACACACTTCTGTCATTTATAAATATACACGTTCCCTGCTTAACGAAGCCTCTGAGAGGCAGCATCCTTTGTACAAAATCAAATTGTGTTGTCAGACCTGCTTTACTGTATTCCTATTAAGTGAACAGATTAAGCTTTTACTGCCCGGTTAAATGGAACCGAAGAATAAATTTTTCTAAAACAACCATCTTTCTTCCTTTGAATTCCAAAAGGCAGCTACTTAATATCCTCTGTGGCCCGGTCTTGGCAGGAAGATCAGAAACTCAGCCTTCAGTTCTCTGTCATGCTTGTCCTTCGCTTTTGCGCCCACTCACCCACCCACCACTGCCCTGTGACCAGCACCACCTCATTCAAAGCCCTAGTCACTTTCAATTAGTAGACGAGCCTAAAAACATATAGAAGCTCAGTTAAGTTTCCCACAATGTGAGTGTAGTTAAGAAAAAGTAATCAGCAAGGTTTTTCATACTTGGTTATTAAGAAGCCGTAGAGTCTTAGAAGAGGTGCTAAAATTACGGCAAGGTACAGAATGCTGATGTTTGCACACTCCCAGAATAATAAGTCTAAACAAAAACACCCCTCCATCACATTCTCTCCATCCACTCCCACTGTCCCAACTGCTAGGACTGCTTGTTGAAAATGCCCTCAGATGCCATAACGCTTCAGAAAAAATGTGCCTGAAAACTCTCTGAACACCGCAGCAGCCAAGTTGCTAGGGATAAGATTAAAAAGGCAAATCTTAAAAAAAATAAATAAAAGAAAGAAAGGCAAATCTTTGCATACATCTTTGTTTGACCACACACCCCGTTATTTTGCCATCAGGTGAGAAAACAGCCCCCGGGCAAGGCTTTGGCAGGATATCTAAAATGTCCTGGACCCAGCTCCGTGGACATCCAGTATGGGCAGTGGCGGAATACTGCCCGGACACCCGCAATTACAAACGGCAAGTAAACGAAGGTTAATGCCCCCAAACAGGGATTTACACAATTATTTGTACATTGAATATACACAATTTACACATTATTGACAGGTTTGAAGCCAGCGCATCAAACCAGGAGATTCTCTGGAAGTCCCACCCAGACTTCCAGTCAACCATTCCGAGTCTTCCCAGGGATGAGAATTCTGTTTTTATTTAGGTTTCTATTTACAAGCGACTGCAGAAACAACTAGGCTGTTCCTAATACTCCTCCCTTCCTCTTCATGCTCCCCTGCGATCTCCCACCGGGTTCCAAATTCATGAGTCTAACACCCCCTCTCACAGGTGCTCTGCCACAGACCACCAGGCAGGCGGCCATGGTTCCACCATCTGAACGCACCTGCCCTTCCCAGACAATGTCTCTTCCTGCTCTGCCCTGGCAGCTCCCATGCGGACCCTCCCTGCACCTCTGCCTCATGGCCGTGTTTGCCCCTGCCCCACTGGACAACAGCGCCCCCGCTCGGAACCAGCCCCAGCCATTCAAGTCCAGTGCATTGCCATTCTTTGCCTTTTGTTTCTTCCAGCTTTACTGAGGTGTCATTGATAAAACCGTGAAGCCCCTACAGTGTACCCAGAGTGTTGCCTACAGTGTGAAAAGATTCTCGCCATGGAGTCATTAACATCTCATCACCTCACAGAATTTACTTTTTTTTTTTTTTCATTTTTCAGTGAAAACACTTCAGTCCTATTCTCTTAGCGAATTTCAATTGTACAGTGCAGTGTTCTCAACCACGGTCGCCATGTTGTAGGTGAGCGCCGTGTTGTGGGTGAGCTCCTCAGTCCTTGCTCACGGGGCAGCTGGAAGTTTGGGTCTCCAGCCCCAGGCAACCCCCCTTCTCCTCACTGCTTCTGTGAGTCAACTTCTTTGGGTCATTTTCACTCTCTGGATTGCCAGTGTCATTACCCCAGAGGCAGGCCATTTGTCTGTGCAAGTCCCATGCGAGTCTTCATCAAAACTTAAAACCACGCTATCTGTGGAGTGTTGGTTCACAGGCCAGATGTGTGAAAGTTTGCTCCTTTCAGAGTTCTTATGGGAGAATGAACCAGAGTTCTAGCTCGATGGCATGAGAACAAGTTGCTCATGTTACTCTTAGTTTAAGGATGCTCTGCCAGAGACAGAAGGAGTCCTTGGTGGTACTGCCCTCCCGTCTGTAAACTGCAGGAGGCCAGCAGCCTCTTCTTCCCAGGGATTGTGCACACACTACTCGGCCGATGTTCAAGTGCTTCTGAATGGATGTCTGTCAGACCATTACTCTGTGACTCATGGAGGATGAAATCCAGAGCGTCACATCCTCCTCAAGAGACCGTCTGGAGCACAGGATTAAAATGCTATGGCAAGGTGCTAACCATATATAGCCCACCATGTGGACGGGTCAGTCCCAAGCTCTCATGCTGAAGGAGGAGCCAGCCAGCATGCACCTGAAGGTCACTAGCTCACCTGGTGTGAAAGTCACCTAACTTAGACAAGATGACTGACACCCAAAGAACTGGTTCTGCATCTTGAAAGATATGAACCCACACTGGAACCAAGGAGCCATCACTAACAAGTTTAAACAGTGAATCTGTTACAGACTAGTTGGTTTAGTTACAAAGGTAAATTTGAAATGAAGTTCTGATATTCTTAAAATGAAGTCTCAGAAAGGCTATGGATTTATTGGTATAAAAAAGTTTTGGGGGGGCACCTGGGTGGCTCAGTTGGTTAAGAGTCTGCCTTTAGCTCGGGTCATGATCTCGGGGTCCTGGGATTAAGACCAGCCTTAGCTCCCCGCTCAGTGGGGAGTCTGCTTCTCCCTCCCCCTCGGCCCCTCGCCCTGCTTGTGCGCTCGCTTGCGTGAATAAATAAAATCTTAAAAAAAAAAAAACCAAACTTTTTGCATCCTACAATTTACTTCCTTCTCTAATATTTAAAAACAAAGCAAATAACTTGGGTTTTCATTTAAGTACATTATAATCTAGCAGTAGTTACCCAAAATCTTTCCATCTCAATTTGACAGGTAAGCTATCTCAAGGCCTATCTCTCACCAGTTAAAGGAATTCTCATATTCTTTCTACTACCTCCTTCAGCAATTACAATGATTCCTTTTTATACTTTGGAATGGTTTGTTGCCTCGATCCCTTAAACTCTGGTAGGTGGGCCTATGACCCCCATCAGCACCAAGTTTTGCTCTGAGCCCATCTATGTCCAACCTGGTGCAGGGGCAGAGGAGGAGGGGAGGCAGAAGCTCACCAGAAATCCACTTTTGCTGCTAGCCCAGGCTCTGACAGCTCCATGCTCCCAGCACCGGGCCTCACTCCCAACCCATCCTTGACGGTGTCTGATCCCACACCCAACCTGTGCGGGAAGCTCAGACTCTATTCTTCTATTACCTGTTCCTTTTCTTCCTTCCATTCCATCACCACCTGCAGACTCATTTGCCTGAGATACCCATTGTCAGAAGAGGCTGCTCCTGGGTCCAAAGGTCTAGCCACTGGCTCTTCAAATTAATCGAGACAGGGGCACCTGGGTGGCTCGGTTGGTGCAGCATCTGCCTTCGGCTCACGTCATGATCCTGGGGATCCTGGGATCGAGCCCTGCATCGGGCTCCCTGCTCTGCGGGGAGCCTGCTTCTCCCTCTCTCTCCCACACCCCCTGCTTGTGCTCTCTCTCTCTCTCTGTCAGATAAATAAAATCTTAAAAAAAATTAATATAGACAGACCCAAACCTTCCTTATTATCCTTATTTTCATCCGCCCCCTGCCCCTGAAAAGCCCTAGCTATAATATATAACTTTCAACTACTGTAATGAAAGCAGCAGAACAGAGCTCTTGATATTCCACTAGCTGTATGATACAATTTTGCTTCTTTGGATTCAGCTGTTTTCTTGTATATAAAACATGATCGTTAAAACAGGAGGCCTTTTCAGAAGAAGAAAACTAACATTCACTTAGTATGGGCCAAGTGGACACTCTGCAAGTATCTATGCAGTCCTCTCAACATCCACGAGGGAAGACAGAAACTGTCACTCCTGTTTTCCAGGAAGCTGAAGGTCAGGAAAGTCAGGGGAACTTGCCCAAAGCTGCCTGGTCTAAGCAGAGTAGCCAGGCCCAGCCTCTACCACATCCACTGCCTTCCTGGTCCCTTCCAGCGCCATCACGCTCTCTTCTGTCCCTTAGCCGCAACGACCACGGCCTGGACCCTCAGGGGTCCCGAAGGGTTTCTAGTCACTGTGGTGAAGGTCATCCTCACCAAGGGACATGGGGATCTCAGGCAACAGGCAGAGGCAAGCTGAAACCTGGAAACGTGCACGTCACTTGTGAAAGTGATTAAAGGCCACACGGACACAGAAAAACTCGCTTCGCTCCACAGCTCAGAGTTCAGGCAGCCCTTCGGGGCCCACTGCCACAGGCATAGCCCTCTAAACTAGGTCCAGATCAAACCATGCTTGGAAGTTAAGAAAGGCTTGTTGGATTCTGTTCCAAACTCCGGTTTCTCTGTCCCGTTCCGCAGCCTATGTCCTCATTGCCTTTCCTACACGGGGCTACAGCTAGAGTGCTAACATAACTTCTTCTTCTTTTTTTTTTTTAATTTTCTTTATTCATTTGAGAGAGCGAGAGAAAGGGGGAGAGAGACAGAGCACAAGTAGGGGGTAAGGGCAGAAGGAGAGGGAGAAGCAGGGAGCCCGATGCGGGGCTCGATCCCAGGACCCTGGGGTCATGACCTGAGCCTAAAGCAGACGCTTAAACAAACTGAGCCACCCAGGAGCCCCTTTGACCCTGACTTTAAAAAAGGAAATGTCAGAAGCTGTAACTTATCAAGAACTTCTGTGCTGCTACTTTACGAAGGTGTAGCTTGGAATCAGCTGCTGTGGGTAGTAATGAGATGCAGCAAAACCAAAAAGTGCAGATTCCTCTCGTTTTAATATCCAGGTAAGGTTTATGGGAACAGGAAGGCAAAACTCTGGATGCGAAATGGGGGCAGAGGGTAAGGGATCAGGGTGTGGACTGGCAAATGGCACTTACTTGTTTTCAAAGTAGGAACAAAACAACATTTTATTCTGGCAATCAGTTCCTTGGACCGTGCCAGATAGGCAGGCTCTTCATGAATACGTAATGAAATCAAATCAGTGCTTCTTTCTGCCATAGCAGTCCGTATGACCATGCTAGCTATATAAAAGCCCCTATAATTACCGAGCATCAGAACTCAAAGCTCGTCTTAAATTCAATATTTTAAGTTCTTTTTTAGAAATGCAAAGCAAATTTTGTAACTATTCCTAAGACCTAGAAGTTCTGAAAATCAGAGCTAAATCCATTTCTATAAGCGAAGAGAAGAATCAGGAGGCCTCTCTGCGAGGTAGTGGAATTGGAGATTTTAATTTTCTTTCTGCTTATCGATAATTTTTAAACTCTTCTACGGAGGACATGCATGCTTATTTTCCCAAGTCTCACAACGACTTTATGCTTAGCTGGAGCTTAAAAAGCACACTGTAAGCGCCTCCACAATTTCTCATACAATACGAATTAGGCATTTACAGTTACTGCTAAATTATAAATATCTTAAATCTGCACTTGCCAAGTACTCTTTCCATAGCGATGGTAATGCTACTATGAGACACCAGGTCCTCCTCCAGAAAAAAGGAATGTCAAAAACCTCACACACATCTATTAGGAAAATCGAATTCTACTCCCTCATGGTTTGCGATTAGCTGAGGTAAAATATTAAGTCATGTTTACCTTCTAAATAAGGTATAGAACCAACTTTCCTTGGCAATAATTCAGTCATTCTATTTTTACATTTTGGCATGAATTAGACTGACATATCTTCTATATATTTTAAAAGTTTCAAATTAATGAATCCAACCAACTGTCTAAAGGAAAGCAAAGAACTGAAACCCTATAAATAACAAAGAGGTACTCAATGAAGGCCAAGGCTTCATTTGAAAGGGCACCTCTCCTGCTCATGGCCATCAGCCTGGGGAGCGGGGCAGGATGGGGAAGAAGAAACATTCTTTATGTGTGTTGAAAGTTATAAATACTGAAAATCGATTCTGCCCTGGGTCGGGGAAAGCGAGAGACTACAGTGCAGAGAGTAGGCCAAGAGTCCCAGCACCAGTGAGAACCTGGCTGCTTCATCTTTTCAACCCCTCACATTTTGTACTAAAGAGATTCAGAAAGGAAGGAAGGCAGAGCCAAAGCATTAAGAAAGAATCCTGAAAAGCGTTCTTAGCTTTCCCCATGCCATCCCACCCATTCAGCCCTAATGAGGGAACGCACGCTCTGGTTTCATTTTCATGACGACACGAACATGGCCTGTAACGTGCCCAAGTTCTATATACAACCATGGTCCTCAACAAGTCAACCTTCGATATCTCCTGAATGCCCTTGGCTTGTTCATGTCTTACCTGAAATTCTGTGGCCATGTTATTCTGGCAAGTTCCTAGCCTCGCCTTTTCCTAGGTGAAATCGCAGAGTCCCTTTCAAAAGCTGGGGGAGGTGTTCTAAGTATCAGGTATACCACAGATGAAATCCTTCCTTCTGGAACGTTTTGTTTGACAACTCTCTTCTCTGTAAGCCCTGCAGGAGCAGCGACTCTATGCCTATCCTTTCCCGCTCACGGAACCCTCTGGGCCTCCTGTAGTGCCTAGCATAGGGCAGAAACTCAATAGGATTTGTGCAATGAGCCTCTGTGTGACTACAGGGAGACACCCCACCAACACCACCTCCTTTGTCCCTCTGCCTATATTTTGGCCCTTACCCTCCATCTACTACCCCGTTGACAAACTTGCGTGTGTTGAGCACATTTTGGCTTACAAAGCGCCCTTGCAAACAAATATTTGAAGGTGACTGATGTTGACCAAGATAGCACTCAACATGGGAATCGGGGAACACAGAGAAAATGCACACAGCAGGCAGGCCAGCCCCTCCACTTACCGCCACCTCCACAGACTGCATGGAGAGGTCGCATGGTGGCTTCAGGGCTTTGGGCCTCGTGGCGTACCAAAAGGTGGTGAGGGCTGCAAAAGCTCCAAAGCCCATGAGCGTGTTGGTCGGCAGCGTGCGAACGTACTGTCGGAAGTCAGCCAGCTCTGGCATTCGAAAATACCGGAACAGCTCGTGGGCTTGCATCGTCCCGTGTTGGTGGCTCCCTAAGCTGAATTCTGTCAAAAGAGAAAAATGTCACATTCCTCTCAGGAAGGCAAGACTTGTCTCCAGAATTCCCAAAGGCCAGCCATCCGGCTTGATGCCTGGCTGACCGATCAAGGCATTAAACCCACAGTCTAATGGTCCAGCTCTTTTCTTGGCTGTCAAATGTCATTTCTCTAAAAACCCTTTAGAAATTCATTTTACGTCTATCATTTTGTGTCGAGCTTCCATTCCCCACATTAAAAAGGTTTTGCTCACGAAGACTTCTTGTCACAACATGCTCAAGTGGCGTAAGTTACCACCTTCTTCCCCGATACCTTCTCTGTTCTCTTCCACCTGATCAGATACACTCAACTCTCCTTATCACGGCTAATGAGAAGAAAGGGACAGAGGTACAAATAAGCCGGCACCACCTGACGGCCATCCGCGCCTGCTTCTTCCCACGCCTCTCAGAACTAGCTCCCAATGGGTAAAACACACCAACCTAAATTCCAATGTGCCTCTCACCTTCCCCATACTCTGTACCACAAAAGCAGCAATACAAATGCAAGGCAACTGTAGTTCGCTCTTCTGATCAAATAATCTCTTTTATATTCCTTGCGATGTTATAGCTAAAATATTATAATGATAAAAGGGTGCACATAAACTTTAAACCAACCACCAAATATCTAGAGAGAGATTGCAGCATAGTATCTGAGAAAAAGTACAGAATGGTACTTAAGATCCCAGATTCGAGAGCCAAATCCTATCTTCCCAGCTTATTAGCTGTAGGATTGGGGACACATTACTTCGCCGCCCTGAGCCTTGTTTCCCTCAGTATAAATGGAGGCTGAAAATAGTAACAATCTCGTGGGGCTTTTATGACTAAATGATTTACACTGACAGCTCAGAATGGCATGGGGCACCAGAAACTGCTCAATACATTCTAGGTACTATCACTATTCACCTACCAAGATTCTGTGATTAGTCCTGTGTGCAGAACAGGAAGGGACAGAGTTCATTAAAAACAGTGCTTGACCACAAAGAGTTTACAAACAAAATTAAGAAGCCAAAACACACAGAAGAAAACTAGATGAAAATCCTCACACTGGATGTTACAGACAACTTATATATACATCAATATAAAAAGTGTGCAGTACAGATAATAAATAAGAATAATTCTAACAAGAAAATTATTGATGAAGAAGTGCTTTAAAGCGCCTTTGGCAGTAAAGGGAAGGACATGATAGTAAATGCTCTGAAGGCTTTTCTCAAAAACTGCCTGCCAAGCCACGAAGTGCTAACATTTTAGCCATCATTCAGAAGGTATTTGTGAGCTACTTATTACATGTTCTTTTAAATAGCTAGGTCACAAAGCTGAAGATAATTTTCTTTTTTCAAATACAGACATCTTTACATTTCAATCTATACTATGGTTCATTTTTTTTTTAATGGAGTAGCAGAGGATCCGGTTTTCACTGGCCACCAATTCTGTAGTATATTTGCTCAGCTCAGACAGTCTAGTGCTACAACAGCTCTGTGTAGGTGCACGCGCGTGCGCGCGCACACACACACACACACACACACACACACACACACACACAGAGGAAATTTCCAGGTTTTACATAATAGTCGAGAACGAAGAGATAAGCAAGACTTCTTCAGGTCATAATCATGGAGAGAGAGCTCCAGGACTTAAAAACCACTCACCATCTGTGCCACCCAGAGCTGACGGCTAGGTGACACGCCATGCAGCCATGCAGAACAGAAGAGGTGGCGAGGGTGGGGGTGGGAGGGGGGCTGGAGGAGCTCAGCTGCCGCTTACCCGACCTGCCAAGGTCTCTCAGGGCATTAGTCACATGCCGACTCCTGCACTGATGCCCACTGGGCTAAAGGTAACTAGCAGACAAAATTCATACTTGACTTCCCAGGAGGAGACAGGGTGGAGGATGGGCCAATGAGCAGCTGGAAGCAGAGTCACCCCACTGCTCCACCCATGGGCAGGGACAGGCATCTGCCAGTGCCAGATCTGAAAACAGACACTGTTTTCTTTCTGCTTGGCTTCCCAATAAGAAGAGACAATGGACAGAGTTTTTTAAAAACACCAGTGAAATACATGATCAGATGCTGGGTGGTTATGTCGAACCAACGTGAGACAGACCAAGGAAGAAACAGATAGTCCGTAGTATACTCCCAGCAGATTTATTCTAGATGAATGCATAGGAACTGAGCTACTCTGGTCAATGCCCAGCGCAGAGCACCCGGCGTGTGCCAGGCCCTGTGCCCAGCAGCCGGGAGGGTGGTGCTGATGACCCGGTGCAGGGTCTCCCTGGGCCAACTGGCTGGTGGGGAAGGCACAAAATGAAGCAAGAAGCGTTACCACCAGTGGGAGCCGGGGATGAGGCAAGGCCTCTGGGAGGAAGGCACGCGTACACTGAGACCATGAGGATAAGCAGACAAATCGAGGCCGGCCCTTGTTGGCACTGAGTGGGCAGGTTTCATAAACAGCACTACCACCCTAAGAACGTGAAGCAAGCTGACGTGTACAATGTGCAAACCTGCCTTCCCCTCCAATCATCTCACCTTCCAGCCGTCCTCATACCCACGGCACCCCAAATCTGAAGAGGACTTTCCTACCCCCTCCCCCCCACATACCTGCCCTTGTCTCTTCTCCCCCACAGGTCCCTGAGGTGATTTCCATAAAACCTTAGATCGCGTGAATTCGCAGGGGCTGCTCAACAGAATCCCATTTCTGTGTGAGAATACGAAATAATTCCCCCGTGAACAAATGCACTCAGAAGCTGGTGATTTTTTTTTTTTTCTATTTTAGGCACCAGCAGTAGCCAAGCTGTAGACAGCATTAGACTAAGAAAGCAAGAAAAAAAAAAAAGTCTATTTCTAGAGATAAGAAATAAACTAAGAGACTAAAAAACTAAGAAAGAAAACCTGGGAAAAAACAAAAACTTCAGAAAATGACTGATTTAGTAGCACCCATGCAAGAATATTTAATCTGACATGAGTCTGTAATGCTAAGGGTTTAAATCCAGCTAGATTCTTATTTTTAGTGGGTAATGACAAGGTATAGCAGTTTAATTCATGCCTCTCAGTGGGTGATAGGCTGCAAACCAGCTTCACTGAACCCACCGGTTAATGCTGTGCATTGGAAAACTATAGTCCATCCCATAAAGAACTAAAGAAAATCCTTCTTTTAGATCCACGTGAAGAACAACTCATCAACGTGAATGGAAAGCATTATAAACCTTCTCCCGTCTATGGAACTGCTATTAAGGAAAAAGTACTTGGGGTATTTTGAAATGGAGGCAGACCCACATTCAAAGAAAACTGGCCACAGCAAATAGCCTTTCAAGGCTGCAGGTGAATATAAACACCACGCTTTAAGACAGTCCCCCAACAGGTCTCAAAGAAGAAGAATCAAGACTCATATGTGCCAACAAATGATTAAAAGCCAGACTGACTTTATTCTTATTCCAATGGTGTTCCCGTTGGAATATTTTTAAGATTCTTTCAAAAGCAAACTTCCACACATCCTCTCTGGACGTTTGCAGGCCAGGCAAATAACAATGCTACTGTTGGCTAAGAATATGATTCAATCGGCTTAAAGGCTTAAGCAGTCAGTATTTCTTGGTCAAGAACGCACAAGCCTATGGGCAGCTAGCTTCTCCTTCCCCGGCAGCTACTCCTCCATCTCCTTCCTCCCCACACCTATGAAAAGTGGGTTTGCTCACTCGGGTCCTGGAGTCTAAAACTACAGAACGACAGAGGACATAACAGTGGTCAGGGAAGCATGGTGCATGTCCGGGGCAAAGAACCAGAGGGAGGGACGTCTGGGCAGAAATAACCATATGGGGCCAAGTAATAGAAACTGGATCGCATGACTCTCAGAAAACAGAAATCCTGGTACTTAGCCACCCACACTTTGGGAAGCATAGCTAGCAGCCCAACAAACGCTGATTTAGTGTTTCGGGAAGGCTTTCACATCCTGTATTGCACTGTCTCGCAGTACGAAATGATCCTAAGGAAGCTGAGGCTGGAGATTTAAGAGGCTTCCCCGAGTATGTCCCAAGATGGGGAGACCTGACTCTCAAGTCACGCTTTTTCCTCTAGGCAAATTCCTAACTTCTGCGGAGCCTCTGATCCTCTGCACCTGGAACACGTGGGTACTCGTTTGCATGGGGGGCTCGCAAGTCCCCTGCAGCCCACCCCGGCTCAGAAATGGTGAGGGCAGTTGCTCTCTAAAGGTCCTTCTGGCACTCACATTTCATGGCATGATGAGAGCTTAGCATCTGAACTCCATGTGAATGCTCCATGTCTTACATAAGCGCTCGCGTTTGCCCCATTGTCCTGGAGTCTGAACATATGGGTCCAAGGCCACCCGGACAGAAACAAAGGTTCACCTCTTACCATTTTGTTTATACCCGGAAAAAGTGGTGTGGGGCAAAGGTGACTCACAAGGGCATCATTCTCTAAGGACACAGGGACATGAGCGCGCGCGCGCGCACGCACACACACACACACACACACACACACACACACACACACACAGCTCCTGTGATTCCATAGATTTATACTTACATCAGCATTTTATTTTCTTCCTATCATTTACAAACCAATAAAAAATGGGTGATCTGGACGTGTCTCCCCTTCTAAAGTTCCTCAAGCTTTCGTTCAGCTGAATAATAGCAGTCTGATGGAATACTTCACTAAGAATACTGCCTCCAAGCAAACCCACATAAATAGCACCCTTGCCCCGGCAGCCGCAGATGAAAAAATCCTGACATCTCTCCTTAAAAGCAGCAAGCCAAACTGGCAAGATGCTGCCTCCCTCCTTGCTCCACCTCCTCTGCTTATACAATAGGCTATTTACAGAAGGCTGAAACTCCCCCTTTGTCCCGCGCCAGCTGGGCAAAGCTCGGCCTCAGGGAGGAACAAGGGAGCGGGCGGCCAGACCGTGCGCTGTTCTTTCAGTGTGCCACTCCAGAACCGCTGGTCTTGTGCTCCTTAACCCTGGCTGGCAAATCACCTAAAGCTAGATTTGCTTAAGCCATCCCCTCCTGAACCAAAAGAGCAGCCGGGCTCCCCCTGAAGAGGGATGTACAGGAGTTCCACAGGGATGCCAGAGTCCACCAGTTAGAGAGGAAAAACAGAAGTCGCTGTCCAAACCCCATTCTATACAGGACCTCTAGACCATGGTCACTGCCCTGGGACCATCTTCCTATTCTGAGCATGAGAAGGAGGAAGACCCCCCGGGGAACTCCAGGATCCCACACAAAAGTAGGCAAGTCATTCTCCAAGGAATTAATTACTTCCTTCCACTGCCTTGGAGCGTTTCTTTCCAACTAAGGATAGTAAACCTTAAAAAAAAAAAAAAAAAGATTTTATTTATCTATTAGAGAGAGAGTGAACACAAGCAGGGTGAGGGGCGGAGGGAGAAGCAGACTCCTCACTGAGGAGGAAGCCCAACGTGGGGCTCGATCCAGGACCCTGGAATCATGACCTGAGCCAAAGGCAGATGCTTAACCCACTGAGCCACCCAGGCGCCCCAAGTAATAGTAAACCTTAAGCGTGCCTGATTTCCATGAAAGTGATTCTCTGGGTCACCAATTCAACTTCCAAGAAGATTTTCAAAGGAGAAAGGAAGCGGAGATGCTCTGCTTTTAGAAACCTGATATGGAAATATTCAAGTCAAGTTGAAAATTCTCTACTAAACCACTCTCTCCCTGCCCATCTCCCCAAAGTCAGAAAGAGTAGGGCATAAAGCTTTTAAAGCATCAAGCTCGACCAATTTGTAACCAGCAAGATTAGCACAATACCTCACCTGCTCATATTGGCCACAAAGCCACAACTACCATATATGCCCCCAAGCAGTGAGATTCCAAATATAATGTGGGTGAACACATAAACTTTTAGGGATGATGAAATGGTCCACTGCCTACTCCTATAGTTTCTATATTCAGTAAGCTATATATATACTTATGTCACATGACTAAATAAGTTACTTGAAAAGTGTGTGCTTTTTCCCTATTTACATTTCACTGATATTTTATTAAAATTCTTTGAACATGCTTCTTCAAGCAGGATTTTGTGTGGTCATGTATGTGGCCATCACCGAACAAATTCTCCCACGTCACAGGAACGTATTTGTATAATGTTAGGACAGTTTAAAAAATGTGTCTGATGGGTCCATATTCAGATAACTCAACCTTATACTTGATTGCTTTTTAAACTGACTTTTTAAAAGATTTTGACAGTAATAGCCACCATTTGCCTTTGTAAGGTCAAGCCTCCAGAAATAACAACCCGGCTAGTGTTAAATTTCTTTGCCTTAGAAAAGCCTGAAATCAGCTGGGTGGGTTTTATGAGAACCCAAGACTAGGGCTGGCAGAGGAGGTTTCAGGAAAGGGGCCTTCTCTACCTGATGGGTGTTCAAACTAGGTGACCGACAGGACCCCTCACAAAATGAGAGCCTGGCTGACACATGATGACTGACAGAGTTTGGGGGAAATCCTCACCCTCTCTCGGGGCATGTACATTATTTACTCTTCATATGTGGACCCCATTCACGAGGCATGGAAGTAAAAGACGTAACACAAATATATATATACAACATAGTGAAAAACAAGGCAGCAGTCAGTGCAAAAGAAATGAGAAAAGAGTTCACACACCCTCAAGGAGGACCCACATGCAGAAGACACAAGGGGGGCTGGTCCTCAAGGGATGAGTGTGGTCTCAGAATGTTAGCTCTGCTATAGGGTACGGGGGCCAAACAGGATGGCGAGAAGCAACTCCCCAGCTCAGCTCTAGGATTTTTGGCAAATTAATCTGGAAGGAGTGAT
This sequence comes from Eumetopias jubatus, assembly GCF_037043125.1. Taxonomy (NCBI): domain Eukaryota; kingdom Metazoa; phylum Chordata; class Mammalia; order Carnivora; family Otariidae; genus Eumetopias; species Eumetopias jubatus. The sequence goes on from NW_028274808.1 coordinate 16,092,293, forward strand.
GGGATTAAATTGGGTTCAGGAGAAGGGAAGGAAGACATTCACGGAAATCAGTCTGAAATCATGATTTCTTTAGGAGCCATTGTGCTAAGCAATTACAAACATGACTAAATGCAATCCTCACAACAGTCCTCGCTGTAGGGAGATGTTACGAGCTTCAATTCAAAGACAGGAGGCTGTGCCCGGGAAAAGTTCAGCGTCCTGCCCCAGCTCCACGCAAGAACCGGACTAGAGGCCAGGTCTGAAGGCAAAGCCTGTGGACATTGAAAGGCATGTGTTGCCACCGATGCACGCAGTGATTCATATCTAGACAAAGGTGGGAGGCAATGCTCGGATGACAAAGAGCCATGACACACAGGGCTTTGAAAAGCCGGGATCTGAATCTTAACACTCATCAACAGATGGAGGGACACCCAAGATGTGGTACCGGCAGACAACGGAGTCTTATTCGGCCTTTAAAAAGAGAAGAGAATTCTGGTGAGAACTAAGCAAGATGGCCAAGGAGTAGGAGACCTGGATTTCGTCTGGTCACAGGAATTCAGCTGAATAGGGATCAAACCATTCTGAACACCTACAACTCAACAGGAGACCGAAGAAGAGAGTAGCAACAACTCTCTGAACAGAGAAGCGACCACTTTCTGGAAGGTAGGGCGTGCGGAGAAGTGAAGCCGAGGCGATATTCGGGAGGATAGACGGCGGGGAGGGGGCCTCCGTCGGCCGCTTCTGGCAAGTGCTAGAGCCGCGGAGCACAAAATCGGACCTTTGAGAAGCCGGCTCCGCGGAGGGACGTCGCTGCAGTGGCTAAGCGGGGGGTGGAACCCTCCCGGGACAGTGTGGTCTCAGGACCCTCGGGGTCACAGAAAGACCGGGGGTGCCTGAGTGCGGCAGAGCTCCCGGGTATTGGAGCGGGGAAGCCGGCTGCAGAGACGGAGCCGAGGCGCGGGCTCTCAGCTCGGGGTTGCCATAAACTGTGATCCACGGCCCAGTCGGGCCACTGCTCCTCCAGCAGGGACCCAACAAGCGGCAGAGCCGGGGAGACTCCCCTTCCTCCCCCGGGAGGAGCGGCGCGGGAGCGCACCGCAGGGATCTGCTGGGTTTGGAGACTCCACACGGGGTCGGGTGCCAGAGATAGAAACGCTCGGTCACAGGCCGGGTGAGCACGGAGTGCGGCCGGAGACCGGGGACACGGGAGTGACTGCTTTTCTCTGGGGGCGCACTGAGGAGCGGGGCCCCAAGTTCTCAGCTCCTCCTGGGTGGAGATTGGGAGGCCGCCATTTCACTCTTGTCTTCCAAAGCCCAACGGAAAGCTTAAAGGGAACAAAAGCTCCCGAGAGCAAACCCAAGCAGATTACTTAGCCTGGACCGGCAAGGGCAGGGCAATTCTGCCTCCGGCAAAGACATTTGGGAACCATGGCAACAGGCCCCTCCCAGAAGATAAGCAAGAACCGCCAGCCAAGACCAAGTTTACCCATCAAGGAGAATGGCAGAACTCCAGCACTGGGGGAATACTGCACATAGAATTTATGGCTTTTTCCCCATGATTCTTTAGTCTTTCAAAGTTAATTTTTTTAATTTTCTTTTTCTGTTTTTTTTTTTTTGAGTTTTTCTTTTTCCCTTTTTCTACCAACATCTTATCAATCCCTTTTTTAAAAATCTTTTTTATTTTTCATTTTTAGAGTCATATTCTATCCCTTCATTGTAGTTAACCTTATTTTTGGTATATATATAAGTTGTTCTTTCTTTAAAAATTTGGGATACAGTTTCTTCTAACAGACCAAAATATACCCTAAATCTCTAGTGTATGGCTTTGTTCTAGTCTTCTCCTGCCTGATCACATTCTCTCCCTTTTTTTTTCTCTTCTTTCTTTTTTCAACCAACTTCTTACCAATTCCTTTTATAAAATCTTTTATAATTTTCATCTATACAGTCACATTCCATCCCTTCATCTTATTTACCCTTATTTTTGTACATATATAAGCTTGTCTTTCTTTACAATTTTGGGCGGCAGTTTCTTCTGACAGACCAAAATACACCGAAAATCTAGTGTGTGGCACTGATCTATTCACCAGTCTGATCATATTTGATCATATTCTTTTTTTTCTTTTCCTTTTTTTTTTCTTTTTCTTTTTTCTTTCTTTCCCTTTCTTTCCCCCCTGTTTCAGGCCTCTTCTGATTTGTTTAGTGTATATTTTTCTGGGGTCATTGTTACCCTGTTAGCATTTTGTTCTCTCATTCATCTATTCTCCTCTGAACAAAATGACAAGACAGAAAAACTCACCTCAAAAAAAAAAAAAAAAAAAAAAGAACAAGAGGCAGTACTGTCTGCCAGGGACCTACTCAATACAGACATTAGTACGATGTCAGACCTAGAGTTCAGAATCATGATTTTAAAGATACTAGCTGGGCTTGAAAAAAGCATGGAAGATACTAGAGAAACCCTTTCTGGAGAAATTAAAGAACTAAAATCTAACCAAGTTGAAATCAAAAAGGCTATTAATGAGGTGCAATCAAAAATCAAGGCTCTAACTGCTAGGAAAAAATGAGGCAGAAGAGAGAATTAGTGATATAGAAGACCAGATGATGGAGAATAAAGAAGCTGAGAAAAAGAGAGATAAACAACTACTGGATCACGAGGGCAGAATTCGAGAGATAAGTGATACCATAAGACGAAACAATATTAGAACAATTGGGATCCCAGAAGAAGAAGAAAGAGAGAGAGGGGCAGAAGGTATATTGGAGCAAATTATAGCAGAGAACTTCCCAAATCTGGGAAAGGAAACAGGCATCAAAATCCAGGAGGCACAGAGAACCCCCCCTCAAAATCAATAAAAATAGGTCAACACCCTGACATCTAATAGTAAAACTTATGAGTCTCAGAGACAAAGAGAAAATCCTGAAAGCAGCTCGGGACAAGAGGTCTGTAACCTACAATGGTAGAAACATTAGATTGGCAACAGACCTCTCCAGAGACCTGGCAGGCCAGAGAGGACTGACATGATATATTCAGAGCACTAAATGAGAAAAATATGCAGCCAAGAATACTATCTCCAGCCAGCCTGTCACTGAAAATAGAAGGAGAGATAAAAAGCTTCCAGGACAAACAAAAACTAAAAGAATTTGCAAACACGAAACCAACCCTACAAGAAATATTGAAAGGAGTCCTCTAAGCAAAGAGAGAACCTAAAAGTAACATAGACCAGAAAGGAACAGAGACAATATACAGTAACAGTCACCTTACAGGCAATACAATGGCACTAAATTCATATATTTCAATAGTTAACCTGAATGTAAATGGGCTAAATGCCCCAATCAAAAGACACAGGGTATCAGACTGGATTAAAAAAAAAAAAAAAAAAACACAAGACCCATCAATATGCTGTCTGCAAGAGACTCATTTTAGACGCAAAGACACCTCCAGATTGAAAGTGAGGGGGTAGAAAACCATTTACCATGCCAATGGACATCAAAAGAAAGCTGGGGGGGGCAATTCTTATATCAGACAAATTAGATTTTAAACCAAAGACTATAATAAGAGATCAGGAAGGACACTATATCCTACTTAAAGGGTCTATCCAACAAGAAGATCTAACATTTGTAAATATCTATGCTCCTAACATGGGAGCAGCCAATTATATAAGCCAATTAATAACAAAACCAAAGAAACACATCGACAATAACACAATAATAGCGGGGGACTTTAACGCCCCCCTGACTGAAATGGACAGATCATCTAAGCAAAAGATCAACAAGGAAATAAAGACTTTAAATGACACACTGGACCAAATGGACTTCACAGACATATTCAGAACATTCCATCCCAAAGCAACGGAATACACATTCTTCTCTAATGCCCATAGTACATTCTCCAGAATTGATCACATCCTAGGTCACAAATCAGGTCTCAACCGGTACCAAAAGACTAGGATCATTCCCTGCGTATTTTCGGACGACGATGCTTTCAAACTAGAACTCAATCACAAGAGGAAAGTCGGAAAGAACTCAAATACATGGAGGCTAAAGAGCATCCTACTAAAGAAGGTATGGGTCAACCAGGAAATTGAAGAAGAATTAAAAAAATTCACGGAAACCAATGAAAATGAAAACACAACTGTTCAAAATCTTTGGGATGCAGCAAAGGCGGTCCTCAGAGGAAAGTATATAGCAATACAAGCCTTTCTCAAGAAACAAGAAAGGTCTCAAATACATAACCTAACCCTACAACTAAAGGAGCTAGAGAAAAAAACAGCAAATAAAGCCTAAACCCAGCAGGAGAAGAGAAATAATAAAGATCAGAGCAGAAATCAATGAACTAGAAACCAAAAGAACAGTAGAACAGATCAACGAAACTAGGAGGTGGTTCTTTGAAAGAATTAACAAGATTGATAAACCCCTGGCCAGACTTATCAAAAAGAAAAGAGAAATGATCCAAATAAATAAAACCATGAATGAAAGAGGAGAGATCACAACCAACACCAAAGACATACAAACAATTATAAGAACATATTATGAGCAACTCTATGCCAGCAAATTAGATAATCTGGAAGAAATGGATGCATTCCTAGAGATGTATCAACTACCAAAACTGAACCAGGAAGAAATAGAAAACCTGAACAGACCCATAACCACTAAGGAAATTGAAGCACTAATCAAAAATCTCCCAAGAAACAAGAGCCCAGGCCCAGATGGCTTCCCAGGGGAATTCTACCAAACATTTAAAGAATTAATACCTATTCTTCTGAAACTCTTCCAAAAAATAGAAATGGAAGGAAAACTTCCGAACTCATTTTATGAGGCCAGCATTACCTTGATCCCAAAATCAGACAAAGACCCCACCTAAAAGGAGAATTACAGACCCATATCCCTGACGAACATGGATGCAAAAATTCTCACCAAAATACTAGCCAATAGGATCCAACAGTACCTTAAAAGGATTATTCACCACGACCAAGTGGGACTTATCCCTGGGCTGCAAGGTTGGTTCAACATCTGCAAATCAATCAATGTGATACAATACATTAAGAAAAGAAAGAACAAGAACCATATCATCCTCTCAATAGATGCAGAAGAAGCATTTGACAAAGTACAGCATCCTTTCTTGATTAAAAGTCTTCAGAGTGTAGAGACAGAGGGTACATACTTGAATATCATAAAAGCCACTGATGAAAAACCCACAGCGAATATCATTTTCAATGGGGAAAAACTGAGAGCTTTCCCCCTAAGGTCAGGAACACGGCAGGGATGTCCACTATCACCACTGCTATTCAACATAAGTACTAGAAGTCCTAGCCACAGCAATCAGACAACAAAAAGAAATAAAAGGCATCCGAATCGGCAAAGAAGTCAAACTCTCACTCTTTGCTGATGATAGGATACTTTACGTGGAAAACCCAAAAGACTCCACCCCAAAACTGCTAGAACTCATACAGGAATTCAGTAAAGTGGCAGGATATAAAATCAAGGCACAGAAATCAGTGGCATTTCTATACACCAACAATAAGACAGAAGAAAGAGAAATTAAGGAGTCGATCCCATTTACAATTGCACCCAAAACCATAAGATACCTAGGAATAAAGAGGCAAAGAATCTGTACTCAGAAAACTATAAAAAAACTCATGAAAGAAATTGAGGAAGACACAAAGAAATGGAAAAACGTTCCATGCTCATGGATTGGAAGAACAAACATTGTGAAGATGTTAATGCTACCTAGAGCAATCTACACATTCAATGCAATCCCTAGCAAAATACCATCCACTTTTCTCAAAGAGATGTAACAAATAATCCTAAAATTTGTATGGAACCAAAAAAGAACCCGAATAGCCAGAGGAATGTTGAAAAAAGAAAAGCAAAGCTGGTGGCATCACAATTCCGGACTTCAAACTCTATTACAAAGCTGTCAACATCAAGACAGTATGGTATTGGCACAAATACAGACATATAGATCAATGGAACAGAATAGAGAGCCCAGAAATGGACCCTCAACTCTATGGTCAACTCATCTTCAACAAAGCAGGAAAGAACGTCCAGTGGAAAAAAGACAGTCTCTTCAACAAATGGTGTTGGGAAAATTGGACAGCCACATGCAGAAGAATGACACTGGACCATGTCCTTACACCACACACAAAAATAGACTCCAAATGGATGAAAGACCTAAATGTGAGACAGGAGTCCATCAAAATCCTAGAAGAGAACACAGGCAGCAACCTCTTCGACCTCAGCCACAGCAACTTCTTCCTAGAAACATCACCAAAGGCAAAGGAAGCAAGGGCAAAAATGAACTATTGAGACTTCATCAAGATAAAAAGCTTTTGCACAGCAAACAGTCAACAAAACCAAAAGGACAACCGACAGAATGGGAGAAGATATTTGCAAATGACATAGCAGATAAAGGGCTAGTATCCAAAATCTATAAAGAACTCATCAAACTCAACACCCAAAGAACAAATGATCCAATCAAGAAATGGGCAGAAGACATGAACAGACATTTTTCCAAAGAAGACAGCCAAATGGCCAACAGACACATGAAAAAGTGCTCTACATCGCTTGGCATCAGGGAAATCCAAATCAAAACCTCAATGAGATACCATCTCACACCAGTCAGAATGGCTAAAATTAACAAGTCAGGAAACGACAGATGTTGGCGGGGATGCAGAGAAAGGGGAACCCTCCTACACTGTTGGTGGGAATGCAAGCTGGTGCACCCACTCTGGAAAACAGGATGGAGGTTCCTCAAACAGTTGAAAATAGAGCTACCATACGATCCAGCAATTGGACTACTGGGTATTTACCCCAAAGATACAACTATAGTGATCCAAAGCGGTACGTGCACCTCAATGTTTATAGTAGCAATGTCCACAACAGCCAAACTACGGAAAGGGCCAAGATGTCCATCAACAGATGAATAGATAAAGAAGATGTGGTATATACATACAATGGAATATTATGCAGCCATCAAAAAAAACCCACAAAAAAACGAAATCTTGCCATTTGCAATGACGTGGATGGAACTGGAGGGTATCATGCTGAGCAAAGTAAGTCAATCAGAGAAAGACATGTATCATATAATCTCACTGATATGAGGAATTCTTAATCTCAGGAAACAAACTGAGGGTTGCTGGAGTGGTGGGGGGTGGGAGGGATTGGGTAGCTGAGTGATAGACATTGGGGAGGGTGTGTGCTATGGTGAGCGCTGTGAATTGTGTAAGACTGTTGAATCACAGATCTGTACCTCTGAAACAAATAATACATTATATGTTAAGAAAAAAAAAAGAAGATAGTAGGAATGGAAAAATGAAGGGGGGTTAATCAGAGGGGGAAACGAACCATGAGAGACTATGGACTCTGAAAAACAAACTGAGGGTTCTAGAGGGGAGGGGGGGATGGGTTAGCCTGGTGATGGGTATTAAAGAGGGCATGTATTGAATGGAGCACTGGGTGTTATATGCAAACAATGAATCATGGAACACTACATCAAAAACTAATGGTATAATGTACGGTGATTAACATAACATTATAAAATTAAATTAAAAAGAAAGAGAATAAAATTCTGATACGTGCCATAACGTGGATGAACCTCGAAAATATGATACATGTTCTCGGGACTTCGAATGAGGCAAATTTGTAGAGACAGAAATAGAGGCTACAGGAGTGGAGGGAGGGAGGGAAAGGGAGAGTTATTGCTTCACGGGCACAGAGGTTGTGTTTGGGATGATGAAAAATTCTGGAACTCCATAGCGCTAACGGTTACACAATATTGAGAACGTACTTAATGCCACTGAAATGTATACGTAAAAATGGTTAAAAGGGTAAATTTTATATTATGCCTTTTTTACACTAAGAAGTTTTTAACAACTTAAAAAAAAAAACCACAGATTTTGGTAACTAAGTGGATGTAAAGGAGAAAAAGAGGAGAAATCGGAGGGCTGGGTTTTTGAGCCTGGAGAATGAAACTCGGAATGAGGTCCTCTCCTGTGTCTCTGGGTGAGCTCCCCTCCTGGCACCTCGCAGTTCCTCCGCTGAGCTCCTGCCCTTCCCTGGAACCCACCAGAGAGTCTTCACTATGCCTCCATGCCCTCTCTGCACCCCCCTCCTTTGCTGTCTCCTTCACCTACAGCCCTTTTCCCTGGCCCTGTTTAAGATGTCCAGCCTTACCCACATAGGCCACTTTCTCTCATCAGCTCGTAATCACATGACCTAGGAGGTTAGAAGCAGTCAGTCCTCCTCCGAATTCCAGGAGTATGTTCCTTGTAGCCCGTGTGCGATCCTCAGCACCTCCTACTTTACACTTGTCGGGGTGTATGTGTCTCTCTCTTTCGGGGCGAGGGCCTCTTCGCCTATGTCCTTCTATGCCCCTGATGCCTTGCCCAGAACAGGAGCTTCATTAACCGTTACTGAGCTCTGAGTGACCCTCTGTGATTCTGCCCAATTCTCTGCTACCCATCCCAGGAGGGTGTATTTATAGAACAATGATTCTCCAAAGAGAAAGGAGGTATTCAAAGTATTTCTAAACTTGAGCATTCTCCTTCTATACCCCGCATTGCGGTGGCGGGTGCCACGAGCCCGTGTGCCAGAAGGTGATGTGGAAGGGGGATTTAAAGGTCAAAAACCACTGATTTAAAGCTACACAAAAATACTCTCCTGCCTGTCTTCCCACAATGTTTTTCAATTCTCAGACTGTTTCACTTATGTATAATGTCACCTCAAGGTCACTAAAGGACCAGGGTCCTCTCCTCTCCTTGGCAGACATTTAGACATACATTCAGACAGGACACCGTGGATCACTTTTTGAAAGATCAAGGTTGCCCATAAGGAAGGGAAGAGGAACAAACAAATACCTTTCTTTCTTTCTTTCTTTTAAGGAATTTATTTTATTTTTTATTGTTTTTTAAGATTTTTTTTATTTGACAGAGAGAGAGACAGCGAGAGAGGGAACACAAGCAGGGGGAGTGCGAGAGAGAGAAGCAGGCTTCCCACCGAGCAGGGAGCCCGATGCGGGGCTCGATCCCAGGACCCGGGGATCATGACCTGAGCCCAAGGCAGGCGCTTAACGACTGAGCCACCCAGGCGCCCCAAACAAATACCTTTCTTAAGTAGAACTGCAAATGTCAGAAGGGCTCGAGTCCAGAGCCTGACACCAGGCTGGCATCCAGCTTCTGTAAGCAAGTCTTCTATGACACAAAAGAGAAGCCTCGAAACCAGAGAAACCTCCCAGGAGCTGCTGGGGAGCAATGGCGGGACTGCAGTGAGGAGAGCCCTTGGACACGCCCAGGGCACCGGGTGGGTGGCCATCTGAGATGTAAGGAATGCTGCAAGCAGGACCTGCCTGGCATTCTCCCGAGAGCAGGGAAAGAAAGCCAAAGAGCTCTCCTTCCATCACCCTTCAACATAGGAACGAAGACGTGTCACGTACAGCCACTTGGGAAAACGATAATTACAGTTTGCACATGCCCAGCGAAGACACCCAGGCAATGTGAGGCAGCATGAATTTAAGAGAAGTTTTCCATTCGAAAAAAAAAAAAAAAAAATCCTAAGGGAAGCAAGAGTTTTCCATTGGTCTTCAAACATTGATTTAATTTTGTTACGTGAGTCCTCGGAAGCCATGATGAGCCAGGGACGTTTCCTGGTACGAGTTCGAGAAGGGGCAGGCTGGGCGGGATGGGCCTCAGTCAGTCACCTCACTTGAGCTGATGGACACAACACCTGCTGGCTAGGCCAGCCCAACCCTTCTGCAGGAACTGAGACAGAAGAGGCTCCTGTGCGTCCAGCTTCCCACTCATCCACTGGATCCAACAAGGCACGATACTCAGTTGACATGTGGCACAGGGAAAGCCCTAATTATGTCTGGAGGACTGCATTTTAAGAACATGACACCATGGTCTGGGGGATAGGGCAACACAGGGAGAGACTATTATGACAAGAGCTAGGGAAGGAAATATAATTCGGAACGGACTCTCCACCTTCCTGGCCTGCGATGACCTACAAAGCAAGCCCTGAGACAGGAGGCTCCACCCCCTAGCCGGGAAAGAACTTAATAGGAAAGAGGACAAATGTCCTTTTCCAAGAGCCGCAGCTGGACCCAGCGAGGCAGGAACTCCTCTCCACTCAGGGCCCCGGGACGGGAAGGAGGGGCCATTTGTTTGAGAAACTGCACACAGAGAAGGCACCTAAGTCCCGGGGTCTCCTCAGACGTTGTGTCCAAGAGAACACTAGTCTCAGAGGCAAAAACCTCACCGTTCTAGGTATTGGCTGTGCCCGACGAGCTGCAGAGTCTTGCACCTACTTCACTGCTGCCTGTGTGGGCCTCAGAGGGGATAAAAGAAGGATCGCGAGAGAGGAGAGGTACGCCCCTGGCTGTCACCAACACCACGGAGCATCTCCAAGAAGGTGGTAGAGAAAGCAAAAGATGGCCACACAGCCCTGACTCCGGGGACTCCATAACAGGATTCCCACCGCCGCGCAGAAACTCCAGAGGATGGCACGGCGCAGAAAGAGAACAAGCAACATTAGAAACTGTCAGTTCTATGCTTGTGCCCCATCGGTATTTGTTTTGCGACTTTATTATTCTATGTACTTTGCTGTGTTATTATTATTTTTTTTTTTATTTCTCAAGACAATGAAGATATCACTAGGGTCAAGTCAGTTCATTTCCTCTTATACGTATGTATCTCCCACCTGCTCCAGAAAATGGCCTAGTGTGGCAACCTCTCCTTCTAGGAGAGTGACAGATGGGTAGAAGCCCCTCCCAGGTAATACACACCGAGGCTCTCACCATCTGCCCTGTGTGGGACCCTGGCGCAGCCACTGACCAGCTCCGTGGCAACTTCCACATAAGGGTCCCTTTGAGAAAGCTCCCACTGCGAACGAACAAAATCGCAGGGGAGAAAAACCACTCTCCCTCATCCCTTGCCAACAGAAGGCCAACCGCGTGAGGACACAGCACTCCAAGCTCTTCCTCTGCCTTCGACGAGTTCAGGGTATCAGTGAAAACAAACACACCTGCAGGAAAGATTTAACCAAACTATCCAGACAGAAGGTGAAGAAGTAAGCGGTGGAGGGCTTCGGGAGGGAGAAAGCAGGATGGATGGGCCCGAGCGTGGAGGCAGGGCCTTCTAGAGAGCCGGCTGGAAGCAGGCAGAGATGGTGGGGGTGGGGAAACAGTCTGAGAGCCAGCCCAGGCTGGCGGGCGGGGGGCAGGGGCAGCTGGCCGGTTAGGAACCACGGTGCCACAAACCAGGGTCACGGTCACGCTACCAGGGCTCAGGCTAAGCCGCAGCTGGCTGCAGAAGCTTGTCCCCCTGCGGAGGGGAGTCGTCTGCAGAATATCCCATGTCCCCACCAGGACGAGGCCTGGTGTGGAGACAGAGAACAAGGCCCAGTCCTTCCTGCGCACAGAGGTCATGACGATCAAGTAGCAGTGACCTGGATACGAAGGCTGAAGGCACACAAGGTTGGGTAGAGTTACTTACACCTCTCAAAATAGACTGCGGCTTCAGGGGGACTGATAAACTAGAGGGACAGCTTAGCCGCACAGGGTAAGTGGGAGGCAGAACACAGACAGACCTCTCCCCACACAGAGGAGGGCCAGCCACTCTCGGATGGGGACGCTTTTGAGGGTTTAACGATTTCAGCACGAAAATTAATTGTTTCATTTAATGGTCTGTGTCCCTAAAAAGCAGCGACGAAGGGAACCTACCACATATTCTTAAGCGGTGGGCTTCCTCAAGATCAAACAGAGCCTCTGAAGAGCGTGGGACCCCACTGTGACCTCTAGATGTCGTCAGCTCTGTGGGAGACCTGGGTGGTGGTGCAGGAAGTGACACATGAGACCCAGGGTTGAAGGATTAAGCTCATTGTAGGTGGAGGGAGAGGGCAGGCTTGGTGACAACCGCGGGACAAGAGCTAGAATAACACCCAGAGTTTAGGTCACAACAAAAGGAGGTGGGTGGCCCTAGGGAAGCTACAAACAAAACAAATCCAACAAGTTGCAGAGGACTGTTGAAAAATGACACTGTGTTCAAAGGGAAAGGAAGAAAAAGAGATGGTCTCATCCAGCTATTACCTACTTCCAACAAGTGACACGAGTTTGGGGGTCTCTATTTTCCCTTTGTGTTTTGTTTAAACTTTATTATGAAAATGTCCACACGGATTCAAAGGTATATAGAATAGCATAAGAAGGCACTATGTGCCCCTAATCCCAGCTTCAGCTTTAATCACGATCAACGTTATGTGACTATTGTCTCCTTTTACACCCATTAAAAAAAAAAAAATGATTTTAAAGCAAATCCCACACATCTTGTCATTCAGGTGACACTTTGGAGGCCCATCCCGCACGATGCTCCTACAGCTCTATGAATGGATCTGCTGGGAGTCACGCTGACTGACACATTCCCTGCGTCCTGCCAACTGACTAAAGATTTCAACAAAGAAAGCCAACCTAAATATTGACACAAAGTGCCATACCCAGCATGATATTTAATTGTCACACAAGGAAATGTCCATAAGTCCAATTTGAGAATATTTACGATGTATGCACTCTACATCAAACATTGCTCCAGCCTCGGGGGACAGAGTAGTGAATAAAACAGAAAAAATAAATAAATAAAATCTTTGTCCTGGGGACGCCTGGGTGGCTCAGTCAGTTATGCATCTGCCTTCGGCTCAGGTCATGGTCCCAGGGTCCTGGGATGGAGCCCCGCATCGGGCTCCCCGCTCAGTGGGGAGTCTCCTTCTCCCTCTCCGCCTGCCCCTCCCCCTCCTCATATTCTTTCTCCCTCTCAAATACAAAATAAAATATTTAAGAAATAAAAAAATAAATAAAATCTTTGTCCTAATGAGGCTTCTACATTATTAAGCTTTGGTTCAAAAGTCAAAATATACTCTGGATTTAACATGACTCTTCTGACATCCGAGGCCAATTTGACATGAATCACAACCTAGTTTGGTAAAGCAGTTTTGATGCCCCCTAAACTGGACACACTGAGTTCTTTCTCTCTCTCTCTCTCTCTCTCTCTCTCTCTCTCTTTTTAATAGCATTTATAGGTGTCTTGCCACGCTGATGTAGAGAAGGAGTTAATTTTCTGGTTCTCTAAACTTTCTAAAATGCATCCAAAATAATAAATAAATGTGTGCTTAATATGTAAATGCACTCATCTATGAACCCTAGACATTTGCAAATATTTTCTGAACACTGTAAAATATACATATATGAATTTACGCTAAAAAATAAATATCTACAGAAGTTCTAATACATCCACTCTGCACCATGGGTGGTCTACCCCCACTGCAGGGCACGTATGCCCCATTTTGGAGACTACTACTGAGCCGTACCTAAATTCTCTGGGCGCCCGCCTGGCTAGAGTCTCTTGTCAGTTCTTGAGTATGAGAGGCAATAAATAAAAGGGCTAACTGGAGCACCCTGAAAAGCTTGCCACAGCTAGGGGGCAGTGTAACAGTTGCGGCCAAAGCCCACACACAGACTTCCCACCTAAGAGGGAGACAAAGATACTCAACATTGCCCATGAGGGCAAGAAGTGTTCCGGAGAGGACAGGACATTGCCAATGACGTCACTGGCCAAGCGTGAGAGCCTAAATGGACCGGGCCGGGTAATCTGGAGGAAGGAGAATCAAGACCTCGGGGCCATGGCCGACAAGAGGGGCTGGCCTCATCTGAGGAGGCCTCTCCTGGGGAGCCCCTAGCTTCAGTCCCTGCCTCAAGGGCCAAGGACCTTCAGCCAGCCTACACTCTAGAGAGGTGTGGGCATCGGTGGCGCTTATCTCTGAATCCTATCCAGAGAGGAAAACACTGGCTGGCTCTGGCTTCGGAGTCTAGCCTGACTCTGGGCTGTCAGCCACACCTCTCTGGATCGTGGTTCTGTCCCTCTGGAAGGTGGTTGGTCGGACTGCTTGACAGGCAAGTTCCCTGCCAGCTCCACAATTTGGGTACCTCAGAAGCTTGCCTGAGGCACAATATGGGTAACTGTCCCTACAGAAAGAACAAATAGCTATTTGACCATTTCCCTAGTGAAACAGAAACAAGGTATGGTTTTAAGGAGAAATACCAGGTAAATGAAGACTACAGTACAGTTATGTAAGATTATCTGGAACTTGACACTGATCTGCCTTCCTCCCACATCCTGCAAAGCCTACAACCACCTGCTGTTCGAAAATCTCTGAAATACCTCAGATGTACCCCTAGACACTAAGTTCAGCCCAATGAAAGTTCAGGCTTTGGTCTAGTGATCTTTGATGCCTTGATCATAATACACAAACCTGGAACATTTAAATGTTTATTCTTGTCAGTGACCCCCTTCTATAGGACACCTGACCATCTGAATGTCTCCTGGTCTCAACCAACCATCAGATGATATTAAGTGCTTACTCGTGGTAAGGTCCCATGTTAAATGCTGCTGAAAACACACAAATGACAATGACTAGGTCTATTAAATGCCCAGGGCCTAGAATGTAGCTGAGGAGCCTATGTGAGGGAGCAAGATATGTTCGCATGAAAGGCAAGTGACGGAGGGAGGGAGGGGTGCTATTCCAAACAATGAATAACCAGTACAGCCTGGCATCAACCTGGGAAAGAAGTAGGCCACTGGCCCAGAACAGCCTCAGGAGATCCTTGGATGGACCAGGCATTAACTCTCCCAAATCTGATTTAGGGGTGGGGGCACTTGGGGTGGCAGCTATTTCTAACCAATATGGGAGTGTTTTAGCATTTTAACCATCCTTGTGGCTGCTGGTGCACCCCAGCTAGGTGAATGTCAGCCTAGGGTTCCAGTGAGTGATCTGGAGTTTCTAAGGAGCAGGGCTATGAGGAAGGAGGGTGCAATGAGGAATTGCAGACAGGTCATGCTAAATGCACAGGGTCCATGAGGCCCTTCCAGGACATAGGAAGGCCAGTCAGGTAGAAGAGAGGGCTCATGGAAAGGGTCTTGGGATGCAGACAGCTTGAATGCAACCCTGTGCTTCCAGAGTCTGCTTTCCAGAAGTCCCAGGATGTGGTAGTTTGGGAGAGGCACGGGAAACAGCAGATTGGAAGCAAACTCTAGAAGCTCCCAAGAGCCACGCTAAATAAAGACTTGGGGCTTTCTAGAGGAAGCCCTGGAAGGCTTCTGAGCAGAGGAGGGATTCAATCAGAGTTCTGCATTAGGAAAAGTAATCACCCTCCCTCTTTTTTTTTTTTTTTTTTAAGCGAAGGGTCTCTGCTAAACCAGAGGTAACGTGCTATGGATTGGGCGGTGATGCCAAGGAGAAAAAGGAAGAATGGGTATGTGTTGTGCAATACGTACAGAGAATAAATTAGGAAAAGCAGATTGCGGGGCACAAATCAAGGAGTATATCGAGATCCAGTCATTCCCCGAACCAGCCCAGGAACAAATTCCACTGTGTGCCATGGCCAAAGGGGAACACAGGTTGTGTAACCTGGGCTAAGTCACCCATCTCCCACACAACAGGTCTGCCCAGGGAGCAAGTTAGGCTATTTCAGTGTTCTGAGGGCCTGGGGTCATTTGGAAGTCCCTCAGACTGGGGTGACCGAGGGCGAGCATACATGTGTGAGCTGGGGCTCCCTCCCCTCCCCCCTTCGACCGTGGCAGCCCTGCTTTTGTGTGCTATCTTGGGGTTCTGCCTAAAATTTTACTGGAAAAAAGGCACCCATACCCACTGAAAATTCACTATTCTGTTCTCTTATCTAAAACATGCCGAGAAAGTCTGTTTCTGGTAAAAAGTACCCTAAGATATGCAACAGAAAGCAAATCTATGTGTCATGGTGAGGCTGATCTCCTCCTTAAGTGAGTGGTGCTTGACCATCTCTGCTAAGCCTTGGTCCCTGTTCCCAGCCATGAACTCTCTTCCTTCCACACACTTGATGCATTAACCATGCGCCACAACTGTTTGCGCATCTTAGGAGACCCACTTCCAGGGCAGGCAAAGCCTTTTACTCTTTAATTCTCTAGAAAGTTGTAGCTGTGTAGCAGGTGATCTTGCCGCTCACCAAACCAAGCTGAACCAAAATTGTTGTCATTTTCAGCACTCTGGTGGTATAACACAGAGTGTCAAAGTGAGACGGAAATATCAAGGAGCAGTGACACGGAAAAAGAATCCGCTCTGTCCTCAGTCTCGCCACTAGCTGGGTAACCTGGAACTTTCCAGACACTCCCGGACTAGGAACCTTTCAAGCTCTAGGGAGGCAGCCGAGCCAATTAATTAGGAGCTCTGACCCTGAAGCCTGACTGTGTAGTTTCAAATCCTGGTTTGGGCGACTTAAGCCCTGCACCTGTTTTTATATCTTTTGTAAAATAGGGATTTTAGTAGGACCTCCCTCGCAGGGCTGTTGGGAGGATTAACTGAGTTAAACATGAGAACCACTGAGAACGGGGCCTTGCGGGGTTGGCTGTTATCACCACCTATCATGCCCTGAGCCTGCCCCCGCCGGGGCTGTGGCCACAAGATTAGTCAGCTGATAACTGCCCTGCTTTGTAGGTGACAGCTGAGCCTTGAGGGAGAAACTAGTCTCTGCAGCAACTTTGTCTTTACTCTAGTTATTAAAAGAATAGATGGTATTCGAGGTATCTGGGCCTTAGATATACCGATATTTCTCTCATAACAAACTTGAGGGGGAAAGTACCCATTTTTTCCGCAGCCAAAACTGTGCATATGGAGAGATAATACATTTATCAGAAGGCCTTCCAGAATGAGGAAATGGTATAAACAGCAACCCACATTTCCTCCCTTGATGCCCTAATTTTTTCCAATTCTCTCTCCAGACCATGAAATCCTTATTTCAACAGCTTTGGACTAGAACACATGAACCCAAAAGTCCATTAAAATCATTCACCAGCAAAAATAATTTTCAAGGGGCACCTGGGGGGCTCAGTCGTTAAGCGTCTCCCTTCGGTTCTGGTCATGATCTCAGGGTCCTGGGATCGAGCCCCGCATGGGGCTCCCTGCTCCGCGGAAAGCCTGCTTCTCCCTCTCCCACTCCCCCTGCTTGTGTTCCCTCTCTCGCTGTGTCTCTCTCTGTCAAATAAATAAAATCTTAAAAAATAATAATAATAATTTTCAGACCATTGTCAATTTCAACAGTTTTAGAGCAGGACATGCCCTAATTTTTAAAAAAGACACATTTAAATATATGAGAAGCTTGGCAAACTGTTGTGAAATAGTTATTCTTAAATATTCAACAATATTGGATCGAGCCTGGGCGGCTCAGTCAGTTGAGCATCCAACTCTTTGATTTCAACTCAGGTCCCGATCTCAAGGCCCTGGGATCAAGCCCCAGGTTAGGCTCCGCACTCAGCAGGGAGTCTGCCTGAGGATTCTCTCCCTCTGCCCTTCCCCCTCCACACACACACACACACACACACATGCGCCCTCTCTCTCTAAAATAAATAAATAAATCTTTAAAAAATATATATCCAACAATAGGAGAAGGGTAAATAAATCGGGACATATCCCATATACCACATTATGCAGTCATCCTCAAAACTCATTTTTTGAGGAGCAGGTAACAACATGGAAAAACGTTCACAATATAACTTAGGTGATTAAAATTATTAAAATTTTTATCTTCAATTAAAACTATATGCTTAAAGTAAAAAAAAAAATGTTTAGAAAAACACAGATAGGGGGGCGCCTGGGTGGCTCAGTCATTAAGCATCTGCCTTCAGCTCAGGTCATGATCCCAGGGTCCTGGGATGTAGCCCTAGGTCCCCAGGTTGGGCTCCCTGCTCAGTGGGGAGTCTGCTTCTCTCTCTGCCTCTCTCCCTGCTCAAGCTCTCTATCTCTCTTTCAAATAAATAAATAAAATCTTAAAAAAAAAAGAAAAGCTCTCAGGGCCCCTTTAAGTATGACAATGTTTAAAACTAAATTCAGCCACTGGCAGCTTCAGATCAGCTCTGTTCACTGAGATGTAATCTCCAGGAGTGAGTGTCAAAGAAAAGTGACCCTAAGATGTTTGTCTGCCTAAGCTGGAGTGATAACCTTCAGTAAAAACTCTGGCACCTTCAGTCTATCTCCTCTGACTGACCTGCCCGTGAGAGAGCAAGGCTTGAAGACCAAGATTTCAGGTTAGGCCACAGGATACCCACAGCTTGGAGCTGCCTTAAAGGAAGTTCCTCTGTATTTTTTTAATACAAGAGTCTAACCCATTGTATCATCCAAACAATACTGTTCATAAAACATTATTAATGGATCCTAACTCAACAGAATTTGGATATAAGAGAGAGTAAGTGCAAAAGAATAATGGACATATGCTTTATGTGGCAAACTTGCATAATAAATTCAGCAACTGACCTTAAAAATTATATATTCATCTCAGGTTACTGAGTATCAACAGATATTACTAGTATTCTTATAGTCTTGCCCTTTCCAGAAAAGTGAAACTTGAAGAGAGAGAAGAGAAATCCCCAGCTATGATGACAAAACAATCTGATCTTTCCCCGGCCCCTCCTCTGAACACGTCCGTTTTCCACAAGACAGCTACATCAAAAATGAAAGATGTAGTAAGGCCTGGACATGAGGCATGACACTGTGGCATGCGGGGACACTTTCAGTTCTTTCACACTTCATTCAAAAGAGAGATAGCTATGAAAACTCTACCTCTGTGATACAAACAGAAACCCGTCCCTACCTGCATTTGTCCCAAGTAGCTATCTCTTAAATGGCCCAAATTAAAAAGCCCAGAGATATCTTTTTAGTCAGGCTGCCTGCAAGAATAATAAAAGTACTGCCAAAATATGCATAACAGAGACAGGAAGGAAACAGGTCAAAATGCTTATAATTGTGAGGGAAGGGTGATTAAAAAAAAAAGTCTTCTCTGTTTACAGTAAATGCAGAAAACAGATCTATAATATATGGTCTATAATATGTCTATATTATTTTAAGTGAGGAAGGGAGGTATGAGGTTTGCTTCTTTTAAGGATCTTCTTTTTCCAGTCATAGAATCTTAGCTCACAAAAGACTTTAGCCTAATGCAGTCCTTCCACAAATAAGGAGTCAAGTTTCAGACTGGGAAGGGATTCTCCCAGTTGAGTGAGGACAAGAAAGAACGTCTCCATAGACTGGCTCCACGATGATGGGAAGCAAGTTTTCCTTTAAAAGTTCGACCTCCTGGACCCCACTCATCTGCCAATCTAACCTGCCATCTCCACTTGAAAGTGCAGAATCAACCAGAAATTTTTGACTGACGTTTTGTTTGTGTTAAGCAAATGACTGTTTACACTGAGATAATCACAGGTGAAATTTGTGTCGGAAACTGTGAGATTTCTTGTTTTTCTCATGCTAAGCAAAGACAAAAAATAAATAAATAAATAAATAAATAAATAAATAAATAAATAAATAAATAAAAGGAAGGGTATTGACAGTCGGGGGCACTTTGGAGCCTCCTGCACCAAGAAGATGCTTTTTTAAAAAAGTGTTAACTTTTAAAGGCAAAGAGCCCTTTTATGATGGTCTTAATTAAGCTCCATAACCTTGAAAGTAGGTGGACTGGGGCAGGGGTCTGAGATTCTAACATACACACTGATTAGTGTCTGTCTCTAGGTTCTAGTCCACGTGTCCATTCAAGTCATTTACCACCACTCTTCGTCTACGCTGCAAGGAGACAGGTATCGTTTCTGCTTCCTAATTTCAAGACACCAGGCTTCGTACATCCGTGACTCCAACACGGCTATGTACCGCGGCTATGGGCACGCCTCTGGAGACACCGCGAGAATTTCTACATTTGGCAACCGGCTTTCGATGCTGCATTTGACCCTCCTGCAAGCGCTCCGCGCAGGGGCCACCATCACGCCGCGGTAGCAGGACCGTCCGGCTCCGATGTTTCCAGGCGCGGTCCGAGAGCGCCTCAAAAACCCCGCCACGGGGACAGGAGGGACGCCCGTGGCCGAGAGACCACCGGCCGCAGCCCCGCGGGATCATCCCTCGCATCTGAAGGTCGGGGTCCGGCTTCTGGGCCGGGCCGGTCCCCGCCGCCACACAAACAGGAGGCCGGTCCCGCGGCGCGCGTCACCCGGACCCCGCCGTGCACCAGCCCCGCGCCCGCGCAGCCCGCGGGAAACGGCGGCGGGGCATCCCCGGCTCAGGCACAGGAAGCGGCGGCGGCTCGGGCGGCCCGAAGGCCTCCGCTGCCGCGGGAAGGGGAGCCGAGGGCAGAGGCCGGAAAAGCAGAACGTCCCCGGGAGCCGAGGGGAGGCTCACGCGTCTCCGCTGCGGCCGCCGCCTCCCGGGCTTGGGCCCGCGGGGCAGCCTGAGCCCCCGCGCCTCCGCCGAGACCACCGGCGCCGCAGCCGGAAAGGACGCGGCTCCCCGCGGCAAGAGCACTCACCTCGGCTGGCCGGGCCGCTGCGCCGCCGGCTGTCACCGCAGCCCACTGCCTGTCCAGTCCCGGCTCCGGATGCTATTTAAGGGCGCTGCCGTAGCCACTGCGCCCTGGCTGCGGCCCAGCCTCTGCGGCCGCCGAGCCAAGCTGTTGCCGGTGCGCCAGCCACGCCTGCCCCGCGGGCCCCGCCCCGTCCGCAGGCCCCGCCTCCGACAGCAAGCCCCGCCCCCGACGCGCGCCCGCCTCCCGTCTGGAGAAGCGCGAGCTGGGCTGCCTGCTGGCGGGTGCAGGGAGGCGGCGAGCAAACTCAGCAAGAGTCGCTTCGCGTGCCCTCGCTTTCAGAGCGAATCTGTGGAAGGGCAAAGGGTATATTGTAGGGCCTCAACCTAGGAGCCCGGCCGGCCCTGGGGTCCCGTTGCCACGGGGACCGGAAGACGCCCTTTTGCGTCTTCCACTCCCAGTTGCCTGCCTTGCTGACTGACTTCTTGGCGGACGGTGGGGGGTGTGGGGGTGGCATTACAGCAGAATGCAGACCCAACGTTACTCAAGGGCAATATCCACCTGCCAAGTTCTTAGGGCCTGTGTATCTTACTTAGCCCTGGCTGTGGTTCTGAGGGGTTCTGCATCCGTGCGATGCCCGTTTGGCATGAACTTTTTCAGGTCCTATCCCAAATGTTATTTTTCCTCCTAGCACCTGAGGCCTGCCAGTGTCCTTAATCTCTAATAATGGTTCGGGTTACGGTGGTACTTGCGCCCAGTATTGCGAGGAGGGCTACTATCTAGTACTTCTTTGAATATGAAGAATGGGAAGCATTACTGTGATGGTAAACCCCTCTGATAACAACAGCTACAGTTTATTGAAACAGTTCACACACATTGTCTTCTAGAATCTTCATCATAACCCCATGAGGTGGCTGCTGACCTGATTCCCCTTTTACAGAGGAGGGAGAAACTGAGGCACAGAGGTTGAATGCTAGTGCGGGCAAAACCGCACTTGGAACTCACGCAGTCGGCTGCCAGAGCACGCACATAATAACCACCGGACTACATTTTGTCCTTACGTTTTTGTGAGCCTGTGCTCACTGGAGGCCGCAAGCATATCAAGTTGACTCGAGCAAGTAATATCCTAAGGACTTTTGTCCCAAAGGGTGCCGGGCACCATAGGACAGTGATGGTGAGAGCAGCCCCACACTCCAGTGGTCTCTGTAGCAGCTCAGTGCTCTAAGACCCCCTTCTACACATAGACTGTCTGCCTAGGATTAAAAATGGACTCCACTTTCCTTTCTGTTGGTTTCCAAACTTGGATAATCCTTGGTTTCTCTGCTCAGGTCTCTTCCTCCTCACCCGTGATTTCATCATTTTAGCCTGTTCATTTTTCTCTTGCTTCTCCAGCCAGTCCTTCAGCCCCTCCTTAGGCACTTCAAAGTTGTCTGCTCTAGTGGTTTGTCAGGGCTGCCATTCTGAAGGATCACAAAGCAGGTAGCTTAGACAATAGAAAGGCATTGTCTCATAGTCCTAGAGGCTGGAATTTCAAAATCAAGGTGTGGGCAGGGTTGGTTCCTTCTGAGGGCAGCGAGGGAAGAATCTGCTTCAGGCATTTCTCTTTGGCTTTGGCTTGGAGAAAACGGTCTTTTCCCTATGTCTCCTCACCTGGTTTTCTCACTGTATGTGCCTGTCTCCACATTTCTTCTTCTTATGAGGGCACAAGTCCTAGTGGATTAGGGTCCACCATAGGGGGATTAACTTGATGCCTTCTGTGAAAACTCTATCAACAAATAAGGTCACATTTTGAGGTACTGGGGGTTAAGACTTCAACAAATAAATTTGGGGAGAGGATGGGATGCAATTCAACCCACAACATGTGATAGCTGTCACTGACTGTCTTCCCTGACCCTTCCCCCTCCAAGACACTTTTCTCCTCATCGGTATGCTCTTCCTTGGTTTCTAGCCCTAATGCAGGTAACTCACCACCTGAGAGTGGGAAAAGCACACAACCAGGGATTACATCTCACTTCCTACTCTCTCTGGTAAAGCTGTTGTGTGACTTAGGGCGGCAAGTTCAGGTTTCTCCTCTGGAAATAAAGGGACTAGACGAAATAATTTCTCAGGTCCCTTTCAGTGCTAACACTTAAAAAAAAAAAAAAAAAACAACTTATCTCCCTAATCATTTCAGAAAGTTTCACAATGTATGGGGTTGTCCCATAACCATGCAATAAAGACTTTGAAGGTAGGCAGTATCGCACAGTGGTTAAAAACTTAGGCTTCAGAGTTGGGCATTAAGCCCCATCTCATCCTCTATAAGACAAGAATAATGGTACCCACCTTAGAAGGGTGTCAGCCCATGGCCTCAGTTTTCTCATTAAATGAAGGTTCCAGACTCCATGGTTGGGGGTTCCATTTTGTGACTCGGGAAGACATAGGAACACAGTCTCAAGTCTCTTTTCCACCTTCTTTTTTCCCCAAACGTTTCTGTAGCCACCAGAACAAAAGCCAACTGGATGTTGCGGTGGAATAAATCTCCTAATGGAAGTTTGAGTCTCTGATCAGTTGTTCTCAGCCCCATTTTGGCTTGATTTAAATGTTGTGGCTAATTCTGGCTAGATCCAAATCTATGGAACACCGATTGAACCATCTTCTAGAGAAGCTAAAGAGAGTCAAGGTCCTTTTTGGGACAAGCTGAGGGACAGGTTGACCGCGATCTTGTCTCAAAAGCTCCCACTTGTGACCGCCAACTGTAGAGTTGTGACTATTATAGATCTTCTGTATCTACTGCTTTTGAGCATGGTCATCTGAAGGATAGCCACATCAATTAGTAGTGGCCAATGTGCTTTTAATTCCAGGATAGTTAAAGAAAGAGTTGGCATCAGTGGCTGGGTGCTCCTCACTCAGCCTGTTTTGAGACTGCATCTACGTTAGGCATATATCCATCTCCCCCATGAAACCGTTAATGCCTAGAGAGCAGGCACAGTGTGCCATGAATCTCAGATTTGCTGGGCTTCCAGCAATAGGGAAAAAGGATGTTTCCACCAAACTGACACCGATCTGTAACTATTGGTGATTATCACATGGTCTCCAGCGGCCCTCATTGAAGCCATAGTCCTCCCTTCTCCCATACCCCCTTTATTGTTAATGTGCACTTGATCCTCTGATTTCATTAACTTTATGAGGGCAAGTTAGTCTACAGCTCTCTAGGCAGTAACTTCCACGGGTGTACCCTCTTCCCACTGGGAGGCTCCCAGAGGTTCTCCGCGGCTCCTGTCCAGCTGGATGGAAATACTTGCAGGTTAAGAACAAAGGCTTGGAGTCAGACTGCTTGGATTCAAATTCCACAACTCACTGGTTCCTGACCTTGGGCAAGAAACCCTCTAATCCCTAGCTTTCTTTCTTTCCTTTTTTTTTTTAAGCTTTTTATTTACTTATTTGAGAGAGAGAGAGAGAGAGAGAGAGTGACAGAGAAAGCATGAGCAGGGGGAGGGGCCAAGGGAAGAGGGAGAAGCAGACTCCCCACAGAGCAGGGAGCCTGACACGGGGCTCCACATGGGGCTCTATCGCAGGACCCCGAGATCATGATCTGAGCCGAAGGCAGACGCTTAATCGACTGAGCCACCCAGACGCCCCTAATCTGTAGCTTTCTTATCTGCCAAGTGAGTATAATACCGTATGGCATCCAATCTAAGTCACAATCCTTTGTAAGATGAACCATTATTTTATGTATCTCTGAGAAAGAAAAAAAAAATGCTCCACATTATAATTACAACATCACAGTTGAGAGATGCCCCCTATGTTGCTTAGCTTTTACTGCAGAGCAAATCACCTTAAAGCTTAGTGGCTTAATGTCTGCCTTCGGCTCAGGTCATGATCTCAGGGTCCTGGGATCGAGCCCCGGCATCTGGTTCCCTGCTCAGCGGGGAGCCTGCTTCTCCCTCTCCCTCTGCCCCCTCCCCCGCTTGTGCTCTCTGGCTCTCTCTCTATCAAATAAATAAATAAAATCTTTAAAAAGAAAAGAAAAAGAAAATCCTGTATCTGATTCCTGAATCAACACTGGGATAGATATGGATAGATATGTAGGTGATGATGATGATAGATAGACAGGTAGATAGATGGATAGATACAGATGGCCAGAGAGATAGACATGCTTGGAGTATAGTGGGCCTTTTGGGGACCAAGTGTCACCCTCGAGCCAAGAAAGGATGATTATGTTTAAAAAAAAAAAAAGCAGGAGGGGGTGGTGAGTTGCTCTGTGAGATAACTTAGTACCGTGCTTGGCCCCCCGTGAATGCTCTATAAATACTATTACTTTTGCTTCTCTTTGGAAAGTCTTTGTGGCTTACGCTTCTTTCTACCTGCAACCCTGTAAAGTCTTATTTATCATCCAAAACCTAACTCAGGCATCCCTTTCTCCAGGACACACACACACACACACACACACACACACACACACACACACACACACACACACACACACACACTGTGTTGTCCCCAGAGCGGTGCTAGCCTGCTCTGGTCGCCTGTTGTAACTAACAGGTTATCACTTCTGTGCTTCTAGACCCATGGGCCCAGCTTCGAGCTCCCTGCCGGTGGATGTTCTGTGTCTAGCCACCTCCTACCCTCATACCAATCCAATGCCTGACACTCGATACAGGTTTATTCAACTGAACTGGTATGTCGCCCCCAACAGACCTGCTTCTCATTCCCCTAGATATAATTGTTCTTTCCTCTGGAGGTGCTCCCACAGCTCTTTGTAATGTTTCCATCATAGGACTTGTCACATTCAGGTGTGATTACTTGTTTGTGTAACACTCACATGGATAGAATGTGGCTCATTCTCCTTTATATCACACAGAGACCCCCCCCCTCCTTTTCCCTGCACTAAGCCTGATAGGTAGCACTCTATAGATTCTTGTAAATGAATAAAAACAGTGTTTCAAATCCCTGTTCTAGTTACACTCAGGATGGCCTGTGGCCTAGAAGTCTGGAGGAAAATTAGATTTAGTTATGTAATTCATCAATAGTTATTTCTAGTTCTTTCCTAGAACCTGAGCTCCCTGGCTTCCCTCTCCTCTTAGGTCACGGTGCTGCTCCCTCACCACATGCTTGAGACAGTGATCAGTGGAGGCCCATCCCACCATCCCTGGGGCCTCTCTCACCCTCCCACCCCCACACAAGGAACTTTTACGTGGCAGGCCCACAACACCCAGCAGTATTTTAAGTTTCTCTCAGTGAATAGAATGTGTCTAAAAATACCATGGGGAGTATGGGAGACCTGGATCAGATCGTTGGTCACCCCATGTCCCTGGGGACAGCACACTGGTAACTCCCCTAGGGTTGGCACATCAGCTCTGAGAGGTGTTGAAACTGGGTGAGTGGAGCAACACGCAGCCTCCCGCAGATCTGCTCTGGCCTCTCCTTCATCCCCACTGCACAAGCCCAGCTCCTACTTGCCGCCGCCAGCCCACACCACAGCCTTCTGGAGGCCACTGCCCACCTTGAGAACCTGATGAACAATATGGATCCTCACTTCATAAACGTTTACCGTATGCTGTCTATGGGTGTCTGAGGGTCCCTAGTTTAAGAGCCTCTGATCGAATAGAAAGAGTATTCAATTTGGAGTTATAAAGATAGAATTCAAGGCTGGTTGCTGCCTCTCAGCAGTATTTTAAAAATGGTTAAAGAAGACAATTTAAGTGATATTGATGAGGGAGAAGAAAGGAAACTGAGGGCAAAGCACAATCTGACACCCCACAACCCCCCCCCCCCACACACACACTCCAGATGGGATCCGTGTGGCATTCCTCAGGCACTCCTGACTGCCCTAACATTAAGGGAAGGAAAAAAAACAAATGGTTAACTAAGAACGATCACAGTCCTGCAAGACCTGAGTCTCTATCAGTTTACAAACGTCTTAGTGATTTACAAGAAAAAAGCAAATCGGACATCTTAAGTGTGGGGACTTGCTACTTGCAATTGACATCTGAAGCTGGAGGGTAGTCTTTTGCGACTGAGCCCTTAACCTGTAGAGGTTTGTGCTGACTCTAGGTCAGGCACAGAACTGATTTGTTGACGTCAGCAGAAAATTGGCTGTTGGTGTTAGAAAACATGCCAGGAACACAGGATATATTATTTAAAGATAAATAAGAATACCAAAGAGCTCATGAGAATTGTGAATGAGTGGTGCCTCAGTCAGCTTATGCTAGGTTTTGCTACAGTAACCTGAGCTCTAAAATGTCAGTGGCTGATATACTTGTGTTTATTATTCTTTCTCATGACAGCTGAACGAGAG
Organism: Eumetopias jubatus; assembly: GCF_037043125.1. Classification (NCBI taxonomy): domain Eukaryota; kingdom Metazoa; phylum Chordata; class Mammalia; order Carnivora; family Otariidae; genus Eumetopias; species Eumetopias jubatus. The sequence goes on from NW_028274808.1 coordinate 16,118,887, forward strand.
ATCAACTGTGGATGCCACAGATCTTCATCTTTCTAGGACCCGCGTTGGAGGAAACAGCCTCTCTCTAAGCAGATGCCACTCGTGGCAGAGAAGAAAGTGCAAGAGAAGGGCCACGAGATCACTCTCAAAGCTCTGCTTGGATGAGGAGGGGGGCATATGTCACTTCTGCTCACATTTTATTGGCCCCAGAGGTTATGAGGGTGATGTATAATCCTTCCACCGGCTTTGAATAAGAGGGCCCAAGAAACCCATCTGTCATAAATAGTGTAGGGACAGAGCACTCCAGGAATGAAGAGGGGGAAGCTCTCTGGAAGAGTAGCTATGGCGGGCCCCTCAGTTGGAGCCACTGAAGGGCCTTGAAGGATAGTTAGGATTTAGACAGACGGAGTGGTGCTGAGCCCTTAGATGCGGTGGCCAAGTGCCCAAGACATATTCAGATAACAAGAAATAGACCATTCAGACAGAATAGGGTTGGGGGAGGCAGGTTGTTTAGGAGAAAGGTTGAAATACTTGATTCACTATATATGGATACATGATAGTAACTGCTACTATTTATTGAACTTTGCACTAGGAGTTTTGATAAATATACTCTTCTTTAGTTCTACCATGAGATTTCTTCCCATTTTAGAGAAATTGTGAGTTCAAGAGGTCGAGCTCCTGGCCCGAAACCACAAAGCTGGTGAGTGCAGAAGTCAGGATTCAAACCGAGACAGTCTGTTGCAGAAACACACGGTCTTTACTCCACCAATGCGGGGAGCGCCTGGAGGGATTAGTACACCTGCCCTATGCCCTATGCCAAACCAGTTGGTTTCTTAGCTGTAAGCTAAGAAAGCTTATGACTGATGTGGATAGATCTGGAACACTGGAAAGAACTCACAGAACATTCAGGACATTCACCTGGTATCTAAGCTGAGAAGCAGGAAGAAGTTTAGCCATCTCTTAGCAAGAACAGTCTCGTTAGAATGCCACCACCACAGCTGCGGTACCTGCCACAGGCAGATTCCAACCCTCCCTTTGTGTCTGTTACCTTCACTCAAGAGTCCAAATTGTAAGATGAGCTTCTAGCTGCCAGCCTCTGGCCCTGGGCCTGTGCCCTGGCTGCCGGGGGTAGAGAGAGATAAAGAGGGAGGATCTCTCTGCTTTGTCATTTGGAATTGCCAACAAGGTAGTTTGACCCCCCCGCCCCACCAAATAGGAGGAGGGTTGAACACTGCAGAATAAAAAATGACAAATGCCCACCACATTCTGTAACCCCGTGGGGGGGGGGCAATTTGGTTACATGTACCATATATATCATATGCATATATATGCAAACATATGCATATATAACCTATGCAATGATAAAGGCAGGTACTAGGATTGGAATTAATATACAGGAGGGGAATTAATTATTTCTCAAGGGCTTGGGGTGTTGGGATTATAGTAGTCCTCAGGGTGGGGTAGCCCCTCAAAGTTTTGAAGGATAAATGCATAAGAATCATCAAGCTGACGATAACAAGTCCAGGCTCCCATGAGCATGTAGGGAGGTACAGATGTGTGAAACAGAACCGACCATGAAGTACCGGGAGTAGAACAAGGACTTGAGGCCGCCATGACAGTTGCTCTCAGCCAGCCCAGCTGGTTGCCCTGGGTGATGGAGAGGTACTCAACTGTTTCAAACAGAAGGGGCTCACATTTGCATTTTAGAAAGCTCACTCTGATCCCTGATGGAGGAGGGTGGACAGCAGGAATGGGTGTGGGTTGGGGTTAAGCCTGGTAGGCCATGGGAGATCAAGTTTCTATTTCTGGCTCTTACACCAATTAACTGTGTGATTTGTCCTCCAACTTAGGCTTTGCGTGTTTAGGCCTCATTATTTCCATCTTGAAAATGCTTTGGCTGGATAAGATAATTTTTTTAAAGATTTATTTATTTATTGGGGCGCCTGGGTGGCTCAGTCGTTAAGCGTCTGCCTTCGGCTCAGGTCATGATCTCAGGGTCCTGGGATCGAGCCCCACATCGGGCTCCCTGCTCTTCGGGAAGCCTGCTTCTCCCTCTCCCACTCCCCCTGCTTGTGTTCCCTCGCTCACTATGTCTCTGTCTGTCAAATAAATAAATAAAATCTTTTTTAAAATTTTATTTATTTATTTTAGATGGGGGGCAGCGGGACAGGGAGAGAGAGAGAGAATCTCAAGCAGACTCCCTGCTGAGTGCAGAGCCTGAGGCATTGTTCGAGCTCATGACCCTGACTGAGATATGACCTAAGCAGAAATCAAGAGTCCCACCACGCCTAACTAACTGAGCCATCCAGGTGCCCTGGGTGGATAAGATAATCTGAACGTGGTCATTCTCCCTTTAGAAGTTCAGGTTTAGTCATCCCAAAGGAAAATTGGAGTACAAGTATAAAAGGCCTTCATTTCCAGGGTAAGGTATTTGAACTACTTATTTACTTATTCAACAAATATTGATTGAGTTTTCTATGTCAAGCACTGTTCTAGGGACATAGCAGAGGACAAGAAAATTCTCCAACACTCTGTGAGCTTTTTGGAATAAGGGCTTACATTCTAACAGGGTGGGAGGTCAACAATAAAGAAGCAATGTCTAATAATATAAGGTGGCAATATGTGTTATCAAGAAAAATAAAGCAATAGAAAAATAGAAGTTGGCGGGTTTGAGAGTGACAGGAGAGAGGCACTCCTTACATGCTGTGGCAGGGAAGGCTTCTCAAGGAAGCAAAAAAGATTTTGAGAAGATATTTAAATGAAGGAGGGATCAAGTGCCACGAAGACAGGTGGGAAGAATTTTCCCAGCAGAGTGAGTGAATAAATGGCAACTGCATTTGCAGCGACATGAATGGAACTAGAGAGTATTATGCTAAGCAAAATAAGTCAGAGAAAGACAAATACCATATGATTTCACTCACGTGTGGAATTTAAGAAACAAAACAGATGGACATAGGGGGAGGGAAGGAAAAATAAAATAAGATAAAAAAGAGAGGGAGACAAACCATAAGAGACTCTAAGCTCTAGGTAATAAACTGAGGGTTGTTGGAGGGGAAGTGGGTAGGGGATGGGGTAACTTGGGTAATGGGTATTAAGGAAGGCGTGTGACGTAATGAGTACTAGGTGTCACTTGCAACTGATGAATTGCTAAATTCTATCTCTGAAACTAAAAAAAAAAATACAAAAATACAAAATAAAAAATAAATGGCAACCACAAAGGTGTCAGTGAGGTATGTTTAAGGGAGAGCAGGAAGGTCAATGAGGCAGAGGAGAGTAAGTAAAGTCTCAGGTAAAGGGAAGAGCGAAGGCAAAGGCCCTGAGTCATGTCTCAGGAAGGACAGGGCTATCAATACGGAAGAACAGAGGAAGCCAGAAAAAGGGTTTCAGTAGATGACTTCAGAGAAGTGGCTATGGGCCAACCTTCCTCCATGACTTGTTTTTATTCCATTATTTCAGTGTGGTAGACACGGGGCTAAGCTCTGGGAACACACCCATTAACTGGCCATGCCTTCAAGGATCTTAAAATGCTTCTAATGCACTCACGGGTTGTCAAACACATTTTTAGTCATCGACCGTATTTTCCAGCACTTCATAGTTTGCCAACTCAGTCAAATTCTTCTCATCTATCAGGCTCTTCCTTAACATGTTTGCTTTGCCCAGCTTTGCCCTTATTATCAACCCACATACCTAAAGCTTTTTTGTCTTTAAGATAAGCTCAAATACCAGTTTCTTCAGGAAATGTCTTATAACCTAGGTTGGAAGAAATCACACTCGATTTGTCTGTCCATCCATGCATCCATGCATCCATCCGTCCATCCATCCATCCGTCCGTCCGTCCGTCCGTCCGTCCATCCATCCTATTCTTTGATTCTTTTTCTTTCTAACAGGAAGCAGATCTGTCCTGGGCATTGTTGATGCAGCAGTAAACAAAACACAATCCTGCTTTCAATTAATGGCATAAACATAATGGCAAAGTTTGACAAGAAAATCAACCATTGAAACATAGGAAATATTACAATCGATTGTTTTTTAATCAGGCACTTCCTGTTTGCCGAATGCCAATATTAAACACAATGAATAATAATAAAAAGTGAAATATCAAATCCCAACTTTAAGCATACCTCCTGTTTGACAAATAGAATTTGTAAATAATTTTTCAGTGTAGAGAAAAGATATTAAATATCTGCTGATCAAAGGCTTCATATAAAGTTCAAATAATAGAAATTCAATTGGATAATTTACGATGATGACAAAAATAAATACAGTTGGCCCTTGAACAACGTAGGAGGCTAGGGGTGCTGATCCTCCCACACAGAGTTGAAAATCTGCGTATAACATCTGACTCCCAAAAACTCAACTACTAATAGCCTACTGTTGACCAGAAGCCTCACCAATAACATAAACAGTCGATTAAACCATATTTTGTATGTTATATATATTGTATGTGTAATATAATATATAATATATATAGTAAACCAAGCCAGAGAAATGAAAGTGTTAAGAAAATCATAAAGAAGAGAAAATACATTTACAGAACTGTACTGTATTTATCAATACTGTAACTTTACATCATGTTTACAAAATGAATCATCTGTCAGTACCCACCTCAATATTGCCTTATATGATACAAAAACAATGTAGATGTTAACACATATTAATAACACTAGACATCAACAAATGAAAATATAATGTAAAAAAAATTCGTATTTATTTACAGGTATAATGATTCATGCATTGATAATGAAAAAGCAGCTAGATGATTGCTCTATGGTAGCCTACTCTATCCTGTATGATTGCTTCACAGAAGCCTAGCCTATACGTTAATGAATGAATTGCCATAAAATTTTTATGGCCCACAACATTATAGTTATATTCATAACACAGTTACACAGTACTGAAAACACTGTTACATTGTTTAAAACCACTTACCCATTATCGGCCAATATGTAATTTCTCCAATTATGAGAGAGAGGCGTACGGTACAGTGATGTAATTCTTTGAAAGCAAAGTTATAAAACAGTAAGAAAACTAACACATTATTAACGTTATATTAAATACTACTCATGCCATGCCTACATAAGGATAGGCCATCCATTTCCATACAAGTCTTGCCCACGGTATTCTATGCAGTGAATACCTAGGCCATCGCAAGAATGATGACACAGGAACATCTCAGACAGTTCTTGCCCCGCTGATGCTAGATTTTCACAGAAGTCACATACACATTCTTAATGGAATGGTGTGATAATGATATACTATTCATTAAGTGGAAGAGAGTCATCATAAAGGTCTCCATTCTCATCATCTTCACATCGAATAGGCTGAGGAGAGGGACGAGGAAGCACTGGTCTTGCTGTCTCAGGGCGGACAGAGGAGGAAGAGGCAGAAGAGGTAGAAAGGGAGATCAAGAGAGGTGGGCACACTGGGTGTAAATTTATAGAAATATATCGTAATTTCTGCCTGACGTTTTTGCTTTTTCATTTCTCTAAAAATGTTTCTATATGGTACCAATCCTTTTTGCACTGTTTCAGTTTCAATGTCCGTATCATAGAAGGGTCCATGTCATTAAAAAAAAAAAAAAGTCAAAAGCGGTCTTGAATGATCAGATTGTTTTCTGCCTGATTGTCCAATGACCATTTTTCGGGCACTGCCCCTCCTGCATCTTCTCCCCCATGGTCTGGCATTGGTTTGGAAGCATTCATCTCCATCAGGTCGTCTCCTAATTCCTCTGATGTGGCATCTATTCGTTCTTGAATTTCTCTAAGACCCATATCTTGAAACGCTTCATTCCCTTACCTTTTCCTTCCATATCCATAATCTCTTTCCTGTTTTCCTTGATTGGCTCTGTTGTAACTCGTGTGAAGCCACGCACAGCATCTGAGCAGGTTTCTCCAGCAGGAATTCATTGCTTCAGGCTTGATGGCTTTCACAGCTTTTTCTATAACAATGTCTCCAATGATGTAATTCTTCCAGACTTTCACGATTTCTCTCTACTGGGGTTCTTTTCTATAGCTTTGGCAATCCTTTCTATAGAGTAATGTGTGTAATGAGCCTTAAAAGTCCTTATGACCCCCGATCTAGAGGCTGAATTAGAGATGTTGTGCTTGGTGAAGTGTCTGCCTTCGGCTCAGGTCGCGATCCCAGGGTCCTGGGATCGAGCCCCGCATCAGGCTCCCTGTTCAGCGGGAAGCCTGCTTCTCCCTCTCCCACTCCCCCTGCTTGTGCTCTCTCTCTCTCTGTCTCTTTGACAAATATATAAATAAAATCTTTAAAAAAAATTTAAAAACCCATTCGGGAAGATCTTTCTCCTCAGTGATTTTCTTAATGTGTCTGGGAACTTACCTGGTGCCTCTTGGTTCGCAGAAGCTGCTTCTCCTGTTATCTTGAGATGATTTAAGCCAAACCTCTCTAAAATCAAACCCTCCTTTTCTGGCATTAAATTCTTCAGCTTTAGATCACCTGCCTTCCTTTTGCTTCAAGTTGTCATACCAGGACTCACTTTGTCTTGAATCTTGTTAGCGGCTGTAGGTATGCCTTTCTTACAGCAATCCTGCACCCAGATAAAAGCTGCATTCTCGGTGCCTGGGTGTTGCAGTCTGTTAAGAGTCTGACTCTTGATTTCAGCTCAGGTCGTGATCTCAGGGGTATGGGATCAAGCCTCAGTGTGGAGCCTGCTTGAGATTCTCCCTCTCCCTCTGCCCCTCCCCTGACTGCTCTGCCCTTCCCCCGCCCAACTTGCACATGCACACATGTTCAATATGAGATAAAGGGTATTTAGGAAGGAGTGCAAGATTTTCATGCTTGTTGGCATAGCTATGGCGATGGCGTCATGAATTTTCCTTTTTTTTTTACAATGGTCCTTATGCTGGATGAATTTACTTGACACCACAGGCAGTCACAAACTATAGATCACAATCTCCTGTACATATCAAGCAATTCAACTTTTTCCTTATAAGGTCAGGACTTTTCTCTGTTTCTTGGGAGCACTTCCAGCATCACTAGTGGCCCTTCCTATGGATTCCATGGCGTTATTTAAAGTATTGCACTAAACGTGATGAAAAACACGCAAGACCTGTGAGTGATCACTTTCTACTGCGATGCACAGTTTACTGGAGAGATGAGTGGCCAACATGGAGATAATTAGCATTACGGGGCATTTTCAGAGGATATGTGCAAGAACAGCAAGAGGTGGCTACGGAATTATTAGTGTGGTGCAATATGTACTGCAGTAGTTTAATGCAATTATGATTTAATACCGCCTCTCTATGTTTGTTTACATTTCGCCCGACTGCAAATCATGGCCTGTAAAATCTGTGTTTGTGTGTAAGTTTTGATCAATTGTGACTTTTTATAATAGATTTGTGTATATTCTATGGTAGCAAGTGATAAAATAGACTAGTCTCTACATATATTTTATTCATTCGTGACATAGCTTTTCCTGAATTTCTTCGATTTGTCTAGGCTATGTGGTTTCATCTATGAGTTTTTTCAAATTGCCACAACTCTCCAAATATCTTTCCAATATTTCATTGAAAAAATTCGCGCACAGTTCAGACGCGTGTCGTTCAAGGGTCCACTGCAGTCTATATAGGATTTTCACGGATAATGGAGTAGATCTCTCGAATAGTAAATTTCCATACAGATGGAGCAATTAATCAAAACTATCGCAACACACTCTACCAACTAGACACTGTGGGAGAATCCCACTCAAGGTATTTAGATTTATGTTTGACTGTGGGGATAAGACCCACACATATGAAAAAGTAGCTGCATTAAAAAAATAAGACAGCGAAGGATAGCAACCAAATTAGTAGTTTACAGAAAATAAGTGATATAAATGCAGAACAAGCATTGAGGAAGAAGGCTTTGAATTGGTCTTTCGTGATGAGCAAAATTCATAGTATGAATACGAGTGAAGGCAGAACCCCCATCTGGGGAAATAATGACAGCAAAGGCCTGTTTGAGATGGGAAAGTATTAAAAATCACAGGAAAGAGTGTGGCGCTCATTCAGACTTAGGGAGTTAGCGCTGGTCTGTGTTGCTCATCATCATCCCCAGCATATGGCCTGACATAAACGTACGTTGGATGCATGAATTTTAAAAAAATGAATGAATGAGCCATAGGACCTACGCAAATTCCTATTTAGGAAAATGACTTAAAGAAAATGGTGCTTCTAGAAGATTCGCCTACCATAGCAGAGAGTAGGAGAGAGTGAAGAGAGGGCCACCCCTGGGAAGTGTAGCGTTACATGGAAGAGCCAAAAATCACACCAGAAAGAGCCAAAGATGACACCAGGGACCCGAGGGATGGCGGTGTGTTTGTCAGGGAGGAGGGTGTTTGAGGAGGGTCATCCTAGGAGAAGGTGAAATTCGGGCGGGGGGTGGGGGGCAAGCATGAGGATATAGAGCCCCGGGTCCAATCCCAGAGAAGAGCATTGAAGGTTCCTGCTCTCCTGTATGGAAATGGGCAGGCGGAATCCCATGGGAAATATTCCAGCTCGGCGTGCCCTCTTCCTGTAGGCTAATTTCCCCTGCAATTCTGTAGCAATATGAACTCTTTAAATAACCAAATCAGCAAAGCGTGCCCGTGATTTATTTCTATACGTGTTTGATATCTCCTTTATCTTATTTGATCCAGCAGATGAAAGCTATTATTTTATGTTTTGTGTTTGGTAAGTGGGGGGCAAGGGGTGCTTGCTTGCTTCTTGCTCTGCTGTTGTACCCAACCCCCAGGAGAGGCTGGGGTGATACAGCTAATAAAGGATGGGGTTAAAGCCTCTGCCGGCCTGTCTCTGAATCCCCCATCCGTGGAAGAGTTTTATAAATAGAGCAGAGTTTTTTCTGGACAAGCTTAAGACCTGTCCGAAGGCTGGTGTATATTTAGATGACTGCCCACCTGTATCCACCCTGCAGTTTGCGTGCTCTATTGAAACACATTTGTTAAATACAAATAAAAGTCATCTTACTGTAGAGTTCATTGTGCGTCCATTTCTTTGTCTCTGTCAGAAGGATAATAATGGTTCACAGAATTTCTGAGCGCCATGGCAGCAGTACGTGGACCAATTGGGAACAGCTGTGCCAGTGACAGATGACGGTGGCTTCTACCAATATGACAGCAGGCATGGTGGAGAAATCTGGGTATATCTGGAATATATTTTGCAGTACAACCAATAAATCTTATTTCTTGGTTAGATGGGGTTGGGTGGTGGTATTAACAGGAGAAACAGAGGACTCCAGAATGACTAGATTTTTTTGCCCTGAAAGACTGGTAGATTGGGTGCCATTGACTGAGAACCAGGAACCGGTATGGGAAGAATGTAAAGAATTCTGCTCTGGAGATGTTAAGTTTGAGATGTCTGTTACCCACCTCAGTGAAGTTTCTGTGCAGGCAATCAGGTACACACTCAGGGGGGTTCAGGGCTGGAGATTGAAATTTGGGAGATGGATTTTTGCAAATCTCCTGCCTCTTCCTCAGACGTTAGAGGGGGGCTAGAGGGGGTAGAAATGCTTCTTGCCTCAGAGAAATGAGTAACTGATGTCCATTTGCTCATTCATATTGTCATTCATTCCTCAAATTATTTATTCAGTTCTTTTCAGTGCTAGATACTGTGTTAAATTCTATGAGTACAATGGTGATTCGATGAGCACAGATAGACGCAATCCCCACCCTCACCGAGTCTGAAATCTAGAATAGCACTGTGATATAATCTGAGCTTCCCGACGTAAGTTTAAATTTTCTAACAGCCACATTAAAAAAGTAAAAAGAAATAGATGAAGTTCATTTCAAGAATATACATTATTTAACTCAATATGTCCCAAATAATGTCATTTCGACCCGTAATCAATATTAAAATGATTAATAAGCTATCTTCCGTTCTTTTTTTAAATTTGATTTTCAAAATCCATTGCGTGTTTTATACATAGAGCACGTCCCAGTTCAGATGAACCCCACACTTCAAGGACTCAGTAGCCACATACAGCCCAGATCTAGAAGGTGTTGTACAACTTTGCTTTTTGATGTCTAAACCCCTCCCTTCTGCCCGCTGGTCATCTCAGGACACTGGGGACCATTTGGAGCTCTAGGATGCTGTCAAATAGTGCGCCTGAAACCCTGAGGATCACCGTCCCAGAGCCTGCTTTCCGAGGGGCCGGCAATGGCAGCCTGATGGTACAGGTGCCATCGAGACACAGCCCAGTATCCAGCTATCCCTAGCCACACCCAGATTAATTGTTGACCCGCTGGAGGATAATTGCTGTGTGTTTTTAAAATGACAACATCGCCACCAGGGTAGATACATGTAATAGTAGGGTTAAAAAAAAAAAAGTTGATCTTCAGTAATAAATCCCAGGGTCTCCCCCAGACAGCCCCCCTTGTCTTGTTTCCCGGCCAGTGGTAGCGATTACATTAGTCAGGCTGGGATAATCTGGGGCCCCTGAGAAGCAGTAGCCGAGGATTTGCTTCGGGAGCTGGAGAAGAGTGCGATTCCCGTCAGACTGTCCTGCAAGTGTAACCTTGAGTGAAGGAGAGGAAGGAAGGTGGAGTGGACACTTCCTTGGTTTTGGTGCAATCAGGAAAGTTGGGCAAGGCCCAAGGGTGTCCTGAGACAAAGTCACCAGTCAGACCAGTCCCACGGCTCCCAGGAAAGGGGCCCGTTCCCGGCGCCCCACCACCTCAGTCATCGGTGGGGTGCAGCCTGTGGGAAGCGTGGCCTCAGCAAGGCAGAGATGATTGCAGAGCAGAGTGCAGCGGCAGGTACCCTGGGCCAGTTACGCCCCCGAGGAGTTGGAGGTCTGCATCCTCAGGGGCCCCCTGTAGGCCCACGTGCAGGCTCTCTCTCAAATGAGCTGTGCGGGCCCAGCTTGCCTTGTACCCAGGGCAAGTCCATGTGACATGGTGGAATGTGCCCGAGGACTTGGCATCGAGGTTCTGGGCAGTGGAGCCCAGAGTCCCTGATTGTCACTGGCCCTGTGACCTTAGTTGAGTCACCTAACCTCTCAGAGCCTCGGTGTCTTGATTTTAAAGTAACAGCTATTTCACAGTGTGGTGAGGAATGAAATGGGCACACATGGCATAGAGTGCTTTTACAATGTTGATACGAATGTGCATGTTGTAACAAAATCAACAAGGCGCAGTTATTAAAGACCGATGACAGAAAGTCTGGAATTTTGCTGTCAGAAGAGTCTGTGGCAATGATGGGGATTTGCCCATCTTTGTGGTCACATTTTGTACAATACTGTGTCCTCTTCCAGGATTCGGATTCTAGAGGGTCTCATCACTTACTAGATGTCAGTTTCTAGATTATGCTCTAGGCAGATATTTATTAAAAAATTTAAAAAGGCACAGGGATTGAAGGGGGACAATGAGTATTTTCAGAAAGATCCAACATTTTATAAAAGAGGGCTATTCTGCTGCTCCCAAATAATCCACGGTTGATGATAATTCATGGTAAGTCAGCGGTATCGGCTCACTGCTTCCCTGCTTTCCTTTTCTGCCTTGGAGGACCAGCGGTAGTTTCCTGCTGATGCAAAGCTGTTTTAGTTAAAAGATGTCCCTCAGTTTATATTCTTGGCAAATACTGAGGTTTGAAAGGCAGGACAGACACCTCTTAGACACTGCAGGGCATACGATGACAGGCCTAAGCAGTGGCTCTGAGATCTCATCCAGAGACTCAGATTCCAGATCACCCATTTTGTGAAGGATTCTAGGAGATGGAGTGCGGAAAGCTGGAAGAAGAAAGCTGGAAAGATTCCATGGATTTATTTCTAAATAGTTGAAGGATTTAGAACAGTGTAGATTTCATTCTGAAAAAAAAAAAAAGAGGGGGTGGTGGGGGTTTGAAGTAGCTAATCTGATGTTACGCTCTAGGGTTCTAATGTTGGCTCTGGGGTTGTGGGTAAGTGAAATGAGATGTTGGACTGGTAGGAACCAGGTAGCCAAGGGTGGAGGCTGAACTATACCAAGTGATTCAGCCCAGTAACAATGTACTCAACTATGAAGAAACAGGTCACTCCACCCAAGGACACCCCCAGACAGAAGACTCCCCAACCAGGCTGCTTGTCTCCCTGCTGATCTCAGTGAAGTGCTTTGATTCATTTTGCCACCACCCAGAGATTAAAGGCGGTGATTTCTCCTTCAAAGCCAGCCTTAAAGTTATGGCTTTCTCAACTTCTCCTTCCTTCTGGCCATGCTACTTCTTCTACCTTATGGCAGTCCTGCATCCATGGCCAGTTCAAAGGGCACATGACTATAGCAAGAGGGAATAAACTAGACCCGGGCAGAGGGGGTCTGGCTAAGCCAGGGCTTCTGAAAGTGAGGTCCATCGACCCCCTGCATCAGAGTCACCTGGAGAGCTCATTAAGGAGACTTCATCACACTGGGTGTTGTATGTAAGTGATGAATCACTAAATTCTACTCCTGAAACCAATATTACACTACATGCTAACTAACTAGAATTTAAATAAAAATTTGGAGGGAAAAAAAAGAAAGCTTCCTAGGAGTTGCAAATAAGAAGCAAAATGAAAGAAAATGTCAGTCAATCAACCAGCATCAAAGTCATTAGCTAACAATGGTAAAAATAAAAATAATATTACTATTATTATCATTAAGAAAAGAAAAAAAATGCAAATCATATATCTGATAAGGGGCTAATATTCAAAATACATGAAGAAATCACACAACTCGTTAGCAAAACAACAAACAATTGATGAAAAACTGGGCAGAGGATCTGAATAGACATTTTTCCAAAGAAGACATACAGATGGCCAACAGGCAAATGAAAAGTTGCTCCATCACTCATCATCAGCAAAATGCAAATCTGACTCTTAAATACAGAGAACAAATTGATGGTTGCCAGATGGAATGGGGGTGGGAAAATGGGTAAGATGGATAAAGGAGATTAAGTAACAACTTCCAGTTATAATATAAATAAGTCACAGAGATGATAAGTACAACATGGGGAATATAGTCAATAATACTGTGATACTGCTGTATAGTGACAAATGATAACTACACTTAGTGACAAATGATAACTACACTTATCCTAGTGAGCACTGAGTAATTTATAGAATTGTTGAATCGATATGTTGGGCACCTGAAACTAATATAACATTTTACGTTAATTATACTTCTATAAAAAAAACACAATGAGAAAAAAGAAAGAAGAAGGAGGCTTCATCAGTCCCACCCAGACCTACTTATTCAGAATGCCTGGGTATGGAATGCAGATCTGTGCTGTTTCCACAAATACAATAATTTGGACCCACACATACACTAATTTCCCCCCAAGTGATTCTTTGCACACACAAGTGTGAGTACCAATTAGACGATGTCTAAGCTCTCAGATCGAAAACTCCTGTGGCTTCATGACCCTGGTTTGAGAAAATTTATCTTGTTTTTCAGTTATTTACAGTTTTAAAGTTTTAAGCTCCTTTTTCCCTTGGGTATTTTCTCTGTGCCTTCTCTTTTATTAGTCAAAGATCTATTTTTTAAGTCTTAGCAAATTGTTTTCAAAAAATATACATAGCACATTACATGCAAGATGCTATGTTTTGCATGGGGGATGGGATACTTGCAAAAATATATGAGGTGCCTGCCCTGAAGGTGCATACAGGCCAGAGAAGGAGCTAAGATCATGTGCAACCAACTTCGTCGCATGGCTGAGGTCAATCCCTGGGCCGATAATTCAGGAGGCCCCCCCCCCTTCTGATTGGTCAGTCCTTGGCCATGCCAACTGATAAATATTCTGAGTACCCATCCTGGCAATGAGCACTATATAAATAGTAGAAACGAAGTTCTTCAAGATTTGAGAGGAGGAATATATTATGACCAGCTGGGGCAATGAGAAAGCTCCATAGAGAAAGAGGCAATTGAGGGAGACCTTTAAAGATAGATCAAATTTCAATGGGAAAAGGACATTCCAGTGGAAGAAATGTTATGACAAAAGGCATAGGTGCAGGGAATTGTACGGTGTGATCGTGAGATTGAGTTTGGAGTGAGCGGAGAGGGATTTCATTGGAAACACGGATGGTATATTAGTTATCTAGTGCTGCATGACCAACCACTCCAAAACCTAAAGGCTTAAAATAACAACAATCACTTCTCTTGCTCAGGATTCTACAACATGGCTTTGTCCCATCACTGTCAGCCTAACTGAAGCTGGGGGATGCACTTTCAAGATGGCTTCCTCACATTGCCGGAAGGTTGGAGGTGGCTATTTGTTCTTCTATAGCTTGGGCTTCCTCACAGCTGTTGGGTTGCAAAAGTAAACATTCCAAGAGAGCCAGATGGAAGATCTCTCACCTTTTATGACCGTTTTTGGGGGAGTCATAGTATCACTTCTGCTGTGGTCACAAGCCCACCCAAATTCAAAGAGTAGGAACAGAGACTGCAACTCTCAATGGTAGGACCATCAAAGTCTTTGTAAGAAGAGAGTGCAGGAAGGGAGATATTGTTGTAGCCAGTGTCAGAAAATATATGTGAGAAGAAACTCCAATAATGCATTAAATAGTAATATCAAGTGCTTTTTAAAAACATAGATGATTTAGGGGTGCCTGGGTGGCTCAGTTGGTTAAGTGGCTGCCTTCGGCTCAGGTCATGATCCCCAGGGTCCTGGGATTGAGCCCTGCATCGGGCTCTCTGCTCAGGGGGAAGCCTGCTTCTCCCTCTCCCTCTGCCTGCCGCTCCCCCTGCTTGTGTTCTCTCTCTCTCTCTCTCTCTCTCTCTCTCTCTCTCTCTCCCTCTCTCTGTCAAATAAATAAATAAAATCTTAAAAAATAAAAATAAAAACATACAAGATTTCGGTACATATATCACAACAGCTTTCCAGATAGAAAGCAAATAGTATTCTTATTTTGCAGATGAAAAAAGAAACTCGGAGAGATGGCATGGGAAAGTGGATTTACCATGAGTTTAATGAAGCTTTAGCTTCAGTGCCCCTCACTAGCACTGACACCTTCTTCCAAAGCCCTACGAGGGGCCCAGAATTGAGGTTACATCGTCATACGTTTGGTAAATGTTCAGAGGTAAGATACATTAACTGCAATTGGTTAAATCTACCACACTTTTTCACTTCAACCTCCCCTCCATCACATTGTTCCTGTGTCAGGTATCATGGGAGTAGGTTTTGGCATTTTGGAGATCTAGTTAAGGAGAAATCAAATTATGGATACATTTATTTTTGGTGGAATAGGATAGATTGATGTGTTTTTCAGGAACTTCAGCATATAGTTAAGGTATTACTGGGAATCCCAAAGTAGAATGACTTCCAGGAATACTCCTAGAGCTTATTGGCTGACTCACCCAGCCCTGTGATACTAAAGTCCGGAACGCAAGGTTATACTGTGATATGACTCTGCCCTGTGGTATCTGGAATTAGACTGGAAATATATGTGTAGTGGTGGAGAAACAAAGTTAAGATGTACATAACCAGAAGCTTGTCCATGGAGAATGCTTCTCATTAGGACGTCATTGCTGTACCTTTCCAAAGGCAGAAAAAAATGCAAGGAAATCAGAAAACGTAATGATACAAGTGTGAAGAAAGAGGGTCTGTCCTGAAAGTCTCTGAAAGGAAGACAGACTCCCGGATAAGAAGCGATGTCTGCAGTGGGTTGGCAGGAGGTGGAAGAGAAATAAGGCTACCTCGTTGTCACCATAAAGAGGTACCTGCAGAGAAAAGGAGCGGGGTCACCATCATTATCAACCAGCGACAAAAAGTGCTTATAAAGTACCACTCTTTACATGACACTGGGTGGGGATACCGGAGGGCAGAAAGTGACCGCTAGTTAGACACACTGAATTAGACATGGCTTCTGACTTGTACGATGCAAGGTAATGTCAAATGAAGCTAACTCAAGCTAGCTTATTGGGTGAAACCAACAACAGAAGGAAAAGTAAACATTACTTATACAGATGTGGCAATTGTGCCTACATTATTCTTTGGCACATGATATTTGTCACTTGAGATGGAAAATAGGCGTCATGTTTGGGAAGGGGATGGATGGAAACGAATCACCAAAGTCCCATGCTTCCCCAGGGCAGGAATTTGAGAAATCCAACAGGAGAGGCTTTGTGGAGGAAATATGACCCTAAGAATCACTCCCAAAGTGGGCTGGGGCAGGGAGGTGATTCCCATGACATGCTCCAAGTAATAGCTGGGGGCTACAGCTCATGATGGAATTCCAGGGTAAGAGGGGAAGGAACTTTGAGTGCGTGTGAGGAGTGATCTAAAACCCACAACGATAACAGTTGGCTATCATGTTTTTAGACACCTGTGTCAAACCAGAAAAAAAAGAACTTAGGTAAAATAACCTTCAATCCTGATGATGCCTTTGAAAGAGAAACAATCTTTGATGGGGTTGTTAAAGGTCATAGGCCCCAGGATATCGTCAAACATGGTGGGCTTGGGTTGAAGAGCGGTGAGACCTGAAGGAGAAGACGAGAGTTCACAGAGGTCAGACGAAGGCTGTGGACCTAGCGATGGGCCAAGGGGACGTGTCCACGAAGAGATATGCTGTGGGAAGGGGTGGGGAGAAACGGAAATGCACTCTGAGAATTATTGGTGGTACTGGCCTCTTCAAAAAACAAAAAATAACTTCCTGTGTTTCCTTTGCTACTACCTCTGGCCACAGCCTGGTTCTCCAATGAATGGATGAATGGGCGGTGCCTGCTGACTTTTATCGCCACCTGCTTCTTCTCAGGCTGGGTTCCAGCAGTCACCTCACCAACTGCAGAGTTTCTTCCGAGTCCCCTCAGTCTTTTCTCTCCTCAGCAGACCTCTCTCTCCTTTGGAAAATCCCTTCTCTGTTTTGTGACTTCTGTGATCTGCATTATTGTCTTTTTTTTTTTTTTTTTCATTCTTATCTTATCTCTCCCTCTACTCCTTCATTTGGTCTTTCAATGGCTCCTCTCCCAGCTCATGTGCCCCAACTGCAGGCACCTCCAGGTATCAATTAGAGTCCTCTGGTCTTCTCTCTTTATATCAGGCTCGAGTCCATTTTTGTTTTTCAAATGAAGTACAATTATTATAGCAATCCCCAAATCTACGTGGCCAGAGTCAACCTTTTTGTCAAAGTTTCTAGTGCCTGGTCCTCAATGCATTACCATCCTTTCAAACTCAAAATACCCAAAACTTAACTCATCACCTAGCTCCTCAAACTAACTCCCTCCCTCGCTTCCTCATTTCTGGTCATGTTATCATGCTTCTCCGTTGCTTCCAAATGTGTGTCTTCGGGCTTATCTTTTCCTTTGTCCCCTATATCAGCCGCCAGGTCCCGTGGACTCATCTTTGGGTTTGTGTTTGTGAATTCATCCTCAGCTGTCTCTCCTCCCAAGGATCCCAGGCCCCTCATCACATGTCTCCAGGGTATAACCTGCAAGCTGTTTTTCTCTAAATTATCATCTGGGAATGTTGTTTTGGCAGCAGTGATAGTAGCAGAAATACTATGTGTCAAACGCTTACTATACGTCAAATACTTTAGCAGAAGCTTTAAACACATTACCTCCCTTAAGAACGGGTGCTACTGCCAAACACATTTTACAGGCGAGAAGACTGAACCTCAGCAAGTTCAGCTGTCTCCCAGAGTCCTTCAGGCAACATGGAGTATGGCCTTGAACTCATTATCTTGTCTAATTCCAAAGTCTTCCGTGCTGTGTATGTGCCAAAATATCTCCAGCGGTCTCCTGTCACTTATCGGGTCAAGCCTAGCACCCTTGTTCAACATCCAGTGTGTCCATAATCGAGCTTCACCAAGCTATCTAGTTGACTGGGTTCTTCAAGATTTGAGAGGAGGCATATATTATGACCAGCTGGGGCAATGAGGAAGCTCCATAGAGAGAGAGGCAATAGAGGGAGACCCTTCTTCTTAACTGCCCCTACCTTCCTATGTAGTGGGTGGAGCACAGACATTGAGTCACGATTCTGACATTTACTACTTCTCTAAATTTGAGTTCTCTTATTTGTAAAATACCCGTCTCAAAAATCCCAGATTGCTGTGAGGATTAGATATAATGAATATACAGGGCATGGCATGGCGCGAGGCATGTAACGGATGCATAATAAATAGGACCCACTGCGACGGGTGGTGTCATTTCTGCCTCTGTGCCTTTGTTCATGATCTTACCCACATATAAAATGCTTGTCCTTCCTACTGGTCTAACCTAACAGTTCTTAAAGGCCAAATCCCACCTTTATGAAGCTCTGCTCTACTCCAGCAAACACTGATCTCTCCCCTCGACAGTTGTGAATACACTTTTTGTATACACGAGATGACTAGTATTATATACTATCTTATTCTCTAATGGTTTCCTGTAAATAAGACTCACATGTGACTTGTGCACTTGCTTGTATTTCTTCTGTTCTCGTCTTCTTTCTGTTCCCGTCTCAAAGGTCCTGGCAAAGTGTACAGAGTGATTTGTTAATTGATTGATTGAGAAATTTAAACATTAGGAGAAGCATGAGAGAAAAGAGAGCAAATTGGGCATTATCTTGCTTGATTTGATTTAGCAATCAATGATCTGTGTTTAGTTTATCCTGTAAGATAAGGCCTGGACTGGGAGAGGTGGTTCAGAAAAAAAGGTTGATAACAACTATGGTCCAGAGAAAGAGCAACAGTAGATCTCTATACTACTGAGCTCTTACTTTGAAGAAATGACTTGAGATACATTTTCAGGGAATGGGAGTGAAAGAGACCCAGATAAGAATGAGGATCAGTAGCCTGGAAGTAGCGAAAGGGGGATCCAAGACATTCATTTTTGTTTTAATAACAGAAAAAACAAGAAATACACTTCAACAGAAAACCCGGAGTTTGTATTACAGAAGTAAGATAGTGACTGACCTCAAGAGTAAGAGGAGAAGCCTTAAATGAGCTCAGGGACTCAGTAAATTGGGTCATAAGAAGCCAGAAGCTTTGCCTAACTAGCTACTAATGAAGGAAATTATATAACCATATTATTTTGAAAGAAACCAGATTATGTTTATTGAGTGATCTGAAAGAAATGAAAGGGCTAGATATGGAGGCTTTGTGTTGGTTTCTGAGGCTGAGACCCACCACAGAGCCATTTTGCCGTATTCGTGAAATTGCCAAAATGGGCAATGACCTTGACAAGTTTATGAGGTTTGACAGGAGGGACTGGCCACCGTGGCTGAGCAGCAAAGATAAGTTGAAAGGAGAGACTGTGTTCATGACTTTGAACTCCCTTCTAATTCTGCCGCGGAGATGTAACTTTCATTACTTAGAGTGAAGACAGAGTAAGTACCAGGAGTGTCGTAAGTCACTCGTAAAGCACCATCTTTGTGCCACGTAGCAAGGCTGTTTACTCCCAAGACTGCAGTGTGTAGTTCTTCAACGTGAAGGAGAAGAGGAATGTGTCAGCCAGGTCTGCTAACTGTATCAAACCATCCCAGAGCTCCAGTGATTCACCTCACATCCAATCATGTGGAAGGCATGTGGTCTTTCCCATGATCATTCAGGGACATGGCTTCTTTCATGCAGTTCCACTGTCAATACAGGATTTCAAGCTTGTCCCGGTATCATCCAGTCAGCAGATGGGGGAGTGGGGCAGAACTTCCTTAGCCCTTCATGGCCAGTATCACTTCCACTATATTCCATTTACGAGCGCTGGTTATACCGCCTCCTGCAGATGCTACGGTGATTGGGAAATTAATTCTACTGTGTTCTTAGGAGGATGAAAGAGGCTGGGTAAGTCAATCTCTTTAGAGAAAAAATATAATATTGGGTTGGGTAAAAAATAAATCCAGGTTAGTGATTCATATTTTTCTGCCCATCAGCATACCTATAAATGTGGGATGATTTAACTTTCTATTTCAAACAGATATTTTGGGCTGTGAAAACCCAAAAAGCAGAGGGATCCCATATGCTTTTTGGTAAAAGCATCTGAGTAAATGAAGATTGCAAGAATTTATTTGTTGAATGCATGTGTTGTTAAATCAGTGAAGCTTCTATCGTGATACAGTGGAAGCTAATTTTGCCCCACCAAGAAACAAAGAAAACGTAAAACTCTAAGAAGCAGAAATGAGAAGAGAGCTATGAAAATTAATCAGTTAGCCAACAATTAGAGTGTGTATCAAGAGACAAAAAGTATACAGCATTGAAATGTTTGAAATCTAGTGACTTTGATGTTCCATAATTGCATCGGGGGGATATTTCATTTTAAAGGTTCTTTTTCTTTTTCTTTTTTTAAAGATTTTTTATTTATTTATTTGACAGAAAGAGACACGGCGAGAGAGGCAACACCAGCAGGGGGAGTGGGAGAGGGAGAAGCCGGCTTCCTGCTGAGCGGGGAGCCCGATGCGGGGCTTGATCCCAGGACCCTGGGATCATGACCTGAGCTGAAGGCAGACGCTTAACGACTGAGCCAACCAGGCGCCCCAAAGGTTATTTTTCTTGTTTTAGGTCTCCAAAACACTTTCGGACTGAAGGAAATTATTATGATTTGCATGCAAGTATCTTAATGTACAAAGCTCAGGGAATTTTACAGAGGTGTCAAAGGTAGATTTGAAGGTAAAAACACCTGACCAGTATGATACAGGTTATAAAGATTGGAAAGGTCATTCTGAAGCAATAGCGTGAGGGATAGGAGTTGGAAATAGACTAGAGCTGTTTATCTGCAGTGAGGATTTTCAGACTCTCCTAGAAGACACATAGATCTACTTAAAGAGTTAGTCCAAGAACCATGCTTTCTCCCCACAGAGTCCTCAGGTAGCAGAAAAGATGTCTCAGCTCTAAATTCAGCGTTTTATAGCCAAAAGAGGTAATCTAATTTAATGCCCATTTTAACTAGAAGGAAATTTCCTCAGAGCGGGAAAATGATTTGCCCAATGTCACAGATGGAGTGGATAGTCCATTCCAAAAGGACACAGGAGCAAACCCACAGTTGTGTTCAAATTGAGGCTATTTGGATGCAAAATATCACAGGTCCTTTGACAAAATGGGTGCTGGGGAGTAAGAAAGAAGGAGGACCCTTGTTTTTGAAGCAGTGGGTAAAGAAAGAGTCTATAATCGGGTGGGTAAGGCCTGGAGCTGGGGGGGGGATGCAGGCAGCCTTCAAGTGCTCAGAACTGCTCTCTGGAATCTGGCTGTTTATAGCAGGATATGACACTATGGGTCAGTTCAAGCCCCAGAGATAGGGCCAGGCTGGGTGCCAAGGCCACCACCAACTGAACTGGAATTCAGAATAAGGCTGGCCTCCCCGTGGCCTAGAGACTAGAGAGGGCAACAGATCAGGCCTGAGGAGGGAGTACCCAGCTGGAGATGAGTGCAGCAAAAGAGAGGGCTGGGGACTATGGGAAGTGCTTCTGGAAGCCACCAGGTCGGACAGACAGCAAGGTCCCTTGGAAGTCACCTGAGCCCAGATATTGTGGCCAGGCCACAGGACTGGTGGCTTATTCTCAAGCCACATTAGATATGTGAGGAGGGTGGAGACCCTTATGTGTTGGGTCTGTGGCAATTCGGGGCTGGCTCTAGGGCTGGGGGTATGAGAGGATTAGGAAGCTGGGAGGGGATTAGGAAGAAACGGCCCCAGAAGCAGGGAAGATTAAATAGAAATGAAGAACAGACCCAGAGCTCTGTGTGTCCCAAAGGTCCTATATCGGTCCTCTGAAGACCTTAGAATCGCAACTCAGTGCTGTCACTCAGGAGTTTGCCTGACTCTGGGCAAATTTTCTGTCCTCTCTAGGTTGTAGCTTCTTCCTTTTAAAGGGAGAAATGACGTAGCTGATAAGTAGGGACACTGAATCTCAGCAAGCTGGTGATGGCCCAAAATTCAGTCTGTGCCTGTGGCCCAGCAGCTAGAGCGTCAAAGGGGCTGAGGCTCGGGGAAGTGCTCTCAGAGCTGGAAGGTGCTGGGCGGGTGGAGTGCTACCCTTCCCAGTCACCTCTCTTCTGGGGCAAAAACCTTCTCCCGGATTTTCCCTCACAGGTCCATTACCTATTTTCTCCTCATCTGATCAAGTCTGGGGTTGGACAAAGGCTGTGAAGAAAGAACCGCCTACCTAAATACTGTTATAGCCTATACCCATTTAGGAAACATCACTACCAATGACTGTGTATTAAATCCTTCCATTGCCAGGTTCCGTGTGTGATACCTGTATCACCACCCCCTAACAGCCCTGTCACAAAGTTTCTATTATTAGCCCCGATTGATGGATGACGTCACTGAGGTGCACACGGAAGTCGCCAAAAGTGGTGGAATCGCACCCAGAATTTGAACTCAGGCAGCCTATGCTTTTGAGCCACCAAACCACACAGTCTTTCTCTCCTAGATTAAAGCTGCTAGATCCTGAACAAGTAGCAATAGAGCGTAGAGAAGGAATTTTCCACGGGAAGGACTGATAGCTGGAGATTTGGGGGAGAGGGAGAGGAAAAGAATTGAACTGGAGGGGAAAAATATCCAGGTGTAGGGGGGAAACAGAGAGTAAAAGTTGTCTGGGGAATAAGATGAAAACGAAGCCTTCAAAGCTGGGTTTATTCATGCATCGTCATATACCGATAAATTAAACCTTCATTGAATAGTTGGAAGGAAACGTGGTATCAGCTTTCAGGAGACTCACAGGCTAAAACCAGATGTTTGCACACCTCTGAAGTCTAGTTTGGTGACAAAAGAGATTTCTGACGGAGTATGGAAATCACTGCCTAAAATAGATCCTTGGGCCAAAGGTCACAGGAGAATTACAGGAGGGCTTCAGCAAAGATGCGGGGGGGAGGGGGGAACCTCTCTCTCGCTCTCTTTCTCTCTTTCTCTCACTCAGAGGATCCCTCCTGTCTCTGCGCAGAGCAAGGGTGGAGGGGGGGTTTCTGTGCCATGATGAAGAAACTCAAACTCCACTCATCCAGGTCAGGCTCCCTCCCCTAATTTTGGCCAAGATCAGACAAGAATGAACAAAAACTTAGGGTCTAGTGACTTGGGGCCGGAGAGAGTGTGTAGAAACGAGGCCACTGGGGACCTTTTATACATTGCAAAGCCCTGAAATTATTCTCAGTTTTGCTCTGTTGTAAGAGGAGCCAAAAATTAACAACCGTTTCTTGGTGGAGAGGTGCAAAGCCTGGAAGTCTACTAACCTCTGCCCGATATTTTCAGATCAGCTCTGTGAGTCTCTAGAAGATGCGTAATGTCCTATTGGAAGTAGGCAGAGGGACAAGACAATTATTCAAAAGTTATTGCAGCCCTGTTTTTAAAGGAAGAAAATCCATATACCAGAAAAGTGGAGCTTTTAGTCTTTTGAACACTGATGTAAACTATGCTGGTGATGGACAAGAGTGAGCAGGATTAACAGGGTAACTGCGGTCCACATGCTTCTAGAAGCCAGAAACCCCAACACATAACAAGGAGAAGAGCTGGATGGTTGACTGAGCAGGAATGACAGGTCTCATTCCTTAAGTTTTGTGCCCCACCCCATGTCCTCATCCAGCATCACCAAACCTGCTCCTCTCTATGAGCGGATGAGTTTACACCAAGGGAGAAAACCCCATCTTGAGCTAGTATTTTTTTCATAATTGCTTCCCTTCTTCCACTTATGTTTTTTCCCTAAATATGAAAATAGCATACTTGGGGCCCTGGGTGGCTCAGTCAGTTAAGTGCCTGCCTTCTGCTCAGGTCATGATCTCAGGGTCCTGAGATCGAGCCCCACGTCAGGCTCCTCGCTCAGCAGGGAGTCTGCTTCTCCCTCTCTCCCTCCCTCTGTTTGTGCTCTCTCTCTCTCTCTCAAATAAATAAACTCTTTTTAAAAAATGACATACTCATTGAAAAGGATTCAGAAAATACAGAAAGGGTCAAACAGAAAATTCCTTGTAATCTCAATATCTGTTATCTTTTGCACTAAGAGTAAGGAGTCATATGTCTTGTTTACCAAGCTCTATCCCCCAGATCCTAGAAGAGTAAGCGGCACATAGTAGGTGGACATTATAACACCTTTTTTTGGTATGAATCAATCCATATTTTTAAAACGAATCAATCAGTATACAGAGATTACATCTTAATATCTGAGTAGGTAACTAAGCTCAGCTTAGATATTATCCAACATTTCAAAGCACTTTTTTTGGGTAAACTTGTACATATAATTTTTTTCCATGCATTCTTATTGTGGTAAAATACACATAACATAAAATTTATGATTTTAACCGTTTTCAAGTATACATTTCAGTGACAGGAAGTACTTTCTCAATTTGTGCAACTATCACTGCTGTCCATTTCCAGAATTTTTTCATCATCCCAAACTGAAACTCTGTCCCAATTAAACACTAACTCCCCATTCCTTCCTCCCCCAGTGCCTGATAACCTCTTTTTGCTTTCTGTCTCTCTACATTTACACATTCTAGGTACCTCTTATAAATGGGATTTTACAGTATTTGTCCCTTTGCTTCTGGCTTATTTCATTTAGCATAATATTTTCAATGTTCGTCTACACTGGAGCATGTTAAGGCTGAGTACTATTCCATTGTATGTATATTCCGCATTTTGTTTTTCCATTCAGCCATTGATGAACATTTGGGTTTTTCCAGTATTTACCATTTTGCAACTCCTTTTTTGCACTTTATAATTTCTTACTCATGAGCATTCTCTATTTGTGTTATATATTTCTTGTTATATATATGCTATATATTATATATATTCAATATATTATATATACTCACAAATATAATTATATCACAAATTTGGTTATTATTGTCATATATAATTATCCATTTTATTATTTTATTTTGGGGGGGCACATTCTATCTGATTGAGTGACAAGTTCCTTATGAGTGCACAAGAGATGACCTAGTCATTCTCCTATGTTTGAACATTTAGGTTACCTCAGACTTTTGCCATGGTAAGGCTGCCACATCCTTGGACATAAAGCTCTGTCTGAGTGTGTGACGGATAGTACTGTTTCCCAGTAATAGATTTCTGGAAGGTGCATTACTGTAACAATTATGTTATCTAAACTTCTCTTGATGTTTTCTTTCCAATTTGTTTCTCGTATGGTTTTCCAGAAAGGCTCATGGGTCTTCAGTTGTTCATGAGAAAGTTAATCGTACTCTTTCCACACTGAGTATTTTCATACCACCTGTCTTTGCTGATTTGATTGACAACAATGGTATCTTGTTGGCTGAAGTTGCATTTGGTGGGTTACTGGACCTCACTCGGACAATCTCTAATATGTCCATGTCCCTCACAGCAGCTCTCATGACATGGGCAGTGGAGAAATCTGTAGCAATGGGGGCGGGGGCAGGCAGGGTGGAGGGATGGGGAACAGGTAGAGGGTGGAGAGTGGGGACTACTTAGCTGTAAGTATGACGATGTGGGTCTCGGGTAAGTTAGACTCTACCTGCCTTTATAATGTACTGAGTACTTAACTAAGCTCAGCCCTCTGCTACAACCTCAGTCATTACAAGCTGGGTCTTCTCAGTTTCTCAGGCTAGTAGGCCGGCTGCAGTTTATCTGCGGTCCCAAATGATTTCTACACAGTTCCTTTGGCTTACCAAAGGTGTTATTATTTGCTTTTTGCAGATGAGGAAATCCAGCCTCTAATAGCTTAAGGAAGTTTTCAAGGAAACACAAGTGTTAAGTAGCCAATCTGGGATTTGAGCTACCTGACTATAAATCTATGCTTTCCCCCCTACATTCACTTTTTTTTAAAGATTTTGTTTATTTATTTGAGAGAGAGAGAGAATGAGAGATAGAGAGCACGAGAGGGAAGAGGGTCAGAGGGAGAAGCAGACTCCCTGCTGAGCAGGGAGCCCGATGCGGGACTCAATCTCGGGACTCCAGGATCATGACCTGAGCCGAAGGCAGTCGCTTAACCAACTGAGCCACCCAGGCGCCCTACATTCACTTTTTTAAAAGATTTTTTATTTATTTGAGAGAGAGTGAAAGAGAGAGAGCACGAGCAGGGTGAGGGGCAGAGGCAGAAGCAGACTCCCCACTAAGCAGGGAGCCAGATGCAGGGCTCCGATATGGGACTCCGGGATCGTGACCTGAGCCAAAACTCAACTGACTGAGCCACCCAGGTGCCCCCGCCCCTGATGTCCACTTTTAAAAAGCTTCACAAACTTGACAAACGCTGTTAATTTATACCAGGTACATAGAAAAGAATATTTATTTTTCATTTTACTTAGATGTAGCTTTTTTTATAGCGTTTTTATATAGATCAATGAGATTCCCAAGTGAATTGGTAAGTGTTAGAATTTTCTATTTTTAATCTTTGGATTTTAAAAGCACAGTAGAATGCAGCAAACACACCAGAATCTAATCCTGGCTCTTCTGCTTGCTGTTTGTGTTCGACTTCGATAGATCATTTAATCGCTCCAAGCCTCAGCTGTAATGACGTCCAATTCACGGAGTTGTCGTGACGATTCAATGTGACAATATATGTAACTGAATCTAGCAACGTAGGGGGCGTGCATTTGGTGGCCAATAAAAAATGTTAAAGGTCATGGTGAGATGGCAGTTGGCAAAAGGGAACAAATTGGGGACAATTCAGGGGCAAAGGAACCAATGTATTTATCGCTAGTCTATATCTCTAAGGGAAAGGAAGATACATTTTCTTTAACTTTTTATTGAAGTATAACACAAATACAGAAAAGTGAGCAAATTGTCATACGGCTCAGTGAATTACGCCAAGGAATCACACTCACGTGATCACCTCCAGGACAAGAAATGGAACATTACCAGCAATGCAGAGCCCTCTTGGTTTCCTCTCCCGATCATTTTCCCTTCAGGCCTCCCCAATGGTAACCAACCACTTGCTTGTGGATGTTTAAGCCAATGGACGGAGGCCCCTATCTCAGACCATACACAAAACATAAAGCATCTAAAAAAGTATGGATGACTCTCACAAGCACAATTTTCCGGGGGGGGGGACGGGGGGAGCCGTTCAGGGAAGAATATCATTTACATAAAGTTGAGTAACAATTTCTCAATGTAGTCATATTTGTCAATCTTTTCCCTTACAGTAATACTTTCTGTCTTGTTTAAGACTTCCTGTCAATCGATGATAAAGAAGAAAATACATAATAGAAAAAAAAGAGCCTCTTCAATAAATGGTGTTGGAAAAACTAGAAAACTACATGCAAAAGATTGAAATTGGACGCCCATCTTACACTATCTACAAAAATAAATTAAATTCAAAATGGATGAAAGATTTGAATGTAAGACCTGAAACCATAAAACTCCTTAAAGAAAACATAAGCAGTAAGCTCTTTGACATCTGTCTTGGTGATGATTTTTTTTTTAATTTCCAAAATCAAAAATTAACAAGTGGGACTACGTCAAACTAAAAAGCCTCTGCGCACCAAAGGAAACCATCCACAAAATGAAAAGGCAACCTACTGAGTGGGAGAAGATATTTGCAAATCATACCTGATAAGGGGTTAATATCCCAAATATATAAAGAACTCTTAAAACTCAATTCATTCCATTGAAGTAGCAAACAACAATCTGATTAAAAAATGGACAGAAGAACTGAATAGACATTTTTCCAAAGAAGACATCCAGATGGCCAACAGACACATGAAAAGATGTTCAACATCCCTAATCATCAGGGAAATGCCAGTCAAAACCGCAATGAGATATTACCTCACACCTGTTAGAATGGCTATCATCAAAAAGGCAAGAAATAACAGGTGTTAGCAAACACGTGGAAGAAAGGCAAAGATCTAGTGCACTGGTGGTGGGAACGTTAATTGGTGCAGCCACTATAGACCCAGTATGGAGGTTCCTCAAAAAGTCAAGAATAGAGCATATGACCCAGGAATTCCACTTCTGGGTACTTATCCAAAGAAAACAAAAACACTAACTCCGAAAGATATCTGCGCCCCCATGTTCACTGCAGCATTACTTACAATAGCCAAGATATGGAGACAACTTAAGTGCTTATTGATAGATGGATAAGG
Source organism: Eumetopias jubatus (assembly GCF_037043125.1). NCBI lineage: Eukaryota > Metazoa > Chordata > Mammalia > Carnivora > Otariidae > Eumetopias > Eumetopias jubatus. The sequence goes on from NW_028274808.1 coordinate 16,146,754, forward strand.
AGCAAAGATGGGGTAGATATATATGGAATGGAGTATTACTCAGCCATAAACAAGAATGAGATCTTGCCATTTGCAACATGATGGATGGACCTTGAAGGCATTATGCTAAGTGAAAGAAGTCAGATAAAGGCAAATACCATATAATTTCACTTACATGTGGAGTCTAAAACAAACAAATCAAAACAAAACGGTGAGCACTGTGAATTGTGCAAGACTGTTGAATCACAGATCTGTACTTCTGAAACAAATAACGCAACATATTTTAAGAAAAAAGAAAAAGAAGAAGATAACAGGAGAGGAAGAAAAGGGGAGTATGTCAGAGGGGGAGACGAACCATGAGAGATGATGGACTCTGAAAAACAAACTGAGGGTTCTAGAGGGGAGGGGGTTAGGGGGATGGGTTAGCCTGGTGATGGGTATTGAGGAGGGCACGTTCTGCATGGAGCACTGGGTGTTATGAACAAACAATGAATCATGGAACACTGCACCAAAAACTAATGATGTAATATATGGTGATTAACATAACAATAAAAAAATAAAAAAACCAAAACAAAAATAAACGAACAAACAAAAAAGCCAAGCTCATAAGTACAGAGAACAGATGGTGGTTGTCGGAAGAGAGGGGGAGTCGGGTGGGCAAAATGGATGGAGGGGGTCAAAAAGTACAAACTTCCAGTTATAAAATAAGTAAGTCATGGGATGTAATGTACAGCATAGTGACTATAATTAATAACATATTGCATAATTGAAAGTTGTTAAGAGAGTAAATCTTGGAAGTTCTCATCACAGCAAAAAAATATACCTATATATTGTGACTGATGGTAACTAGACATTGTAGTGATCTCTTTGTAGTGTATATGCAAATATGAAATCATTATTTTTTTTTAGATAGGAAAAGCATTTATTCGAACATTTTACTGCTGTCCTAAGAATTTCAAAAGTGGTTCATGCTTGTTGGAAAACAGTTAGAATCATAAAGATGCATATAAAAGTAGAAAGTGAAATTCCTTTTTCCTTCAGCTCGTAATCCCTAGAGCTGAAGGGATGGTGAGTTTGGAGTTTTTTATCCTCCAGGAATTCTTGTAATTCTGTATTATAGACTTCATTTTAATAATAGGAATCCATTATAATATAGTATTTTACAACTTAATTTTGTACTTAATAATATATTATGGCTACTTTTTTCCATGTCCTTACATGCTGATCTACCTAACAATGTATTTTCTTTTTTCTTTTTTTTAAATCATTACGTTGCACACTTGAAATGTTAATTATGCCTCAATAATAAAACAATCAAAAATAAATAAAAATAAAAAACTTAATTTTTGCTTGTTGTTAGGCTAGAAGGACACAATTGATTTTTGTATATTGGTATCCAATAACTTTGCTAACTAAACTCACTAATTAAATTTAATAATTTATCTGTAGATTTTTTGGGGTAGTCTATGTACATCACCAAATTGTGAATAGGAGCTGTTTTTATCCTTGTGTTCATATTCTTATACTTGTTTTCCTTATCTTGCTTATCAAATTGGCTAGGACATTTTTGTCTCACTCTCAATTCCAGAGGGAATGCTTTTAACATTTAATCATGCTTGTGTAAGATTATTTATAGGTGCATTTTATTAGATTCAGGCAATTTTATTTATATTTGCTAGAAGTTCTAATCATGAATGTATATTGAGTTTTGGCAAGTTCTTTTTCAGCATTTATTTAGAAGGTAATATGATGTTTTCCCCTTCATTCTTTTAATGTGACAAATTTCATTTTTTTCAAACATTAAACCATTCTCTCTTTCTTTGTTCCAAGCATGCTGGATTTATTTTTTTAAAGATTTTATTTATTTGGGAGAGAGAGGGACAGGGATCACAAGCTGGGGCAGGGGCAGAGGAAGAAGCAGATTCCCCGCTGAGCAAGGAGCCCCATGTGAGGCTCAATCCCAGGATCACTGAGATCATGACATGAGCCGAGGGCCAACCGACTGAGCCACCCAGGCACCCCCATGGCGGACTTATTTCATTTTACTCTGCTGTAAAACCAAGGATTCCATTACAGCACAGAGACCATTATATTTCTAAAAGTCTTAAAAAAGTGGTGTGGCACATGCAAGACATGAAATACAAACTGGAGGACTGGGTCATTTCCTTTACAACATGACACTACACTGTTACTGAGGCACGCAGGTAAACTAACAGTACAGCACCAGGCTGAAATGTACCACAGACACGACAACTTCCAGGCGTGCCTTCAAGCACCGACCTTAGGATGGACTTCCAGTCTGTAGACTTCGGCGTGGGGAAGATTACCATTCTTTGGAAGAACAGAGAGTTCACACTTCTGAAATTGCACAGGAGAATTTTAAGGCCAAAACACAGCAGGTTCACGTCTCTTCATCGCCAGGGACAAAACTGATGCTTTACTCAAAACCACATTAAGCTTCTTAGTTCGAATCCCACCCCAACCTTGTGACCTCCTGCACTGAAGTTCTTTTTAATCAGTTAAAGCTGATGCGGTTGGTTTGACGCCTGGTTGAAAGGTTGGAGTATAACCCAGTCCAATCAGGCTGGGATTATTTGCTTTAGCAGATAAAGGAGTTCTACAAGCCAGTGTGTAGTTAGCAGCAACATCAAAACAGGTGTTAGTGCTAGCTATGTGAGCAAGGCTCACTGGTGGTCCAATCTTCTCATTTTAAGCTCCTGGTAGATACAACCTCCAAGTTCAGTGCCATCATTTACTTGATGGTGCAGCTGGAGGTCTGCAGCCTTGTAACCCAGGACAAAATTATTCTGTGACTGTTTAGATTTGGCTCTGTCAAAACTCATCTGAGAGCCAGCAAGCCAACCTTCAAAGGCTAACACAGCCCAATCATAAATGGTTGGTTCAGAAAAGTCTATATCAACATTACTGTTGAGATGGAAACAATCTTATTGATAGGGGACTTCAATTTCCCACTCTTCTGTCCTGTGTTCAGTACAAATATGGTATCAAGAGTCTGTTTCAACCCTTCAACCAACTTACTCTCCAAAGACATTTCTGCCTCAAGGGAGTTGTCTCTTTCGTTTTTGGTTGAAAATAAGTCCCTCGTTACAGATCTTATATTTGGTCTCTAGGTTGTCTGATGCTTTCCCTGTATCTGTGGAAGCATGACTGGAAGTAGAAAATTCCACTCCGCCACAGGATTGGGTTCTCAGATCTACTGACTATACCAAACACAAGTCCTCTGTTGAAGACATCCTTGGCAACCATTTCTAGCTCACAGTAAGTCAGCGTGTCACATGTATCTCCAGCCAGATGACCTCTCTCCATCCTGTCAGGGCAACCCAAATGGTAAACTATTCTTGCCTTCTTGGAATAGTCCACTTTAGTCACAGTGTATTCACCAGACATTGCTGGATTTGTTTTGCTAATAGTTCATTTAATTTTTTTTTACATTTATGTAAAACATGTTATACTGGCCTATTATTTTCCTTTTTTATAATGTTCTCATCAGCTTTTGGTATCAAGGTAACACTGGCCTCAGAAGACAAAATGGAAAGTGTCTCACTTTCTATTCTCTGGAAAAGTTTATGTACAACTGGCATTATTTCTTTCTCAACTATTTGATAAAACTCACCAGTGAAGTCATCTGGATTTGAGGTTTTTTTATGGACAGTTTAAAATTATTCATTCCATTTCTTTCATTATTACAAGCCGGTAGAGATTTTCTTGTGTCCATTTAGATAAACCGTGCTTTTCTAGAAAATTGTCCATTGGTAAAAAAAAAAAAAAAAAAAAAAAAAAAAAAAAAAAAAAAAAAATTCTAGTTATTTACAAAGCATTAGTTTTAATATCCTTACAATATTTCAAATATTTGTAGGATCTATAACAGTGTTCCCTCTTCCATTCTTTTTTTTTTAAGATTTTATTTATTCATTTGACACAGAGAGAGAGAGCATGAGAGCACAAGCAGGGGGAGCGGGAGAGGGAGAAGCAGGCTCTCCACTGAGCAGGCAGGGAGCCCGATGCGGGGCTCGATCCCAGGACCCTGGGATCATGACCTGAGCTGAAGGCAGATGCTTAACTGACTGAGCCACCCGGGCGCCCCATCCGCGTTCCCATTCTTAACATGGGTTATTTTTACCTTTTTTTCCCTTGATCTCACTAGGGAATTAGGATTTTATTAGTCTTTTCAAAGAACCAACTTCTAGTTTTGGTGAGCCTCTCTATTCTATATTTATCTTATATTCCATTCAGTTCTCCTCTTGTCTTTATGATTTCCTCCCTTCCACTTTGAGTTTGATATTTGTCCAACTTTCTGAGGTAGATGCTTAGATCACTGCCTTTTCAGCTTTTCTTCTTTTCTATTGTATGTGTTGTAAGCGTATAAATTTTCCTCTAAGCATCACTTTAGTTGCAACTGACATGCTTTGCAATATTTTCATTATCATTCCGGTAAAATATTTTCTAGTTTCCATTGTTATTTCTTCATTGATTTATGGGTTATTTAAAGGATAATTCTTTCTTTTCTTTTTTTTCCTTTTTTTCCTTTTAGTTAGAGAGAGAGCAAGCATGGGGGCTAGGGGCAGAGGGAGAGGAGAGAGAGAATCTTAAGCAGGCTCCATGCCCAGCACAGAGCCCAGTGTGATGCTCAAATTCATGACCCTGAGATCATGGCCTGAACTGAAATCAAGAGTTGGTCGCTTAACCGACTGAGCCACTGCGGTGCCCCTTAAAGGATAATTCTTAATTTCCATACCTAGAGGGGTCTTCAAATTATCTTTTTATAATTTATTTCTAATGTGATTCCACTACTGCCAGACAACAAACTGTGTGATTTCAATCCTTTGTTTTTCATTGAGATTTGACTTAAACCTAGCATGTGGTAGTTTTTATAAATACTCCAAGTGTAATGTTAAAAAATATAATCTACAGTGTTAGGTGAAATATTCTTTAGATATCAATTAGGTCAGATTTGTTAATTGTGAAGTTCAAATCTATATTTTTTTGCCTCCTTAATGACAAAGGCATGTGAAAATTTTATCTATTTCCTCCCATAGTTACGTTGATTTTTGCTTACACATTTTGAGGCTCTTTTATTAAGTGCATACAGTTTTAGAATCATTACATATTTCTGGTAAATTAAACTATTTATTATAAAATAGTCTATCTCTATCAATAATTTTTTCCTTGAAGTCCACTTTGTCTGATATTAATATAATAACCCTCGCTTTTTGTGGTTAATGTTTACATGGTACATCTCTTCTTTATTCCCTTACTTTCAATATTTCCTTGTCCTTACCTTTGTGATGTGTTTCTTGTAAGCAGCATATGGTTGTTTTCTTAATCCAGATCCACCATCTTACCGTTTGCTTTCAGTTGTCCCACCTATTCTATATTTCTTTTCTTACTTTTAAATTGATTGTTTCCGTTATTTCATTTTCCCATTTATTTTGGTATTAATACATTATTTTACTATTCTTTTAGTAGTTACCCTAGATATTATTACATACACCCTTTTTGAAAAAATTAACATCAAATACAAATACTTTTATCTCTTCCTGGACAATGCTAGGACCTTGTAGCACCTTAACTGTCTATACCTTCCTACCCAACTTAGATGCTATTTTTTCCATATGTTTGTCAATTTAATTAACTTTATTAAGATGGAGTTGATACTCCATAAAATGTTCCTGTTTTAAGCATACAGTTTGATGAGTTCTGACAAATGTATGCACCCACAAAACCAACATGATATAGAACATTTACTTCACCCTGAAAAGTCGTCTCATGCTCAGGCATTTATCGACCTGATTTTTGTTATTATAGGTTTGTTTTGTAGTCTTTTGTGTTTGACTTCTTTAAGATCATCATGTTTTGAGATTCATTCATGCTCTTACAGATATCACTAGTTCACTGTTATGTATAGCTGAATGATATTCTGTTTTGTTAATAGTCCACAATTTGTTTATACAGTTGCAATTTGATGGATATTGGAATTGCTAGGTCACATATAGGGTATGTTTAATTTTTTTTTTTTTAAGAAACTACCAAATTGTTTTCCAAAGTGGTTTTGCCATGTATTTAGATTTTTATATATTTCAACCCCATTAAATTTTATTACCATGATTGCAATCATCAATATTTATTTATATTTCCTTGTCTGTGCATCTTTTATTTTTCTCTTCAGGCTTTTTTGCATCTCTGAACTGCTATCTGGAATCATTTTCTTTCTGACTGAACAACATCTTTCAATCTTTCCATTAGTGTAGGTCTGCTGATGATGAATTCTCTTTTTGTTTATTTTTGAGGATATTTTGGCTTTTATTGTTCCTATTGGAAAATGAATGGTCAGTCTTATTGTCACTACTTTGAAGGTAATTTTCTTCTTTCATTTGCTACTTTTAAGACCTTTTTTACCCTTCATTTACGGCATTTGTACTGTGGTGGGCTTAGGTGTGTTTTTAGAGTTACCATCTTGGTTCTATTGTGCTTCTTGAATTTGTAGTTTGATATCATCCAACCATTTTAGAAAATTCTCCATTGTTATCTTGGCAAATAGCAATACCGTTCAATTCTCTTCTTTCTTCTCCTTCTGGACAGCAATTGTGCATATCATAAAACTTTTCACTGTATCTTTTATGTTTCTTCGTCCTTTTCTGCATTTATTATTCTTTTGTTTCTCTGTGCTTTTATTTTGCATTTTATTACTGATCTTTCAGTTCCCTAATTCTCTCTCCAGCCTTTAAACCCATTATCAGTTTTTTTCTGTTCTAGAAGTTTCATTCTTAAAATAATTTCCATTTTTCTGCAAAAATTCTCAATTATGTCTTTTATCTCTGTAAACATATTAGGTACAGTTATTTTGAGGTCTGTGTCTGATTACCCAGATACCCATAAGTCTATTTTTGTTGTGTTTCCCACCTTGGTTATCTATCACAGTAACTTGTCTCTTCATGGTCTTGAATATTTTAAAACAAATATTGGATATTGTATATGAAAAATTGTAGACAAAAACTGAAGTTTAGGATGATAGTCTCTTTCAGTAGAGAGGATTTATGTTTTTCTTCTTGTTAATAGCTAAGCGTTCAAGCTATCCCTGATAACCTGAGTTCAGTCAAGGACTGGGATTATTTGTAGCTGCTTTAGTACCTTTGAGATCAGATTTTTTATAGTTCACAGTTAGTCCCCAGGTGCAGCTGTGTAGCTTATCCAAAGCTTAGAGGGGTATTTGGATCCTCCTCTTTGGTAGTTTCTGAACTCCAGGGTTTTCTCCTTAACTTCATGAATTTGTCACCCTCTGTTGAACTCCTCAGCCTCTCATCCACCTCTTCTGGAAGCTCCAGAGACCCAGATGTAATGCCCATCTCCCTGTGTTTCCTTCTTTTCTAAGATCTTGCCTCCCTGATTCTTCACTGACTTCTTAATTCCTTGATGCCTTCAAACACTTTTAAAAAAAATGATTTTTCAGCTCTTCTAGTTCTTAGCAAAAAGAGTAATCTGAATTACTTAGGTTACCCACAATCAGAAGGAGAACTCCCAGAACAAAAATCTTTAGGTATAAATGAAAAGAATCAGAGTGGAAAAAAAAGGTAGGCTACAAAATATTAGAAATCATATGTTATGCTGAGTGAAATAAGTCAATCAGAGAAAGACATGTATCACATGACCTCACTGATATGAGGAATTCTTAATCTCAGGAAAGAAACTGAGTGTTACTGGAGTGGTTGGGGGTGGGAGGGATGGGGTGGCTGGGTGATAGACATTGGGGAGGGTATGTGCTACGGTGAGCGCTGTGAATTGTGCAAGACTGTTGAATCACAGTTCTGTACTTCTGAAACAAATAACGCAACATATTTTAAGAAAAAAGAAAAAGAAGAAGATAACAGGAGAGGAAGAAAAGGGGAGTATGTCAGAGGGGGAGACGAACCATGAGAGATGATGGACTCTGAAAAACAAACTGAGGGTTCTAGAGGGGAGGGGGGTAGGGGGATGGGTTAGCCTGGTGATGGGTATTGAGGAGGGCACGTTCTGCATGGAGCACTGGGTGTTATGAACAAACAATGAATCATGGAACACTGCACCAAAAACTAATGATGTAATATATGGTGATTAACATAACAATAAAAAAATTTAAAAAAAAGAAATCATATGTGTATGAACATACCTATGAAGAACATAAACAGTACAAGTGAAACGTAGCTTTAGCTTCTCAGTAGTCTTCAATACCTCTGTTATCTTCTATATATTTTATCTCCTGTATATATTCTACTCTATGATTAATCACCTCCCTACTTTGGTACATTTGCCTGGGAAATGTAATGAAATTTGTTATATAAACCCCAATTTTCAATTCTTAGTGAGAATATAGAAGAAATTGAGAGGGGGAAAGATGAATGATATATATTACAGTTACTTAGGTAATAAAATAAGATTATAAGATGCAAATGGTCAATCAATTATTAGGGACAAAACAATTGCCATCCAAAACATGAATTGATAAGAAGATGTGAGAATAGTAGAGATTTAAAATACAAAAATTAGGATAACTCTATGGTTGCTGTTAATGGCGGGGAATAAAAGCCAAACTAAGAGCAGAGTAGTATTAATAAAACAAAAGCACAGTAGCATTTGAAAAAAAAAAAAAAAGAAAGAAAGCAATCTTCAAAGAAGCTTTATCACCAACAAAAATAATAGAAAATGAAGTGGTGGTAAAATAAAAATCAAGGAAATAAAATTTCTTAAACAGAAAACTTTCAATATCAATTCTTGTTGAAAAATCAGTTTTCCATAGTTAATCTATTATTTTCTGCCTCAATAGTTACAATGCATATCATGTATTTCAAGAATTTTTGTTACTTTAGGACTTTATCATCAGTTTTTTTAGGATTAGCACTTTGAACATAGTCTTTATTGGGAAGATGGAAATGTCAAATGTGTATGGGAATCGGAAGAATTTACATAGACCCAGTTGATCCTGAACAATGCTTTTGGAATAAATTCCTGGTATAATTTGTGGTTTCCTTGTATTGGCTTCTTTTTCTTAAAAATCTGCTTACGAAAGGATTCCAGTGAAGTGGTTAAGCAATGACTTTAAAGGAGAGTACAACTTCCAGAGTTGCAGCAATCTAGTGCCACTCTTCCATGTCAAAAGATGCACTTATAAATGCAGGAGAGGAAAGGAATCAGAATTATTAAGAATGAAGGATGAGAAGCAGTCCAACAAATATTTTAACTTAAAGTCATTTCTTGGTTATTAGGACAAGAAAGTGTACTGAATGAGGTTGAAAGCCGAAGTAGCCAACTAAAGCCAGGACCTAAGAGCTTCGTGATCAGTTTCCTTGAAAATGAAAGAGAACATCAAGTACAGCACCGCAGGTGCTCAAGCCTGGTACATTCTAGAAGTCAACATGGAGCATATAATGCTAGATAGACACAAGAATGTTCAGCTCTTTTAGTCTTGCTTTTGTTTGTTTTTTTTTTTTAAGATTTTATTTATTTATTTGAGAGAGAGAGAATGAGAGATAGAGAGCACGAGAGAAGAGGGTCAGAGGGAGAAGCAGACTCCCCGCCGAGCAGGGAGCCCAGTGCGGGACTCGATCCCGGGACTCCAGGATCACGACCTGAGCCGAAGGCAGTCACTTAACCGACTGAGCCCACCCAGGCGCCCCTTAGTCTTGCTTTTGTAACTGAAGAAATACTTGATAATATGGAGAGTATATTAGAGAACATATATAGTAATGCAGAACACAAATCTGGTGTTCGAAAACTGAAAACTAGGTCCGGAAAGACTTCACACAAGCCATCAAAATATGAGGTCAGAATATGAGTGAAAGTGCAAAGATTGCGCTCTCAAAATAGGATACAATTCTCTTAACCTGGACTTCTGACTTGATGTTTCCTCTATGAGTTTCTTTTCACTTACTGTTATGAAAAGTTTTGATGAAACCATCCACTGTACTGCCCCAGAAATTCTCTTGTTTTTGAGTTATCCTAAGTTGTCTTTAGTTGTTTCAAAGAATGGTATGAAATCCACAAACAAATGAACTAATAGTTTTTTGGGTTTTTTTTTTAAGATTTTATTTACTTGAGAGAGAGAGCACAAGCAGGGGGAGCTACAGAGGGAGAGAGGGAGGCAGGCTCCCCACCGAGCAGGGAGCCAGTGGGCTCGATCCCAGGGCCCTGGCATTATGACCTGAGCCCAAGGCAGACGCCCAACTGACTGAGCCACCCAGGTGCCCCAAATGAGTTAATCGCTTTAATTTGCTTTAACTACAAACTAAAAATATACCAGAAGGGATTTAAGGAGATCCCATGGAGTGTCATAAAACAAAATAACCCAAGAGTACATCCTTTCTAAGCAGTGTGGTAATCACTGCATTATCTAGAGTGTATCTGAAAACACTATATAGTTACCATACATGTGTCTTAAAGTGATGTGAAGCTACAACATATTAAAAAAAAAAAAACAAAAACTAATGAACTGAGCGAAAAAAGCTTGCTTCAGGGATACAGAATCAAAACAGTTGATGGATTTATGCTTTTTTCTTTTCATCACGTTGAGTCATGTGCTACTTGTAAAACTACTGTCTCTCGGGTTCTGACTTACCCCTTATGCTCCGCTTTGTAACGCGGGGGCTGGGACTCTACGCACCATTTTCTTGTGCATGCTGGCTCCCTCGTGGAGTGCCAGTGAGGAGCACTGGAGGAAGACTAAGAGGCAGGAAGAAGGAAAGGGACCTACTCCTTTTGGTGGCTTCCTGTTCTGGTCAGCATCAGAAGCCCCACTTCGTCCCCGCTTTGTCCCCACTGAAGCTGCACTTTGTTCCAGAGGAAGCGCTTTGCAGTCCTCCTAACATTTGGAGCCCCTGCCTCATTGTCCCCTCAGGGAGGTCACCACTAGCTGCTGGCCTCTTGTCCTCAGAGCTGGAGGCTTTTTCTGCTCTGTGGGCCTTTCCTTTAAGCTCCTAAATTTTCACCATGCCAACAGCTTCCCTTTGTTGGAAGCCTCGAGGGGCCCGCTGCTTCCTGTAGTCGCTAATTCAGTCTATAAAATGTGACACCTTAGTGTTCCATTTTTGCCTTGCCGGTTACTTTGATGGGCGGAGTAACAGTCCCGCCCAAAGACATCCACAGCCTAACCCCCAAAACCTGTGAATATGTTACCTCGCACGGCCAAAGGAATTTAGCAGTTCAAGATCTTGAGATGGGAAAGTTATCCGGGATTATCTGCATGGGCCCAGTGTCGTCACAAGGGTCCTCACGAGAGGGAGGTAGAGGCTCCAAGTCAGAAAAGTGGGTGTGACAATGGAAGTGGAGGTTGCAGTGATGGGAGGGCCACTGAGACAAGAAATGCAGGTGGCCTCTGGAAGCAGGAATAGGCAAGTAAGCACAGATTCGCTGGAGCCTCCAAAAGGACCACAATTCTGCTGACACCTTGATCTTAGCCCAGTGAAAATGATTTTGGGCCTCTGACTTCCAGAATTGTAAAGTAACAAATCTGTGTTGTCTCAAGCCACTCCGTGGGAGGTACTCTGTTAATCGCGGTAATAGAAACCTACTCTAGTTACCTAGTTAATAACACTTCACATTAAATTCTGTCTGTTAGACCAACTGCTGTCGTGCGTATGTCCTGACCTCACCCTGACTGATTTCAGGTAGAACTGCAGATCTGGTTCTGTATTATTAACAGCTTAAGTACCGCTCAGTTATTTTATTTGACTATTTATTTTATTAGAATCATCAGGTCTCAATTATCCTCCCCAAGGTTCCCATGTGCTTGTGATGACATACTGAGCATTGAATGTTTAAAAATAGTCTTCCTATTTGTAAAGTTTTGTCCTTCCTATCGAGGCCAACTTCACATTATAGACTAGAATGTAAAAACATATGAACTACATTAGAAATGAAAACAAAAGACACTTACCGGTTTGTCAGGTTGTTGTGAACATCAGGGAAAACCAGCATGAGACCCATGGCACTCATTATGGTGGAAAGCAGAGAACACCTGGAGGCTGAGAGCAGGGGTCTGGTTAATGAGGAAAGGAGCGAACATTACTTACCTGGACATGAAGGTACAATCCAGGAACTAGAAGTCCAGGAAGACTGGGAGACTGTGTCAAGTGCAAACTCTAGGAATGTAGCAAAGGTATGAAGTCATAGCTGCACATAGTGCTTCCGGGAGTTGAACCGGATCCAGTGTTCAGGAAATGCCCAGGGGACTAGAAGCAAGGCTGCCATCATGGTTGGTAGTAGACAAATAGAGTTCATAGTCCAGGGGTGTCTACAAAGGCAGTAACGAGCAAGTAGATCCACAAGAGGGTCTCTTTTTTTCTTTTAAAGATTTTATTTATTCATTTATTTATTTATTTATTTATTTATTTGAAAGAGAGAGCATGAGCAGAGGGGAGGAGCAGAGGGAGAGGGAGAAGCAGACTCCCCATCAAGCAGGGAGCCCGCTGATGTGGGGCTCAATCCCAGGACCCCAGGATCACGGGATCACGACCAGAGCCAAAGGCAGACACTTAACTGACTAAGCCACCCAGGTGTCCCCACAAAATGGTCTTTGATCTCTATTTCTCAAAGCAGATACATGGACATGTGTAGTTTTTACTCTGATTTCTGTAACATCTACCCCTCCGTGTGAAAATACGGAGCAAGGACTCCAAGCCGATTTAGGGTTAAGTACATATACATAAAATATAGTTAATATATGATCTATGTAATATATTCATATTTCTACAAATTTATGTTTTATATATTTTTACTTAATATTATGTTTATATTTATATATATACAAAGAGATTCATTTTAAGGAATCGGAGCATGTAATTATGGAGGCTGGGAAGTCCAAAATCTGCAGGATGGGGTCGCAGTCTTGAGACTCAGGAAGAGATGATGCTGCAATTCAAGTCCAGAGATCGTCGGCTGGCAGAACTCCCTGCTCTGGGGAGATCAGTCGTAATTCTATTAAGACCTTCAACTGGTCGTATGAGGTCCACCCACCTTATGGAAGTCAATCTGCTTTACTCAAAGTCCACTGATTCAGATGTAAATCTCGTCCAGAAACACCTTCATAGAAACATCCAGATAGGGACGCCTGGGTGGCTCAGTTCGTTAAGCGTCTGCCTTTGGCTCAGGTCATGATCTCGGGGCCCTGGGACTGAGCCTGCTTCTCCCTCTGCCGACCGCTCCCCCTGCTTGTGCTCTCTCTCTGACAAATAAATAATAAATTAAAAAAAGGAAAAGAAACATCCAAATTAATGTTTGACCAAATAGCTGGACATCATGGCCCAGCCAAGTTAATACATAAAATTAATCATGACAACCCTCTTGCCTAGCTAATGAGGTAGAGGAAGATACTATGTTTTAAGAGTAGAGGATATTAACATAGCCCTGCTGTAAGTTTTTATTCTCTCCAATATCCTGAAGATAAGAGAACAATTTGAGAACTAAGTTATGTAATGCACTCTTCAAATGTTGGGTCCAGGTTAAGCAAACCAAATTTATTTTGTTCCAAGGTTTTTAAAAAAGTACAATTACAGTAAAACATCACGTATTTAAAAAGAAGTAATCTGAGAAACTTTTTCTTATATAATGTAATTACAAAAAGAGAAATAATCGTCTCCCTTTAAGGGAGGGTTAAGAAGCAAAAGTTTCTATAACACACATGCTTCTTTTTTTTTTTTTTTTTTGTCTAAAGGAAAAGCAACTGTATAAAACATAAGACTACCAATTATAATAGCAAGACAAATTGAAGAAGTGAGAAGTGACACTACATAGCTAAAAGAAACAATAACCCTGAGACTTCTGATTGCTTTCTACTTCTTCAGCCATCGTGTGGGGATCACTTAGTGACTGAGTAAAGTAGTGCTATGCACCCCAACAGCCCCTGAAGGTATTATAGTCCCAGAGCACACAATGGTAATTAAGAAAAATAACTGAGTTATTAAATTGGCTTATATTCAGTAAAACACTGAATCTGTAAGAGAGAATAGATATTGAATCGAGATAGAAAACTGAATGCATGTTTCTACCCAAAACGTCCAGAAAAAAAAAACCTTAAAACATTTTAAAAAATGAATTAAAAAGAGAGAGAAAAAAAATAAGAAGCACAACCAGAAAGCTTCATTGAGAAAATTCACGAATGATAAAAAGTAGATGGGATCCTATTAATGGCGGAAACCCTAATCCAAAACACATGTAGGCAAAGGTAGCTATGGTGTCAAGGAGAACTTCTGGCAGAACTTCAGGCTCAGGGTCAAGGGAAGAGGGAGCAGAAGTAACTGAGTCAATAAGCAACTTGGCAACTTGAACAGCCGAGGAAGGTGGATTATTCCTCCTTCCCCTTCTCGTGCGGAGACAGGGCATCAGCAGAGGTCAGCCCCGGTGACAGCAGGGCTGGTCGGGCGGAGCGTAGTGGAGGACCCCGGGCCACTGCCCCCAAAGAGATCTGAGAAGTGCCTTAGATATCCAAGGGGGGGTTTTCAAATAGGCAGGTGCAAATTTGGTTCTGGAACTCAGGGGAAAGGTAGGGACTGGAGAGACCAGCTTGGAGTCATCCTGCACCTACAGATTTGACCTCCATGATGACCTCTGAGTGTGATTTCATTAAAGGAACCAGTAGGTTTCCTTGTACTGTAACAATGCTCACATCTTCTTGGAATTCCGGTGTCTATTTAGATCACAGTGGAGTAGAGTACCTGACTGTTAGCCCTAGCTGATGGGAGCACCCATCGCTGCGAAGAAGAGGAAAGAGACAAGAAATACATGCACAAGAAAAAAAAATGTATTGTGAAATATTTCCATGCCAATAAATATAGCTCTACCGTATAGTTTTTCTATGACTTCAGAGATTTCCATTTTATAAATTTATAACTCAGTTAACCCAATCTACATTCTTGGACATTGAATTTTTTCCTATCATAAACGTTGTACCCAGTTTTGAACTGCAGTCTGGTTATTTCTTGAGATAAATTCTTAGAAGAGAGTTTGGCAGATTACACAATATGCTTTTAGTGGATTTTTGACATGTATTGCCAAAGTGCTCTTCAGAAATGTCGTACCAACATATACTCCCACTATCAGTGACCCCTTTTCCTACACCATTGCTAAGTCAGGCATTATCATTCTTTGAAATCTTTGTCAATTATTTGGGTGAAAAAGGTAACTTATGGTGGTTAAAATTTACATTTCTTTGCTTACTTTTTTTTACATTTTTATTCAAGTCCAATTTATCAAGCTGTTAAAGATGCAACAAGAAAAGTGCAACCTAGTGCTGCTTCTTTTCCCCAGGGTGACTTGTATGGTGGCAGATTTTATCCAACAGGCTTTCACAAGTATCTTTGGACCCAGACATCTGGGTGGTCACACAGCAAGATACGGGTCGACTGAGAAATCTGAGCCTGTGTCCCAACCCTTTGCTTCTTACGCTGAAACAATGGTCTTTCACAAGACAGCAGAATAGTATCTTAAGGCTGAGGAAATATATATCTCTTTTAAACAGAGTTCGCCTAATGATGAAAGACCTTTGCTGTCCGGGAAGGATTGGAGAGGAAAAAAGAGGAAGGAAAAAAAAAAAAAAAAAAAAAACCCTGCAGAAACCAGAGAAATGAGAATGTGAAATTGCCAGCTTCACAACTTCGTGAAAAGCAGTTCCAACAGCAAGAAGCCCTTTGCTTTCTGGGCCAAAGATCAATCAAGAGCCTACTCTTCACGCATCCCCTCTAACAATTTAGTAGGAAACTTCGTAACTCTAAGATGATTAAAAGGTTTCTTGTGCAGTGTCTGCAGTTTGGGTTGGTGGTTTAGTCCCGCTGCCTCTGTTACTGATGTCAAGTGGTGAGAGCTTTGGCTGCCCCACCGTTAGGGACCCAGGCTTGCTTAGGTCAGTTGCAAAATGGGTTGAAGGCTTTTGAGGTTTTAGAGGATTACAAACGATAGCCTGCCACGGCTGCAAAATCATAAAGTGACATTTTATCACACAGTCCATGAAGTGCTTGGGTTTTCTCTATAAAAACAGAAATAAAAACAGACATTGCATATGGTCACCTTTTCTTTAAAAAGGGAGAAAAAGACCTACTTCCAATTCAAGCAGGTATTGATTATTGCAGAGAAGTCGAGGCTTTTTGGAATGAATTGCTTGTACGGGGCACGGGAATGCAGGCAAAATGCTGATGAAATTGAGAAAGAGAAGGGTTTCAAACTGAAGGGTGGAAAGAGTCTGGTGATACTCAAACCATAAGGAAGCACTTCACATAACAAAAATGTGCTTCAGCCACCAGTGTTCAATGGTGTCCCCATCTGATGTCTTCTCCTCCCCAGCACTGGCCTCAGTGAATGCCCTCCCGTCTGGCCCTCCAACAACCCAGCAGGGACAGCCCCTCAGGACACTGGACAAAACCTGCATCTTAGAGTCAGGAGGGACCTCAGAATGTGCCTAGTACAAATTCCTTGGAGATTAATAGCCAGCCCAGAGGAGATACACTGGACATCTAGCTGGGCCGTCCTCCTTCTGAGATGCTCTCCCTCCGCCCACACTGGGCAACTCTCAAGCCCCTCTCTGATCGGCTGCTCCTCTATGGGAGTGGGAAGCATTCTCCATACATGCTAAAATGATTTCACAGATGAAATATAGGCTGTCTGGGATTTCCAAGGATGGGGAGACCTTTGTAGGGACATAGATGAAACCAAGTTGGCTGTGAGTTGGTCATTGTTCAAGCTGATCATGGACACATGGAGGTCATTATACTATTCTCTCTACTTCCACCTATGTTTGAAAACTTTCATAATAAAATACTTTTTAAAAATCATGAGATAGTAAAAATACAAAAGAAAGGAAAAAAGAAATCCTCTCTAAAACTCAGGGTGTGAGGAGCTAGGAGTTTCTTATAGAGTGTTGATCCGGTGTCCTACACATGGCTTTTGGACAATAACTACGGACAACAGTGATAATGATCAGAAGAGTGACATGTGAAAAGATGGGTACAGAGAAACTCAGTGGATATGAAGGGAGTTCAGGACTCTACACTCTAACAAGTGCTTCAGCTGATTCAAAGTAGGTGGCCCAAGGACAACAGTTTGAGAAACCCCTCACCCATGAGTTACGGAACATGGTCTGATTTCTAGCTTCTAGTTGGGCTAATTTCCTTCATTCTAGCAAGGCCACTCTAACAGTAGGATGTGGGCAATTAACTCAGTTTATCTCAGTAGCCCAAAGAGATCTAAAAAGTGTGATGATAGGTAAGTATTTCCTAAATATTACATACCTCATTACTCTCACCTCAACATATTTATTGACAGAAGAGCCTTCCGTAGTTCTTAAAAATCTTTGTGTATCAGACTAAAGAAGCACCACTGGCTAGCAACCATTTTACCAGGAGATTTAGTAGAAAAACTATTAATTATTGAAAAAAATTGGAAAACACTGAAAGTTCTTTAGTATTCTTGAAGGTATTTGATTTAAAGAATTTTTAAAACATCATTTATTAGAAGAAAATAATATGCTAATATTTCTTTGGCAGTTCTAGGGAGCCAGGTCATGTTCTGGGGAAGAGATAAATCAACAGTATTCCCCTCTAGAACACAATTGCTAATTTTGGATCAAGTTGTGTAATCTGTGAATTATCTAAGAGCAGGGTTATAGGAAAACAGGATCTCTCATACCTTGTTTTAGGATTGCAGAATGCCACAACCCCAGTGGAGGGAAATTTAGCATATCTATCAAAACTACAGGTGCATGTGCCATTTGACTCAGTAATCCTCTAGACACAACTTCACACATTTAAATGATACAGCCTTGCTGCATTTATTATAATAGCAAACAACTGGAATAACCCAGTTGCCCATCAGCAGCAGAGTGGTCAAGTAAGTCATAGTCGTCCAAACAATGGAGGCCATGCAGCTGCTGAATAAAAACATAAGAAAGAGAGAGGGAGAGGAAAGGAGGGAGGGAAGGAAGGAAGGAAGGAAGGAAGAAGGAAATGGACCACCTCTATATCCTATTACAGGGAAGTCTCCAAGTCGTTAAGGAGAAAAAGAACATGCTGAAAAGAACATAAAAAGAGGGGGGAAATAGGAATATATATTCTTATTTATTTGTTTCTGCATAAAGAAAAGTTTGAAGGAAGTAGTGATTATTATAGATAATAATCTATAGATAGGGTAACCATATTATTTTTATTATAGATAGGGTAACCATATTATTTTTTGTCTAAGGAAATAAGGAAGAGGGAAAGGGATCACCATTAATATTTATACCAGGACAGTAGGTACAACTTGGGACTGTCCTAGACAAACCAGTCTGTAGGCTTACCCTACCCCACCCTACCTACCTGGTGGGGAGGGGGGAATGGGCATGGGGAACAGAGTGACTGGGGACGGGTAGGTGTAAGACTTCACAAAGTACCCCTTGTAACTTTGCTTTAACTTTGGAATCATGCCTATATATTACCTATTGGAAACAATGAGCAATAAGATTAAGAAAATATTTGTGAATAGCACAATAATGTAAAGTTGACTACTGGATTTTAATGGTCTTTATGGTGGATAAGCATTTAATGATATATCAACTCCCTATTGGTGGTGTTTGAAGACAAGACCAGGGTATGCATGAATACAACTATGTTCTCACAGGTGAATTTCCCAATTAAGAGCGGGGGATAGCCAACCTTATTTATTCAGCCATCCATTCAGCTTTCCACCAATTTTAATTGAGCACCTTCTATGTGCTGGGCTAAGTGCTGAGGCAGGATAGATTCTGACCTCTTCATGGAGCTCTGGGTCTAGAGGAGGCTACAGATAGCACACAGGAAAAAAAGAACAGCATAACAAAGTACAGTGACCAGCAAAATAGCAAAGCTGTGGGCTCATGAGCTTCCCTAAGGAGATCCCTGACCAGCTGAATAAGCAAGTGAAAGAATGAATGAATGAAGGCAATAACATAAGATGACTTCTTCTCTCTCTTCCAAACCTGCAAAATGTTTGTTGGATGACGCATAGAGCTATTAATATCTTGGAAGAACAAAAATGAGCAAACTCAAATTGTTCTCTTTGGTTGCCAAGAGGGTTTGGTAATAGAATTGTTCAGAGTTCTGGGTTCTAGTTCTCACACTGGCTTGCTGTGAGACTTTAGAGACGGTAATAAGACTGTCTAAACGTTAGAAAATATAAAATAATGGTGTCTGGCAAATTGCTGTCCATGGGTCCATAATTCTCTGTCTGACTTGCAGATTTGTATCTCTATATTTCCCTCTACTTCAATAGCAGGCATGTCATTTTCTCCTCTCAGGCCCTTTGCACATGCTGTTCCTCTGTTTGGAATGGCCTTGCTCTTAGTCTTCATGTAACCAGCTCCTCCTCATCTGTTAGAGCTCATTTTCCCCTTTTCAAAGGGGCTTTCCCTACTCTCTCTCTCTCTGTCAGTTCAATGCTCTTGTTGTTTTCTGTTTCCTTCACAGTTCTTACCATACTTTCCAGGTATTTTATCTGAACCTGTAAGTTTTGTAAAGCAGGAATGGTGTCTGCCTTGTATCCCTAGGATCTAGCCCCCGAGAAGTGGTACGTTCTCATAGTATATGTTGAATGAATTGGTTAAAAAGTCCTTTCATTTGGTCATATTCTAATTGCTTGAGTTGAGTGGGAGGTGGCATAGATCACTTCCATAAGATGGCCATTTCCAGCTTAAACACAGCTGTGACTTGTCCAGACTTATGTGGCTCCCCTGCCACACACACTGAGGGGTGGGGGGGGGGGTGCCTGCATTTGTGCTGTCGAAACACTTAAGTGATTGCAGGCTGTGGTGCAGGTTTTGGAGGTTGTTCATCTTGTTTCCAAATCTGGATATTTCTGAGACATAGCTCCCACAGGACACCAGCTTTTTTGTCTGGATATAATTTTTGCAAAACCGATCATTATTTATAGCAGTTTACACAACTGACATGCAATTCTGCTGGGACAAAAGTAGCATGGTTGACAAGAAGTCTGCAAATTATGTATTATTTTGGGCCCCTCGGCACAAATCTGTTCTTCTAAGACAGACCAAAAATTATCTTCCTCTGGGCCTCTTCCTTTCTGTGATATTTTTTCCCTCCATTTCTGCTTTTACATTGCACTTAAGAGGCTACAGCTAGCTTAATTTAGGAGTTACCACTGAGGGCCTGTCACCCTACTCAACCCCTGACTCATCTCTCCATTCATTTTATCAATGACATCAGCCCAGGCTAGAAATAAATGCTGAGGAAAAGCCGGCTAAGGGGAACATACAAAGTTTTTCATTGGGCTCTGAGAATGAATAGTTATTTTGAAAACACTTTCACGGTCACCAATGAATCACATGTTCTCCCCTCTTGCCTTCCACGGATGTCTAGATCTCTGAGAATGCCGCAGAACAATGGGAGATGAGTGGTAAAAGGGCTTGCGTTCTAGAATCTAGACTGAGTGTGGAGGTAGAGCCAGTTTTCTTTCCTACTGTGTTGGGTGTAGCTGGTGAGAGAAAGGGAAGGGTCAAGAATGGCTCCAGGGTTGGGGAGCCTGAGAAAATGGAAGGATGGACTTCCTGTCAACTACAAGGTAACAAGTTCAGTTCGAGCGGCTTATTAGACACCCGAGTGGAGATGCCAGAGTGCTTGCTTGTAGGACGGACCTGTAGGGACAGAACCCACTTCTTAGGTGCCCACAGTCTGGTGTATGTCAGTATGGCACAGCTACCAATGTATCCCTGCTCCTTTCCCCAAATGAACTGTAGTGTTCTCCTCCCTTCCTCCCGCTTAGTCCTGCCTTTAAAGAGTTCTTTGGTATTTTTCCTCTTTCCCGGAGAGTCATCTCAACTCACTTCTTCCTATCTGAATTCAAACCACCCTTCAGTACGGACATTTACTCTGAGCCAGACAGTACATAGGATGAAGTTGGATGGGGTCCCTGCGCCTTGTGGGAGCCTTTCCCTTCGTCCGCACTGCCTCCTCTGATCTCAACCGCAGACTGAGCCCCTGCTGCCTGGAGCCCTCCTTCTGACCCCCGGTCACACACAGCCCTGATTGTCATTTAACAATGTGGGGTGACTATCCTGCTCCCTAATGAAGATTCAAGCTGTCTGCATTGAGTCCTTGGTGCACATTCAGCGACTCCTTGTGGGATTGTATTCACAACCCTCATTCATTTGTTTGGTCTACAGAGCCTCACTCTCCAGATGCACCTCCAGACCTAGCCCAGGCTCCCCCAACCTAGGGATCTCCCAGATTGGTAAAGGAACAAGGAGGAGAGGAAGGTGAAGAGGGAAGGGAGGGTCTAAGTTGTCAGTATTGGACTCTGGCTTTCATCTAATGGGCCTTGATTCTTCTGCTCTAGCACATAGCCCTACCCACCCCCCCCCGAGCCAAGTTCATTAGCACTTCTCTGAGGAGGAGGCTGCGTGGTGTCATATAAACAGCATGGGCTTTGCTGTCAGGATGACCTGGGCTTGAATTCTGCTCTGCTACCTGCTAGCGGGCAATATTAGCCAAGCCACTTAGCTTCTACCATCCTCCTTACTCACTTCTGTAATAACATACGCTTCCTTCAAGGTTTTTGTGAGAATAAATATATATGTAAAGCAGCTAGCACAGTGCCAGGTAGATAGAACTGCCTAGGAAATAAATCCCATCTTTGAAGGGCCCACCGGGACCTTCTCTGATTCCTGTGCTGGACCATCCCAGTGCTAGTACGGTGAGTTCCTTACCTGCTGGCTGTGGCCAGTTCCAGAGGGCAATGTCCTGACAACACTCCAAGGTGAGTCCAGCTTGAGCAACCTGCCCCACAAGGGTGGACAGTTGCTGTGTCCCTGGGAGAACTCAAGATAAGAGAGAGTCCATATGGGGGAATCACAAAGGAGTTATGGGGATTCCATGTGAACCTCATTCTCTCCTCTTGGATCTCAACAACTTCCTTCACTCCTAGTTTGATATGACTTGATCCCAATAATTTTAGGTGCAGAGGGAGTGAGAGGAATTTTTGCCTTTCTCTAGTGCTCTGAGAGAGCAAGTGTGATTGGACATAGGTGAGGTGATCCTGGAGCAGCAAAATTAGTCACAGGGCCCAGTGTACACAGGCCAAATCAAGTGGGGTACTCTCTCCTCAACTCAGTCAGGACTGTCTGAAGAGCTGAGAAAGAAGGAGGGGATTGTGGACTTAAATTATAGGGGAACAATTCTCTGCAGCTTCCTTCAGTGCACTTGTAAAGGCATGATTCCATTTACTCCTTGTCCCTTTCTGGGGTTTTGGCGCCAGGTCATAGATGAGGACATTGCTTGGAGCAATTACAAGGGCAGAGTCATGTTCAGAACCCAGGTCTTCTGATCCCAAAACCGGTTTTCTTCCCCGTCCTCTATCCTGCCTCAGATATGGGTCTCAATGCCCCGCTTCCTGCACAATGAGCATACATGACAATCATCTGATTAAATCCCCACATTTTATGCCCTGCTGGACTTTTTAAAAGGAGGACGTGCTACATTTTTAACGCGCCCATTTTCCTATGATTCTTGCAGAACTTGAAGCTTGGCCATGCAATAATCTATGTGAGGGCGATGACCTTCCTTTGCTGGAGCTATCCAATATGCTGTCACCACATCTGGGTAAATACGACTGCTTTTCCCAAACTAGTAGGAGCAAGTCTGAAGCTCATCTCTTTACCCTTTCTTTCATTTGTGGTTTTTAGGTACAAGGGTGAAAAATCTCCAGCTCTGCAGAATTGCTAACAGATAAATATTTAATAGAAAAGAGCACTGGGCTCAAAGTCAGGGCAACATTCTGCCTGGTCAGCAGCCCTCACCTTTGTCCCTGTACCATCCTCTTTAAACATCCCAAATCTGCAGGCTCAACTTCAGTCTGGCCTCCGGGGCCAGTCCTATCCACATCCCAGTGGGTTTAGCCCCACACTGATATCCTTTTCTGGCTGCTGCCTTGTATGCTCTTGCTTTACTCCCCAAAATGAACCCCATCTTTCACCTGATCTTTGGGTTCTTGCCCTATTTCTTAAGCTTGAATATCCATGTTTGTCTCTTGTCAACCACTTCAGTACCTGTGGGACTGAGTTTCTGAGTTTCTAGTGCCAGAAGCCCTCCCAGAGACAGAACACCTGTTCCCGAAAATGGCCCAGTACCTGGGACCTGCTCCCTGCCACCAGGGCGCCGAACACCACCTGCCTGCAAGATCTCCCACCATCACATGCTCCCAGCTCGTCCTTGGGTTCCACCAGCTGCTGTTTATACCACCTCTTTCTGTAGCCACACACTTCAGAGACCTCATTGTTTACTAGACTCTACCTGCTCTTAGCAAAGCTCTCTCAGTGTGTTCTCCAGGTCTCTGTCCCATTCTGGTAGGTATGCCTAGTCCCAGGTTCTGATCTTTGTAGTCTGTCCCATGTGAGAAGTGACAAGGTCATGCAAGCCGCATCCTAAAACAGAGGAGTGCAGAGAAATGGTTCTAGTCTGGCCCTTTTACTAATTAGCTTGGTGGCCCCAGGCAAGTCAGGTGACCTCCCTGTGCCTCCTCTCTTAACCTCAGAATGGTGAGTAGTAAAGGTGCTAAATGCGTGTGTATGGTGGGGAGAGGGGTGTCTAGAACTTTACTAGATCATCTGCAATTTGAGGATTTTGTGACCTCCACACTTACACAATTAATTTATATGATGAATAAGACAGAAGTCCATTGTGCTCAATACACAAACACACACTGTGATGGTTAACTTTATATGTCAACTCGACTAGGCTTAGGAATGCCCAGATGACAGGCTTCTGGGTATGTCTCCAAGTGTGACTCCAGAGGACATTAGCATTTGACTAGGTAGATTGAGTAAAGAAGATTGCCCTCAGTAATGGGCATCAACCCAATCTGTTGAGGGCTCTCCTAGAACAAAAAGGTGGAGGAAGGGCAAATAGGCTCTGTCTCTCTCATTGAGCTGGGACACCCATCTTCTGCCCTCAGACACTGGTACTCCTGGTTCTTGGGCCTTCGGACTCAGACCAAGATTTACACAAATGGCCCCCAATTCTCAGGCCAACTTTTCAGTTTCCATAACCACATAGGGCAATTCCTATAAGAAACCTCTCTGCCTCTGTCTCTCTCTCTGAGAGTGGTCTATATACACTTGCAATTCTCGTGTGTCTAGAACAAAACAGAGAAGCTTGGTTGCCATTGACAGCCAGCCAGGACAATCTCAAGGAAGCTTGAGGCCCGAGAGAGAAGGGATGCAGCTATGTGGAGTGGGTGCTCATGACTCTCTGCCCCAGACCAAATCTTGCTTGAGACTTATTTTCAACACGGCACTCCAGACAGCCTGAATCAATTGACCACAAGTTAAAACTTACTGCTCTCCTTCCCTGGAACAAATCCCACTGTGTATAACCACTGCCCCCAGTATATTAACTTATGAAGTTCCATGCACAGGAGAGACATTGTGGAAGAGGGGGCTGGCATGAAAGGACAAGGTACTGCCTGGCGGTGGCCTGGGCAGAGAACAAGGGGTGCTTTGCCTTTTGTCCAACTCTTTCCCCAGGGCAGGACAAGTCCCCTACCCAACTCTCCCTTATGCACATTTCAGGGCAAGGAGCGGCGATTCCTCATAAATGCATCTAAATTACCAATTCTGGACGTTCTTTTGAATTGATTTCACTCCTTATACCTGGATAATTTTATAGATTTTATAGACCAGAAGGACACCTAGTTTCCTATCTGTAAAAACTAATAAAGTATGTCTGTTTATCAATATGTATTTTACCTTCTTTAACCAGCTATCATATTTGTCATTTGTTCTCTGAATCCCAAGCGCTGAATTCATTTTTTCAAAATAAACAACAACAAAATCCTGCCTGTGCGCACCAGGGAGCTTGTGGAGGGCTGGATGGGTGTAGGTGTTGGCAAGGTGGGGGAGGCTTCCTGCCTGCGTGCTCCCATTAAGTCCTTGAGTCTGTTTTGCCTTCCATGGTATGCACTAGAAAGAAAAGGTTCCCATCGTTCACAACAATCCTGCAAGGTAGTTCAGACAAGTGTTGCTCTTATTTTGCAAATGAGGAAATTAGGCACCAGAGAGGTTAAAGGCCTGTCCAAGATCTCATGATTGGTTGGATGAGAAACAGAGTGCTATCCCCTGACTTTTTCTGCCATTCTCGCCGGCCCCGTAGCTATGACAGTTCTGCTCTGATGTGGCTTGTGAGCCTTCTCTCCTTACCATCTCCACAGAGAGGCATTTCCATGCACTGAACACTTCAATGCACACAAGGGAAACTTCCTGATTACCAGCCAACCCCAAATGAAACTGCTTTCTTAACTAAGTAATTCCCCAAGGAAACAGATACAGGGCCACAGTCACAGATAATGCAGGAGGGACATAAGGGACTGTGTTGGAGGAGGTCACAGAGAAGATGTGACCACTGGTTGACCCGTAAGCTGAACTCAAGCAACCAGACGCTTCTCACCCCCTCCCCTGGCATGTTCTGTTTGCCTTCCCCATGCTAGCAATTTCCCCAAGAACATCGCCTTGATGTGCTGTTGAGACCATCTGGATGGTATTTTTGACTGAACCCAGTTAAGGCCTCTCTATAAACTTTTAAGATCTGCTAACCAGGTATGGAGATCTACTCTTCCTGTGGCTGCCCACGATGGTCCTTGTAAAGAAGTTCCCTTGCTTATTAAAACTGCCACCTACCAATCTGGAGTGTTTTGCCTCTTTCTTTGGTCTTTCCTTACCCTGTGAACTAACAGAGAGAGGTTTCCACCCTCCCTGTAGCTAGAACAGGCCTATATACAGAGGCACGAATCTAACCCAGCACTTCAGAGTTGAGGGAAATATTGCAAGTCCATTCAGATGCCCCTAGGTTCCCAGTTCCACAATCAATCTGGAAGATTTCTTATGTGCCACCCCTTGCTGAGTGACGTGAGCAAATCAGTGAATCTTTCTACACCTCTGGGTGGGGGCCCCAGTCTGTAAAATGGAGAAAATAAGAACTCACCTCCCTGGGTCATCGTGAGGGTGAGTTGAGATCATTGTTTTGTTAACACTGAACTTCTATAACAATGTCACCACTGTGATTGTTATTCTGTGGTTGGAGTGTGGAATATAGAAATAACAGATGGTCTTTGCTTCCTCTTCAAGAGATTGGAGCCTCCACTATATTCACAAGTCAACTGCTTTCCTGAAGAACTACATCATGCAAGACTCATCTAATTCAAGTACAATTTTTTTAGAGTCAGAATCACAGAATGGGCCAGGAGATTGTGTTCTCAGAGCGTACAAGTCCATTACGAATAGTGGCATAACTTTGTTTTAATGATGCTTTTTAAAAAAGTCCTAGCAACATCCCTTTTGTTTTGCTGTCTTTCCCTGAAATGAACAGCACTGAAGTTCATGGCCACTGCCAGGCCTTCTTTAACTGCTGCATCTGACCTCATTTCAACAGCACATTTGCAGCACGGCTACTTCATAGAAGTTTAGATGGTACGATCATAAGATAGAAAAGATGTCAAACTATTTAAACAATGCATGTTAAAGTAACGGCGCTATCGTCACCAAAATCACCCACAACAGCCTCTGCCCCAGAGTCCCACCATGGCTCACCACGACGGTGACCAAGGCTCGGGGCGCGGGGCGGGGGGGGCATTTCTATTTACCACTAATGTAAGCAGCCATCAGACAAAGGACCGAAAGTGGTTTAAATTTCACTAAGTTGGTGCTCTGGCTCTGTTATGCCATTCTGGACAAATCATACACATTTGGAGGAATTTGCACTCTGTTAAGTGTTGCCTGTTCAGTGATACCTTATGACTCTTTTACATAGATTATTTAAAATTTACATAATTCCAGGATACACGAGATGGGGGTGCGTGTTTCCAATGAGGACAACTTAGAGCAAATAACATCCAAGTGGCCTCTAAGGCCTGAGAATAAAGGTGGGGAGAACTGATGGGGAGGGGAGCTACTGGCTAATTGAGGAATACTTTTTGAAGAATGAACGTTTTGAATACACTGAATAAAAATACATTTTGAATATGCTTGAATAGAAAATAATCTGGAATGTGTTGAATAGAAGACATAGTCTAATGACTATAATATGCCAATTCTTTGTACCACTGGAAATAGCTCAATTTCAGAATCAATATTTCTTCTGATGGCTGCACTTTTGAAGGAACCTAGGATCCTTTCTATTTTGCAAATCCTTTGGGTTTCACTCAGCGGCAGGGTAAACACCCAGGGGCAGGGAAAGAAGCCACCCCCCAAAGGGTAAGGGCTGCCTGAAATTCCTGGGATGGGGAGTGGGGGCCGAATTCAAACTCACTTTGTCAAACAGAGCATGGATCACCTAACATTTCTCAATAACTACAATAACTAAAATAACCACTAATATCTGCTTGAGAGAAGCCTAAGTGGGAGTTCTACCTTTGGTTGCCAAGGGATACATTAAATCTTTTTGGGTGTTTGTTTGAATAATGGAATAGATAGTTTAGGTTGCTTAGGGAAACACAAAGGCATATTTTTATTTTGAATGGGCAATTAGAAATCCTTACCTTAAAACAGCAACAAAATTCCTTCTTTGCTTGAATGAACACACCAGTCAGTTAATCAACAAATATTTATTAAGTTCCTGCAATTGGAGCTTTGACTTCCTTGTTTAATTACACTTGACAAATTCTCTCATCTCCTGTCAAAGAAAATATTTCCTCTACCCAATCGTCTTAAAACATGTTTATTTTTCCATTTCATCTTTGGGCTAGCTAAAGGTGTTTTGTGGTGCTTGTCATGAATTTTTGCTTCCCCCCCCCCATAGAGATGGATTATTCAATCCTACGTCTCTTTCCAGTTCCAAATTCTACCACCTGAGGTCAAGAAAGGAAAACTATGTTTCCACGTTATAGAAGACAGACCAACCGGTTAAGGCCACCTACCTACCTCATGCTGTAGTTCCCAGATCTGGTTGTGCATAAAAATCACATGGGGGACATCTAGATAAGTATGTAATCCAAAGATAGTCAATATGCCTTAATCCATAGAATTTCACTTGGAAACTACTGACTTCATTTTAAGGCAAGGAAATGGAAGGCACATGCTTTGACACAGAGATGGGCCAAAACCCCCAGCCTCCTCCCACCTCACCGCCCTGCTTCAGATCCACTTAAGCCCCCATTACATTCAATAACCTCCAGGATTAAAGAGAAGTGTATCTCTTAATGAAATCCTACATGCATTTTTGGACATATCAATTTTATTTCTTTCCCTTACATCTACACTCTCTAGGAATATGTGGGGTCTCGAGGAGTTCCTTAAGGGCAAGAACCTTTATTAAAAGTGACTGGATAACACATAATTGTATACTGGGTGTTTTTGAAAACCAACCACAAAGACTCCATTTCATCCCTTTAGATCAAATCAATCATTTAGCATTTACTGAAGGCTCACTAAGTGCATGGCTCTATGCTAGGCTCTCTGGGGATACAGGATTAAAAAAAAAAAAAGATTCCAAAGGAACTTGCAGAGTGCTGTCTTTGGGCACTCAAATGTACAGAAAGAAAATTAACCCAATTTGTGAAATTAGTTCTCTAGGGTTTGTTAGGGTGGGTTAACTGCTGTAACACACAAAACCCCCACATGTTTAATATAAATTTCTAGCACATGGGCAGCTTTCCTTCAGCCGGTGATTCAAACACATGGTATGAGCTCTCTGTTGACAGTGCTTTAAAATGGTTAGAATCATAAAGCAAGACTGCCTCATGGTCCCCTCACTGAATCACTTATAAGGTGAGTCTTCTGCTTGGGATTCTCTTCAAGCGTTTGGAAACTCCAGGCTGAGTGTCCCACCCAACCTTCAAAACTGGGCAAGACCTCACCACAGGTGTTCTGGGCATGAATTTTCTCTTTGGTCTTCTCATCCTCTATTTTTATTTTCCCTTTTCTCTGACTTCTCTCCTTCCTTCTTTTTTTTTTTTTAACCTTACTAAATTTTGGAAAGGCAAAATTTATAAATTTTAATAAGTGAAACCACACCCAAAAACTGTAAATGCTGTTATGTCACTTCAAAGCCTTTTCTAATGAAGTACAAATGCAAAAGTAAACACGCAAAAATAAAATGTACTGCCATTAGACAAGAAAAAGAAATAAAAGTCATCCAAATTGGCAAGGAAGAAGTAAAACTTTCACTATTTAGCAATGACATGATACCCTATAGAAGTTTTCTATATAGAAAACCCTAATGACTCCCCCAAAAACCTACTAGAATTGATAAATGAATTCAATGAGGTCACAGGATACAAAATCAATGTACAGAAATCCATTGCATTCCTATACACTAATAATGAAGCAGCAGAAAGTGAAATTAAGAAAACAATCCCCAAGGCACCTGGGTGGCTCAGCTGGTTAAGCATCTGACTTAAGTCTGGCTCAGGTCATGATCTCAAGGTCATGGGATCGAGCCCTATGTCAGGCTCTGTGCTCAGCAGGGAGTCTGCTTGATACTCTCCCTCTCCCTCTGCCCCTCCCCTCCACTCATGCACTCTCTCTCTCTAAAATAAATCTTTCTTTTTAGGATTTTATTTATTTGTCAGAGAGAGAGAGAGAGAGCAAGTGAGAGCACACAAGCAGAGGGAACAGCAGGGGGAGAGGGAGAAGCAGGCTCCCTGCTGAGCAAGGAGCCTGATGCAGGACTCGATCCCAGGACCCTGGGATCATGACCCGAGCTGAAGGCAGACGCTTAACCAACTGAGCCATCCAGGCACCCTAAATAGACAAATCTTTTTAAAAAGAGAACAATCCCATTTACAACTGCACCAAAAAGAAAAAAATATCAAGGAATAAACTTAACCAAAAAAGACTTATACTTTGAAAACTATAAAACATTGATGAAAGAAACTGAAGGTAACACAAAGAAATGGAAAGATTTTCTATGCTCATTGATTGGGAGAAAAAATATCATTAAAATGTCCATACTACCCAAAGCAATCTACAGATTTAATGCAATCCCTATCAAAATACCAATAGAAGTTTTCACCGAACTGTAACAAATAATACTAAAATTCGTGTGGAACCCCAAAAGACCCCGAATAGCCAAAGCAATCTCGAAAAAGAATAAAACTGAAGGTATTACGTTCCCAGATTTCAAGATACACTACTGTGGTAACCAAAACAGTAATCAAAAATAGACTCATAGATCAATAGAACAGAATAGAAAATGCAGAAATAAAGCCACGATTATATGGTCAATTAATCTTCAACAAAAGAGGAAAGAATATGCAATGGGAAAAAGACAGTCTCTTCAACAAATGGTGTTGGGAAACCTGGATTTAATTTTTAATTTAATTTAAAAACTGGACAACTACATGCAAAAGAATGAAATTGGACCACTTTCTTACATCATACACAAAAATAAACTCAAAATGGATTAAAGACCTAAATAATGAGACTTGAAATAATAAAAATGCTAGAAGAGAGCACATGGAGTAACTTCTTTGACATCAGCCATAACAACTTTCTCTAGATAGGTCTCTTGAGGCAAGGGAAACAAAAATAAACTACTGGAACCACATCAAAATTAAAAGCTTCTGCACAGCAAAGGAAACAATCGACGAAACAAAAGGCAATTTACTGAGTGGGAGAAGATATTTACAAATGACATATCCAATAAAGGTTAGTATCCAAAATATATAAAGAACTTATACAACTTAACACTCCCCCCCAAAAAAAATCCAATTAAAAAATGAGCAGAAGATAAGAACAGACATTTCTCCAAAGGAGACCTGCAGATGGCCAAGAGATACGTGAAAAGATGCTCAACATTACTCATCGTCAGGGAAATGCAAATCAAAACCACAATGAGGTATTATCTCATACCTGTCAGAAGGGCTAAAACGGGGCGCCTGGGTGGCTCAGATGGTTAAGCGTCTGCCTTCGGCTCAGGTCATGATCCCAGGGTCCTGGGATCGAGTCCCGCATCGGGCTCCCTGCTCAGCAGGGAGCCTGCTTCTCCCTCTGCCTCTCTCTCTCTCTCTCTGGCTCTCATGAATAAATAAATAAAATCTTTAAAAAAAAAAAGAATGGCTAAAACGAAAAACACAAAACAACAGGTGTTGGTGAGGATGTAGAGAAAAAGGACATCTCTCACAGTGTTGATGGGAGTGCAAACTGGTGCAACCACTATGGAAGACAGTAGGGAGTTTCCTCAAGAACTTAAAAAATAGAATTACCATACGATCCAGTAATTCCATTACTGGGTATTTACCCAAAGAATATAAAAACACTAATTCAAAAAGATATATGCAGTCCTATGTTTGTTGCTGCATTATTTACAATAGCCAAATTATGGAAGCAACACAAGGGGTCTAACAAATGAATGGATAAAGAAGGTGTGGCATGTGCGTGCGTGCGTGTGTGTGTGTGTGTGTGTGTGTGTGTGTGTGTGTGTGTGTGTTCGGTCAATGGACTATTACTCAGCCATAAAAAAGAATGAAATCTTGCCATTTGCAACATGGATGGAGCTAGAAGGTATAATGCTAAGTGAAATAAATAAGAGAAAGACAGATACCATATGATTTCTCTCCTATACAGAATTAAAGAAATCAAACAAATAAAAAAGAGACCAACAAAAAAAAAAAAACAGACCCTTAACTCTAGAGAACAAACTGATACCTACCAGAGGGGAGGGGATTGGGGGGAGATGGGTGAAGTGGGGGAAGGGGATTGAGTAGACTTATCATGATGAGCCCTGGATCATGTACAGAATTAGTAACTCACTGTATTGTGCACTTGAAACTAATATAACACTGTATGTTGACTATACTGGAATTAAAAATTTTTTTAAAAAGAAGAAAATATACTGCTATTGAATCCAAAGAGAAGAACACGGCAGCTTTGCCAGCCTCTTTGCTATGTGATTTTTTTTCTTATTTCAAAAGCATCAGTAGCTCAACACAGAACGTTAGGTTCTCTTCCTAGACTGTGTGGTGGCTGCCTCCTCCCCATCTCTACGGCCCACAGAACCCGAGGGAACAGAGGTCTTAAAAGGGCTCCCCTTTGTGTTCATGCAGTGGGATCCAGTCTTACCAACGGGCATCGCTTTTAACGCAAAGAAACATCAGCAACAATAAAAACCTTCCTTTGTGTGGGAGGGGGAGTTTACAGAGGTGGGATAATTGAGAAAGAAGAGGCGCAAGAAAGCTCTTGTTAGCTCTTCCATGGCCCCCACGATCCTGACATGAGCTACCACTTAAGGCCAAGTGTAAGAATGAGACGCTGGATCCTCTTCTCCGGCCAGATGGCTCGTGCTGGACAGACCACATGAGAATACAGCATATGTATGTACTACGTACATGTACATATTATATGGATACACTTATGTACATTAAGCTTTCACACACACACAGAAGGTGCATTTTTCTGATTCTGCGGCATATGCTTACTGTAAACTTAAAAATTCATGAAAAATTTAGAAAAGAAGAAAAAAAAATCATTCCTCACCTCCAGTTTGCCCAGAGGCAAACTCCATTTTTATACATCCCTTTCATGTATATGTGTCTACGTGTGAGACATATCTCACATCATTGGGTTTATGTGGTATATGCTGTTTTATAGTCTGTTTTTGCATTCAACGTTATATGATGAGGTTTCTGTCTATCCCACTGAAAAATCTTTAAGGACATTATCAATAAAAGCTGGTATGAGTGGACCATGATTTTCCCAGTCACTTCCTGTTACTGAACATTTCAGCTGTTTCCAGTTTCAAGTGTAACACAAGGGACAGTCATGTTTCTTCTGTGTCACTTGCTAAGTCTCTGCAGCATACCTAAAAGAAAGCATGTGCCTGGACACCCTGCTCTGATCCCCGTGGAGAACAGCTAGGGACGGATCCCCTTTCAAATATTGCACATAGGTGGCCATGTGTTTCGTTTGAACCTGGTTTTTAAAAAATGTTGTATCTCACTGCCTCTAGATAGGGATATGCTGTCTAGTTGGAGCAGGAGACCCCCTCCTCCCACACGCCTTACGTCTAGGAAGAGCATGGATCCGGAGTCACCTGAATGGTCCCAGTTTACCCCAGTTATCCCTGTGCAGTTGGTAATAGCACCCCTTTTCACCCTTAAAGGTGTTTGCGTTTGGAAAATGAATGATTCTGTCACCATTCGAGCTCCTTCCTGCTTTGCTCATCTAACCTCCCGTCCTGGGGGCATGAGAGGTGACTGTGTGCTCCTGTCCACGTGGGGCGGTGGTTTCCGGGACCTGCAGAGATGAGGAGGAGGAGCAGCGCCTTCTGGGTCTCCCTAAAACAGCACCCCAAGGACATTATGCCCATGGGGTACCTAAGACTTTCCATTTTCCAAACAACATATAGCATGTGATAGAAGCATTTCTATTAAAGTTGTTGGAATCTGATTTTGGATCTTATATATATGGCATGGAGTTAGTCTGTTTTTTGTTATATTAACTCAAGAGGATAAATACATATCTATTTTATTTGTGGTTTCCTGCACAGCATGACACTCACAATGGCTATTAGATTAACGTGATGGGTTCACTGTCTTTAATTAAGATTGACATCGAAAAATCTGAATAAAATTTTCAACAGCCCTAATGCCGAAAATGTTCCTGCTAGACAGAGCTAAAAGAAGGGACAGTTGAACCGGATCGTTGACAATGGCTACATTTTGAATGCAAGCCCTAAAATAGGATATTTTGTTATTTTTTTATCTGAATAATCAACATGGCATTCATTTTTTTAAAAAATAGAAATAGTTCTATTTTTATCAGACACGAAAGTAAATATCACCCGTTACTCCATCCTTCAAAATAAGTACTGGAAGCATTTTGGTTCATATCTTTCCAGCCTATATACTATGAACGCAGTTACCAAACAGATGTGAGAGGGACAGCCCTCCCCCACCACGTCTTCCCTGGGGGGCTGCATTCTCTTACTTAGGGAAGTAGTTGGAAATCTGACCACAGTTTCCCCCCTGCAAATGTCCCTGCTGGAGGTTCCCCTGCCATCATGGGCCGCCACCTCTGCCCGTGTTGCTGTGTGGGAGTCTGGGCTGTGGTCCCCTCCGGCCGGAGCCTGGGAGGAGGTGCTAGGACAAGCCTCCTTCTCCACCCCACCCCCGTGCCCCCTGACTTTTTCCACTTCCACCAGAGTAGCATGCCAGATTGCAAGGTGCAGGGAATTGTAAAAAGGAATTACAATGGCTTTCTTACCAATGTTCACAGCAGCATTATTCACAATAGCCAAAAGATGGAAACAGCCCAAGTGTCCGACAACAGGTGAATAGAGAAACAGAATGTGGTCTATCCCTACAGTGGAATATTATTGAACCTTAAAAAGGAAGGACGTTCTGTCACATGCTACACCATGGATGCACCTCGAAGACATTACGCTAAGTTAAAGAAGCCAGACACAAGAGGACAAATACCATATGATTCCATTTCTATGAGGTACTTGAAACTGGCACATTCATAGAGACAGGCAGTAGCATAGAGGTCCCCAGAGGGTGGGGGAAGGGGAAGTGGGGAGTTATTGTTTAGTGGGTGCAGAGTCTCTGCTTGGGATGGTGAAATAGTTCTGGAAATGGATGGCAGTGATGGAGATACAACATTGCGAATGTACTTAATGCGACTAAATTCCACACTTAAAGAGGAGTAAAAGGGTACATTTTATGTTATATATATTTCATATAAAAAATCTAAAAAAAAAAGGAATTACAGTGTAAGACAGTGAGTGCTAAGGTTCTACTTAAGGACAGTCTTCCTCGTGGCCCCTCATGACCTAGTTTGCCATTAAGGGTGCCCGGGGACATGTCCTACCCCTCCAAACCGGGCCCGCGTCTCCCATCACTATTTATCCTCAGAGAAGCTGTCCAAAGGATATTGCTTCTTTCAGTGACTAAACTTTGAGCCAGGTGATTTTGATAAAAATGACACATCCTTCTGCTCTCTGCCCTTTATCCATCCAAACAAACAAAAACAGAAGATAGTAACAGCAATAAGGCCTATGACAGGTCAAACCCAGACTCACCTACAAGGAGGAAGTTCTCCATCAACCCCTGGCCATTTCTATTCCCCAAATCACTGCCACCTGAATGCTACCTTCACAGGCTCAGCCTGACACAATTTGTCCTTTATGTTTGCCTCATTGGGTCATCCTGCCATTTCTTTGGGGAAATGAAGTGATGTTTCTCTCCTTACATGTGTTTGAACAAACAGCCCAAGAGGGAGAAAGAGAATATTCTTAAATGGGGAAAATTGTACTTCCTCTCTCAAGCACCTCAAATACCGACTGCCTTCTGTGGCCAACCTGTAAGAACTTCCCATAAGTAGGAAGACACACAAGGTGCAATGGTGTGGACAGACACCTTCAAACTTGTCACACATGCTCTGCTCCCCTGTGGTCTTATGCATTAAGTGTCATAAAGCATGACTTGTCCCCACATGGGTAAGGAACAGGGAACCAACTGTGCCCATCGTTGGGAAGAGGAAAGAGCAAAGAGGGCCTGATTTCTTCCTAGAATTTCATTGCTCATCAGCCAAGCTATGGCTTCCTTGGTGTGTGTGGCTGGCACGAGACCATGCCCACGGCAGGCCTGGCTAAATGGTAGACAGTTTCTAGGAACTTCAGGGTACAGTATTGTGTTGATTTCTCAGCTCCCCAGGCCAATGCCAACATGAGGTCTCTCCTGTCTGGCTTCTGAAACTAGACTGACAGCCGGGGCCAGGAGGCTGGCCAGAGGGCTCCCAGGAATAAGCCATGAATGCAGGTGACATAAGCCCATGCACATGGAGCCCATTCGGCAAGTACATCAGGGTCCCATTCCATTCCACCATTAAAGACCCCTGCCTTTGATGTGGGCTTAGAAGAGAGCACGATTTTCACCCATGTTGCAGCATCGTGTCTTTCGTAATGACTGGGTTCCCGGATGCTCATGTGCCAGTGAAGTGGCCCTAATGTCTTAAAAATGTTTTCTTCCTCATTCTAGAGAAGATGTGGTCATAGGTGCAAGAAATGTATCAAATGGGAGAAGTACCAGGGATATCCCCAGGAACTGAACAGCGACGTCTCATAGACTGTGTCAGTAGAACTGGCTATAGAACTTATTCATTCATTGTTTCGTTTGTTTAAATTGCGATTATGCATGTGCACGTGTGGGTGTGGGTGTGTGTAAGGCACAGCATGCAAGGATGACTTCTCTCTGTCACGAGTATCTCAGTTTACCAGTCTTCTCGGGGCCACAAGGCTTTGAGTAGGTGGATAGGTGGCAACTGGATTAAGGGGCTGCTTGAGGTTGTTTGTCATGTGAGCTGGAGACAGAGCAACGGCTTGCTGAGTTCCCTTCAAGCACGGTCTTGGGTCATGGGGAAATTAGGAGTGCACCTCGAATGGCAGAAGGAGAAGTTGTAGGGGTGCCTGGGTGGCTCAGTTGTTAAGCGTCTGCCTTCAGCTCAGGTCATGATCTCAGGGTCCTGGGATCGAGCCCTGGTCGGCGGGAAGCCTGCTTCTCCCTCTCCCACTCCCCCTGCTTGTGTTCCCTCTCTTGCTGTCTCTCTCTCTCTGTGAAATAAATAAAATCCTTAAAATATATATATTAAAAAAAAAAGAAGGAAAGTTGTAGAAAGAGAGACAGAGCACCACTGCCTTGGGGAATGGAAAGCCGAGAGAAGAGAGTAAGTTTAAGAAGACTTTTGAAGGGCTTTAGTGATTTGTGGTGCCATGTATGCCCAGAAACTTCCATGGAAAGTTCCTGTGTATGCCACTGTAACAGGACAGAAACAAGGGGATACAGACCATCTGTGATGTGGGGAGTCAGGATAGACTCTACTCAAGAAGCAGCATTCAGATTTTATCCCAAAGGATGGGTGGGAATTTTCTAGAAAGGAAGAGATGGGTGGGGAAGTGGGTCTCAAAAGCAGGCCCAGGACAGATGCTGGTGATTCATTTTTCACTGGTCTGAGGGGAAATGAGAAAAGTAAAGGCATGGTAGTATATCTTTCAAAAAGCTAGATTTAGTCAATTTAAAGAAACTTTGGTTTGAGATGATGTCCTTTCTACTTTGGGAGTGCTGCCATTTTTCTTTCTCTTATGAAATCAAGGTGCTAATAGCTGGTATTATTATAAGTTACATTCTCTCTTACTTGGCCTAACACAAACAACATACACATTTACCACACTTAAAAAAAAAATGTACTGGCCTTTGAAATCCCATGGCCTGAGGACTGTAGGCAGCGCACTGAGGCTGAGGGAGCGGAGGATATGAAGACCCTCCTGCCCGGACAGGCCAGGGTGCATGCAGAGAACAGGGAGGAACCCCATGTGTGGTAAGGATGGGGACAGAGCAGTGGTTTAGGGTTAGATGGGGAAGGGTCTTTCTTAGGGAGCTCAGAATTTATCCTTGAGGAAACAGGGGTTTATAAGTTGAGGAGAGAGTTGATTATATTTTTTGGCGGGGGAAGTTAACTTGGTGTCCAGATAAACGGGAGAAGAGATGAGACAAAAAGTCCAATGAGTAATGTTCTATGGATAGGATGGGAGATTATGAGCAGTAGCAGTAGGAATGAGCAAGTAGGAACAGAGCAAGACCCCAGAGGCTATGCTAAGACAGCATTGGACTCAAAGACGTTCAGCGGAAGCCTGTAAAGAATGCTTCAGGGCACTATCAACTAACAGAAACAACTAGTGAATTCCAGTATATCTGAGGATGTCTCGAAGCCGAATTGTAAAACCTGCAAACAGCTTCTCAATCTTTTAGGCTCAAAAATCCCCATTTCCGAATGAACCTGAGCAGAGAGGAACGCTGGAATTACCACAAGTCCGTTCCCCCTAAGGAATGGGTCTACTGGCCAGGACTTTAATCTGGTATTTTTGAGAATAAGAGGTGGACAAATTCAAAAGACTTTGGGGGGCAGGTGATTTAAGGGAGCAGAATAGATTTGCAGATGTGATGATAAACTGCAACAGATACATGGCCTGTGAGAGAGGGCAGCTATAGGGTGTGGCGGGGACTGAGGCAGAGGGGAGTTTATATGCCTTATCTCAGGGGTCGGCTGCCGCTCTGCACCAGCCTATTGTTGCAGTGAGAATGAAGCAGAACTTCTAATTTTTTTGGACAAAGCTGGAAAGCTGGATTTTGATTGTCAGCTAATTCAAATTTTAAAAACAACTGCAAGGCTCTGAGAGTCCAAATCCATTTTGTTTGCGAG
Organism: Eumetopias jubatus; assembly: GCF_037043125.1. NCBI lineage: Eukaryota > Metazoa > Chordata > Mammalia > Carnivora > Otariidae > Eumetopias > Eumetopias jubatus. The sequence continues at coordinate 16,184,918 of NW_028274808.1, forward strand.
CTGAACGTGTGCCACCGACCTCCCATCTGAGGCTTTGGGTCAGGGCATAGATAACTCTTGAGCCCGTCTATGTCCACAGCCAGATCTCATACAAGAAAAATGTGAAGCCGTTAAGTGATACAGGTAAGATGTGAATCACCTGTGGAGGTTTCCAGAGGAGATGACACTGTGTTCTGGAAACTTTACTTGTAACCGCCAAGCAATGCTACTGCTCTTACCACATTTGTTTTTCCCAACTGCTTTATGTGAAGGAAGAACACTACCCTTGTTTGACTGATAAGACAAGTGAGGCAGGGTGAGACCTGTTGTTTCCCTACAAATCCTTGTCTACTGTCACTATGCAGTCTACACAGCCACCCCTGATGGGCTGCCCTGCTTTACGGGGATAACCAGGCTTATGCCCCCCCTCCATCCCGGAACGGAAAGTCTCCGCCGCTGATGGTCTCTGAAATTGGCTCAGACGTTGGTGCAGGCAAGCTTGGTGGGGGAGAGGGTCCATACTTGACCGTTGCCCCAACAGACGTAGGAACCACCGAGAATCATCCAGGTGTGCACAGAGCAAACTTTTTGGTCTCCTTAATCCCACAGGGGCTGCACTGGAGGATTTACTTTCCTTGGTCCTCTTAACCAGCAGAATGTCAAACAGGATTCCTTTTTCTTCATTGCTACCCTCCTACGAATTTGGGAAGGGCTGGATTTAGGACTGCTGGATTGTCTCTTGGTTCCTAAACCTGGGGTGGTTTATTTTGAAAGTCATTTTGTTGGGGTCTATTTCAAAGTTCGCATTCACTGCTGCAGACTAACAGGAAAACATATGAGATCCTTGGAAAGTTTGCATGTGCTTAAGCAATGATTTTTAAATGTATGCTTGAATAAACTTGAATAGAATCTGAAAAATGAATGAGAAATCAAGGGGAGGAAATACAGTAGCTTAGAACAGGAATGCCAGAGCCCGGATGCTTGGGTTTAAGCCCTGGCTCTACCATTTTCTAGTAGGATGAGTGTGGAAATGTCCCTCCACAAGCTTCTTAATAGTAGTATCTACCTCATCATGTCAGTGGGAGAGCTCAATGAATGATGAACTGTTACCTGGGACACAGACTCTGAACGGAGTTGTGGGCGGGGGTGGTCAGCATGTAGGACTTCTACTGGGGTTGCGCTGACAATCAGGAAGACAAAGAAGCATGTTTAGACAGAGGGAGAAACTGGATTACAATTGAGTCTCCTCAAAGGTCTCAGCCAACCCACGGGGAGCTCCGAAGCTGGTAGAACCTTTCAGAGTTATCTGGAGCTGGGGTAGAGGGACTAGATCTTTATACTCTGCGATGGATCGGTTGCTGGATACGGGCTGCCCCTGGGAAGGTAGTATGCCCCAGGCAAAGTGGCTTTCTTCAGCCAAGAGCAACTCCCTGAGAGGGGCTGACGATGGCAGCTCTCTGCAGGCAAATGCCCAGCAGCGGGAGGAGTTAAACCCTTCACTCTGGGATGGAGAACCAGACAAGACATCGGAGCATCAACCACAACCCACCCACCGAGGCTTATTTTACATAGGCATGGAACACATAATAGAAGTGATCAATATGATCATTTCAAGTATTTAGGTCATTTCCTTACTTTCAAACACAAACAAAAATAAATACATAATCAGAGAATACAGAATCACAGAAGCTGGGAAGCGTTTTAGGGTTTATCTCCTCCCACTGTGTTATTTACAAATAAAGCAAATTGAAGAACAGAGAAGTTTAATGACTGCTCTAGGTCATGGCATGAGTCTAGATTAAATTCACGTCACTGGACTTTTAAGTTCAGTGCCCCTGCCACCATATCACAATACAGGGCATTGTAACAGCCATGGCAAATAGATTTCATCTTTCATGCCAACTCTAATGAACTGGTAGTGGCTGCTGACATGAATATGTTGGGAAGGAGGTTCAAACTAGAGCCCCAGAAGAATCATCTTACTAGAGACCTAGTCTGGGTTCTATGGCGTCCTTGACCTAGAGACGAACACGAAAATAACAAGCAAATTAAAAATGAGATTTATAGAGAAAAGTAGACTATTATCCTAGAAGAGAAAATGCCACGCTTGGTTTATTTATAGCTTTAAGGTCTCTTATTTATTTCCCCAGAAGATGCTGCCTTGAGTTATTTTTCCTCTTCCCTCATTTGCAAAGGAAGGGTGTTGGACTGCTAAATTCTGGAAGCTCCTTTCAGATATCCCTCGAGGGCTTCCAGAAATCTCTGTTGATGATGGGTTGTCTCTTGGAACCACCGAGAAGGCTGAAGGCATTTCCAGCTCACCTCTCGTGACTGCATGAAGGTGAGCTAGAGCACACATCCTCATTCCTCAGAGTGGTAAGAGACTAGGGCTTGAGAGTCAAAGTTTATGGGAATTCAACTTAAAAAAATATATATATATTTTTATTGTGGTACAATATGCATACCACACAAGTTAGCATTTTAACCATTTTCAAGTGTACAATTCAGTGGCAAGAAGCACATTCATGATGTTGCTCAACCTTCACTACTGTGTGTCCAGAAGAGTTTCATCAGCCCACGCTGGAACTCTGTACCCATTAAACACTGACCTCCCCTGCCCTCCAACCCCCAGTCCCTGGTAACCTCTGCTCTACTTTCTGTCTCCACACATTTGCCTATTCTAGGTACCTTATTTAGGTGGAATCATACAGTATTTGTACTTCAGTGCCTGGCTTATATCCCTTAGGATGATGTTTTCAAGATCCACACGTTACCACCTGTATAAGTAGTTCGTTCCTTTTTCGAGCCAAATGCCATCCCATTGTATGTATATATCACACTTTGTTTATTTTGTTTGGCGTAAATAATGCCGCCGTGGGAGTAATACGTTTTGCACCCAGTTCATGCCTAAAACCTTAGAATCATGACATTGTTGGAGATCACCTTTTGTTCATGGTAGAGATGAAGAAACAACAGCCCAGAAAGACCAAACCCTCACTCATGGCAGCCTTAACAGGAGGCACAAATACCATGAGGTGGAAAACTTGAGTTTCCTCCTTGGCAAAATCATGGTAAAATGAATATACCACTTTCTACAGTCTTTGTTTAGTTTATTTGTGGCAGATGAGGGGAGTACGATTTTAAAATAATATGCCTTACTGTAATACCTATCCAGTACTTGTTAAACCAAGTGGTCCACTTGTCTATTGTTCTATAATAAACTCTCCTAAGTTTAGCAGCACACTATTTTGTTATGTTCACAAATTCTTTGGGTCTGGAATTTAGACAGAGTGGGGACGGTCTGTGTCTGCTCCACGAAGACTTGTGCCTCAGCTGGAGAGATTCACGTAGCTGGGAGCAGGCTGAATAGCCGGCCGCTAGAATCATCTGGAGATGCCTTTACTCATATGCCTGAGGCCTGGGCTGGATTGCCTCAGAGGCTGCCTCAGCTTAGACTGTTGATTAAGTGCATCTATACCTGACCTCTCGTGGGTCTCGAGCATCCTCACCGCATGGTGGGACCAGGGCAATCATACTTCTTACATGGTGGGTCAAGGCTCTAAAAAGGAGTATTCCAGTCAACAAGGCAGAAACAGCATGCCTTTTTATGACCTAGCCTTGGCAAGCCCATGTCACTTTCACTATACTCTGCTGGTCAAAGAAGTACAAGCCTGCTCACTTTCACGGAAGGGGCACAAACCCCACCTTTCACGGGGAAAGGGTCAAAGAATGTGTAGCTTTGATTTAAAACCACTGCACCCGGTGAATAGTGCCCCCTTCCAAGTGGACCCCGACCAAATGCTGTCTCCCTCAAAGCGGTCCCATTGGGATACCATGTGACCATCTCAAGGCTGCCATCCCTGCTTATGGCTTTCTGGGATGCCTTTTTGGAAACCCATCTGGATTCTACTGAATATCCCTTTGACTTACTGGTGGTGGTGAATCTTTAAAGGTAGATTTGATCTGGGGGAAATCCAGGGATGGAGGTGAATGGATAATGAATGGAACATTTATCAAACATTTGAGTGGACTACCAGTATGTGCAGTGTTTAGCAGCACACTATTTTGTTATGCTCACAAATTCTTTGGGTCTAGAGTTTAGACATAGTGGGGACGATCTGTGTCTGCTCCACGAAGAGTTGTGCCTCAGCTGGAGAGATTCACATCTCCGGGGAGAGAGACACATCTATATGGAGTTTAATTTTTAGTTAAAAACAAATGAATGAACTTGAGGTGTGACCAGAAAGCCCTAATCAGATTGGCTGGCTTTTATGCCTAGCTATTTACCTGTGAAGGTCCTAAAGGAACACATGAAGCACCATTTCTATTCGGGGCAATAGTCCCCCCCTCCACTCCCCACATTGTCAAAGGAAATCCATTACATGGATAGGGAAATTCTGCTGTGTTTGTTAAAAATATCATCTCCCATGATTTTTTAAATCTTTTTTTCAAGGAGGTAACAAGTTAGTTGGACAAGAACCAGGACTCCGTGTGTTTTCTTCTGAATCCACCCAAGTGCTGGAGCTGTGTAAGGGAAAGAAGGAATCCATCTTCTACTGAGGCGCAAATCGCACCTCATCAGTTTTGGTCTTGTGTTGACAGAGATGCAGGCCTCCTGAACGTGGCCTTGGGCTTTCATGTTTTAGATACGAATGCTGTCAGGGAAGGCTTAAGCACAGAAAGCAGGATTTCTACGGACCTTGCCTCCGGTGCCCTTGCCTCCTGTCTGTTTGGAGCCTTGTCCTGGAGGGCTGTTAGGTCGCCACGGCAACCAGCAGTCCTCTATGAAATGTTCCCAGCCTCTCCCATGAATACACAGACAATTTATGCCTGCAGCTTCTGATCTGACTTTTTACATACACCCCGAGTAGAAATTTTGTGGTGCTCAGGTGGAAGAAGGTCACTTCTACCTCACAAACTAAGCGATAGCTCAGAGGCCAGCTCAGTAGGGTGAGCACAGGGGGATAGTAAATCCTACACTTCCCCCCACAAAAGTGATTGCAAGATTTGTGGGTTTTTTTAAGAAAACCCAAATTCTCTCATATTTTGTATCTGACTTGCCCAAAGACCCACCTCTGTGAGGGCACTTTTTAATTTGGGTATCTCTTCAATGACACCCACTCGGACCCCTATCTCTTTCTCTCTGTTAAAGGTCATAGAGTGGCCCAGCTAGTGTTCTGGGTATTAGTCCTAAATAAAATAGGGGTCACAGAAAACAAGTAAGTGGAAGAATCAAGACGTCGGCTTTTCTAAGATAGCGAGCTGGCCAGCATGTTAGCCTGAGCCCTTGACCTGTCACGGTGCTTCTAGTAAAAGGTGTATCCCTGTGATAAGAGCACTGGGCTAAGAAGGAGAATCCTGGCTTTCCCTTATGGCATTCTCATCTGAACCTCAAGACACACCGTCAGTAAGATGAGGGTCATAACACTGACTGCACAAGGTTGCTTTAAAATTCTTTTATAGGGGCCCCTGTGTGGCTCTGTCAGTTAAGCATCTGCCTTCGGCTCAGGTCATGATCCCAGGGTCCTGGGCTCAGCCCGGCATCACATCGGGCTCCCTCCTCAGCGGGGAGTCTGCTCATCCTCCCCTTCCACCCCTCCCCCCCCCCGCTTGTGCCCCTTCTCTCTCTCTCTCTCAAATTAAGAAATAAAATCTTTAAAAAAATAAAAGTTTTATAATATTAGATGTATTCTACAGGCATTTTTAAAAACTTTAAGGGTGGGGGATGGATGAAATAGGTGATGGGGATTAAGGAGTGCACCTGTCGTGATGAGCACCGGGTGACGTATGGTAGTATCGAATCACTATATTGTACACCAGAAATTAATAGAACGCTTGTGTTAACTATACTGGAATTATAATAAAATAAAGTCTTTTAAGATTATTAATTTTGAGGACAGTATTAACCAAATGTTTCAAGTAAAAAACAAAAATTTCAAAAATTATTTTTACACCATAAGCCTTTAAAAGAACAAGATGGTTTTGATTGTTGTAGATCTTGAACATCCTACCATCCTCTGAATACCAGAGCCAGAAACTTAAATACAGAGACTGATTCATAGGAATGAACAGTATCTGAGGTTTACTTATTATGTGGGACAACCCAGGAATTGGCTCAAACTTTATCCTGGAATAAGTAAACCCAGTTTCGTACATCTTTAGACACTGAACACAGAGCACAAACAGAAGCAAGGCGTATGTGCAAAGCAGACTGGTTAAACAATCTCAGTCCATTTATTTTGAGTCAGGTGAATCTATAACATGGTCTGAAAGATCTCAAGCAAATAATTTTCTTCATTAAAAAGAAAAAGCCCTATGTAATGAGACAAAACCAGCCTCTTAAAATCCACCTGGGAATACAAATACCTCCTTAAGTCAAAAGAATCCTATCTGTTCCATGACTATAGAATAAAAAATTAAATTAAAAAAATATTTAAATGGGGCACCTGGGTGGCTCAGGCAGTTAAGTGTCCTACTCTTGATCTCAGCTCAGGTATCAATCTCAGGGTTGTGAGTTCAAGCCCCACGTTGGGCTCCATGCTGGGCATGGAGTCTACTTAAAAAAAATTTTTTTTTTAATTTTTAAATTAAGTTTACTTATTACATGATGTTCTCGTGTACATTTTTCCTGTAAGGAAAGGCAAGGTGAAGCAAATAGATCGTTTGACCTGAGTTCAAGTGTTGGCTCCCAGAAGGACCAGTCGTGTGTACTTTCGCAAATTACTTAACTCTTCAGAGATCTAAATCCTCTTATTCCTACATAACGGCTTTAATTGTGGTTATATGAGGCTGTAATTTTAAGGATTCCAAACATTGCTTCACCGCTAACAAATTTCAGCATCTCAGGTCAGCCATTTAACATTTTGGTACTTTAGTTTCTCAACCTGTAAAAAGGAGAAATAACACCTACACTACCCATATTCTACAAGGATGTTAGTAAATATAATTAAGTAGGAGACCAAGTAGCAGACATGCTCTGAAGCTCAAGGGAGCCTTAACGCTACCAGCCTAGCATACAACACGAGACCGCTTGCTCCCCTACAGTCCCAGAGGCTCAGGTCACGCCTGCCCCTCGCCCTCTTCCTCAGCACCTCTCCCGTCTCCTCACTCCCAGCTACCCGCCTTGCCTCCTAGTTCACTGAGAATGTTGAGGTGATCAGAAAATAACACCCACCACCAGAGCTATCCCCTGTAGCATCTGTGCCCACGCGCTATCACTGTCCATGCTCTATCTCCAACCAGCTTCTAGCTTCATTGATTCCCCCCCCCACTGTTTGTCCATTTTCTATTTTGATTTCTGCTCTAATTTGAAATATTTCTTCTTTCTACTTAGTTCGGGTTTATTTGCTCTTCTTTGTCTAGCTTCATAAGGAAGAAGCTTACTTCATTTTCAGACCTTCCTTCTTTTCAAATATAAGCATTAAATTATACATTTCCTTCTAAACACTACTTTATCTGCATATCACAAATTTAAATACCTAGTGCTTTTATTATCATTCAGCTCAAAATAGTTAAAAAATTTCCTTGTGCTTCTTTTTTTTTTTTTGGCCCTTAATTAGTAACGAGTTGCTTGATTTCCAAATATTTAGGGATGCCCCATATATCTTTTCATTACTAATTTCTAATTTAAATCTAGAGATTTGGTCAGAGAATACATTCTGTATGATTTCAATCCTTTTAAATTTATTGAGACTTGTTTTGTGGCCCAGAATATGGTCTACCTAGTAAATATTCCATGTACACTTGAAAATAAAATATTTTCTGTTGTTACTGGGAATATTAGTCCATAAATGCCAATTAAGACAAATTGGTTGATAGCATTTTTCAAATCTATGTCCTGATTTTATGTCTAATCGTAAGTAATAAGGTTATCGAGAAAGGAGTGTTGAAGTCTTTGACTGTAACTGAGCATGTGTTTATCTTTTCACTTCCATCAGGTTTTGCTTCATGTGTTTTGAAACTCTGTTATGAGATACCTATGCATTTAGGGTTATATAGTGTCTTCTTGATAATCTGGCTTTTTATCATTAGGAGATAATTCTCTTATTCTTGGCAATATTCTTTATCCTGGAGATGTCTGTCCTAAGATCATCAAGAGAGGAGTGTTGACATTTCTGGCCCTCAGGAAGGATTTGTTTCTTTATCTTTTCAATTCCATCAGTGTCTACATCATGTATTTTGCTACTCTGTTATTAGATGTCTTTGCATTAGGATTGTGTATTGTTTTCTTTTTTTTTATTTTATTTATTCATCTGGGACACAGAGATAGAGAGAGAGAGCATGAGCAGGGAGAGAGGCAGAGGCAGAGGGAGAAGCAGGCTCCCCGCGGAGCCGGGAGCCCGATGCGGGGCTCGATCCCAGGACCCTGGGACCATGACCCGAGCCGAAGGCAGACGCTTAACCGTCTGAGCCACCCAGGCGCCCCTATTGTTTTCTTTCTAAACTGGTTTATTTATCCTTAGGACATATTTTTCTTATTCTTGGCAATATTCTTTACCTGAAACCTACTTTGTAGGATGCTTATATAGCCACTACAACTTTTCTACGATTAGCATTTTCTTACCATGTCCTTTTGTTCCCTTTTACTTTTCGCTTGTTTATATCTGTATATTTAAAATGCATTTCTTATCGATAGCAGATAGCTGGATCTTGCTCTTCCATCTGCCTGGAGTGCTCGGGCCATTTACGTTTAATATAATTATCAGTATGATTGAGTTGGAATCTATCATCTTAATATTTGTTTTCTATTTGTTCCATCTGATCTTTGTTTGTTTTCCTTCTTCCAGATTAATTTAGTGTATTTTTTTACTATTTTATCTTCTGTATTGGCAATTACTTATACCTTCTTGGGTTTTTTGAAGTGTTTGTTCTAGGGTTTACAGTTGTATTATACTACTTCATGTATAAGGAAAGAAATTTCTAGGGGCACCTGGGTGGCTCAGTTGGTTAAACATCCGACTTTTGATCTCAGCTCAGATTTTGATGTCATGGCCGTGAGTTAGGCCCTGAGCTGGGCTCTGTGCTGGGTGTGGAGCTTACTTAAAAATAAAATAAAATAAAATAAAAATAAAAATAAATGTATAATAATATATTTCCATTTTCCCTTTCCCCTCCTTTGTCAAACATTTTATTTCCACAAATGTCATGAAGCTGTCATAAAGTAATACATTATTATTTTTGTTTAAGCAATTATCTTTTAATAAAAATTTTAAAACTGGAAGAAAATCTTTTATAATTTCTTACATGTTTACCATTTCTAGCACTCTTTTCCTTTCTATAGCACCAAATTTCTACCTGTTATCCCTTTCCTTTAGCCCAAAGGATATCTTTGAATATTTATTGCAGTATAAGTGTTCTGTTAACAAATCCTGTCAGCTTTTCCTTGTCTGTATGGGTTTTAATTTTGCCTTGTCTTTGAATGATATTTTCTCTGGATGTAGAACTCAAGGTTGACAAGTTTTTTTTCTTCTTTCAGCACCTAAAGATGTCATTCCATTGTCCTCTGACTTAGGTTGTTCCTGATAAGAAATCTGTTGAGTTCTTATGTCTGTTCTTCTGCATGCAACATGTCTTTTTCTCTGGCTATTTTTATACTTTTCTCTTTATCAGATATTTTCAATATTTAATTATGATGTGCCTTGGCCTGACTTTCTTTTTATTTATCCTGCTTGGGGTTAGTGGAGCTCTTTAAGTCTGTGTTTGTATTAAATTCAGAAATATTTCAGCCACTATTTCTTCAAATATTTTTGCACACCTCTTTTTTCTGGGACTACCGTTACAAATATGTTAGACTGCTTGATATAGTCACACAGTTGCTGAGGCTCTATTCATTTCTTTTTTTCCAAATTAATTAATCTATCTATCTATCTATCTATCTATCTATCTATCTATCTATCTATGCTCCTGTTTGGATAGTTTCTATTGTTATGTCTTCAAATTAATCTTTCCTTTTATATAGTCTAATTTGCTACAAAGCCCATTCGGTGAACTCTTCATTCAAAATATTGTATATTTTTTACCACTAGAAGCTATAGTTATTTCTTTTTAAAAAATATATCTATTTCTTTCATCATATTCATATTTTTCTTTAATTCTTGATCTTTTATAATAGCTATTTTAATGTTCTTGTCTGCTAATTCCATCATTTCTGCCATTTCTCAGTTCTGATTATATCAATTTATTTTTCCCATGGTTATGGTCATAATATGCTACTTGTTCACCCATCTAGTAATTTTTTTGTTGGGTTTTGTTTGTGTTGAGAGTATAGATTTTGTTGTCTTTTAAAAAAATAGTGTGGGAGTTTATTTTGACAGTCAGTTAAGTTACTTGTTTGATCCTTTTATGTCATGCATTTAAGATCTGCTAGAACAAGTCTAGAGTAGCTTCCATTTAGACCAGTTAGTGACTGAGGCTTGATAGTTGACCCTTACTATTAAAGTATGACCCTTCTGAGGCCCCTGTTGAATGCTCTGTGTGTTCCGAGAGGGCTTTTCACTCTAGTCAGGATTCAAACGTCTCTCAGTCCTGTATGAACTCTGAGAATTCTTCTATTCATTGTTCCCTCATAGTTGTTCTTTGTCCAGTATTGTGGAGGTCCACACTGGTCATCCCCCGTTCAGTATTCAGCCAAAGATTCACCAGAATCCCTATGTAGATTTATAAAGCCCTTTCTCTTCATGGTGTTCTCCTCTCTGGTACTCCATCCTGCAAATTGTTCTAGATGCCTTGACGTCTTCAAACTCTGATCTCTATCTCCTCCACTGAGCAAGACTGTCTTACCCTGCTTGAGTTCTTCCCCTTTGTCCTGCACACCCGAAAGTGCCACCAGGCAGACAGTCTGGTAATTGTAGGGTTCACTCATTTACTTCCCTTTCTCACATGTTACATTCTTTCCTAGTGTTCTAGTTCTTTAAGGAAATTCTAGTACCAATTACTCCTTCCTGCCAGAAATTGAAGTCTTCTGTGTAACTATCTAAAGCTAAAACCTCCTTTTGTGTACCAGATCCCATCTTTTTCACCTACTGGAGGATGTCTTTTTGGCAGTTCTTCCTTGATAATGTGTCTCCCACATTATCAAATTTTTGTTCTCCACTGGATCATTCACCTACTGGAGAATGTCTTTTTAGTTCTTCCCTGCCTCTCCCACGTTATCAAATTTTTGTTCTGTACTGGATCATTCCCACCACACAAACGCGCAGTAACTTTCTGCATATAAACAACAACAAAAATAAACAAACAAAAACCTTCTTTTAACCCAGCTTCCCCTGCCAACTATCACCCCATTAACCTGCTCCCCTTCATAGCAGAACTCCCTGGACCTGCACTCTCTTGGTTTCCTTTTCCCACCTCACTCATCACTCCCTTTTTAATGTCCTTTGCAGGTTTCTCCTTCTCTCTCCAACTTCTTAACACTAGAGTATTCAAGAATCTTGGCTCTCCTTTTTTCTCTACCTACTCTCACTTCCTTGGTGATCTCATATAATCCCATGGTTTTAAATACCATGTATTTATCCCATGCTGACAACATGCACATTTATATCTCCAGTTCAGACCTCTCTCCTAAATGCCAAGCGTGAATATACCCACTTGGATGTCTAAGAGAAATTTCAAAGTTAACGTATTTAGCACTGCTTCCGCCTTCAGTACTCCCCATGTCAGCGGGTAGGCCGATTCCTTTATCTCACACATATCAGCCAGCCGTTAGGAAATCATGTTGATTCTACTTTCAAAATATACCCAGAATCTAAACACTTCTCACTGTCTTCCTTGTTACCCCTCTAGTTCATGCTGACGCCATCTCTGTCCTGGATCACTGTTATACTCTCCTAATAGGGGTCCCTGCATCTATCCTTTAGTCCACTACCAATCCAGGTTATATTTATTTTCAATGTAAGTTAGATCATGTCACTTCTCTGTTCACATTTCGCCAGTGGCTCCCCATCTCATGCAGAAGAAAAGCTAAAGTCCTTAAATAGTAGCCTATAAGGTCCTATGTGATCGGTTCCCATTACTTCCCTGAATTCGTCCCCTGCCATTGATATCTTCCTCACAGACTTCTCTCCACTCACACTGGTCTTACTGTCCCTAGAACATGCCCCTGCTTGCTACAGGGTAAGATGAGGCAGGAACCTCTGTATGCTTTGTTCTCTGTTGTATCCCAAGCATACAACAGAGCCTGGCACAGTAGTAGATTCTGCAATAAATATTTGTTGAATGAATGATCACAGAATTACCAGGCATGCCCCGAAAAGAATGAAAGAAAGTAAACTTTCTCATCTCTTTGACTCCAGAAGAGGGGTGGGCAACCTATGGCCTGCTGGCCAAGATCAAACCCACTACTTGTTTTTGTAAAAAAAAGTTCATTTTAACCATGGCTAAACACATTTTTTTGCATGCGTATTATACCAGAAGAGTTGAGTAGTGGCCTCAGAAAATGTATGGTCCACAAATCCTAAAATATTTACCATCTTGTTCGTTATGGGAAAATTTTGTTGATCTCCCATCTAGAATTCAGAAAGGAAGAACTCAGCTAGTCCCTGTTGCTCCAAGAAACTCCAGCCACCAAACCCAAAGAAATGAAACACACTCATATTCGGGCAGGAGAGCCTGTCCCTCAGTACCATGCAGAGATGCGACCACCTCACTCCGGGGGAAGAGTTAGCCTAGAAACTCTCTCATCCCACGCGCAGGAGGTATTCTGTCCATGGAGGCAGCAAAAAGTAGCCGTGTCTACATGAAAAAGTGCTCAACATCGCTTGGCATCAGGGAAATCCAAATCAAAACCTCAATGAGATACCACCTCACACCCGTCAGAATGGCTAAAATTAACAAGTCAGGAAACGACAGATGTTGGCGGGGATGTGGAGAACGGGGAACCCTCCTCCACTGTTGGTGGGAATGCAAGCTGGTGCAGCCACTCTGGAAAACAGTATGGAGGTTCCTCAAACAGTTGAAAGTAGAGCTACCATACGATCCAGCAATTGCACTACTGGGTATTTACCCCAAAGATACAAATGTAGGGATCCGAAGGGGTACGTGCACCCCGATGTTTATAGCAGCAATGTCCACAATAGCCAAACTGTGGAAAAAGCCACGATGTCCATCGACAGATGAATGCATAAAGAAGATGTGGTATATATACACAATGGAATATTATGCAGCCATCAAAAGGAATGAGATCTTGCCATTTGTAACGACGGGGATGGAACTGGAGGGTGTTATGCTGAGTGAAATAAGGCCATCAGAGAAAGACATGTATCATATGACCTCACTGATATGAGGAGTTCTTAATCTCAGGAAACAAACTGAGGGTTGCTGGAGTGGTGGGGGTGTGGGAGGGATGGGGCGGCTGGGTGATAGACACTGGGGAGGGTATGTGCTATGGTGAGCACTGTGAATTGTACAAGACTGATGAATCACGGATCTGTACTTCTGAAACAAATAATGCAATATATGTTAAGGAAAAAAAGAGAAGAGGAAGATAGCAGGAGGGGAAGAATGAAGGGGAGTAAGTCGGAGGGGGAGACGAACCATGAGAGACGATGGACTCTGAAAAACAAACTGAGGGTTCTAGAGGGGAGGGGGGTGGGGGGATGGGTTAACCTGGTGATGGGTATTAAAGAGGGCACGTTCTGCGTGGAGCACCGGGTGTTATGCACAAACAATGAATCATGGAACACTACATCAAAAACTAATGATGTAATGTATGGTGATTAACATAACAATAAAAAATTATTAAGAAAAAAAGTAGCCGTGTCTACCCACACACATCACCAGTGGGAAGATGAAGGAAGTTAGCTCTATTTTTTACATCTACATCAATTAATCTCTCAAGAGTTGAAAAATTTCCCCTAACTACCTGTTCTTAATCATGTTACCACGGAAGGGTCATTTATATCATATTCTGTGACCAAATGACGCATTCCAGTTCCTTAAAATAGAGTCAGCTCTCATCTATCTTGTAGAAAGGGCTTCTTAGAACTCTGACTGGCACTGTGGGTGAGCTGGGGGGTTCAGCAGGTGCTTCTGCAGGATGCTAAAAACCTGTGCTTGAAAGAAGTGAGGGGTGGGCTGTGGGACCACCTCCAAAATGAGCCTGTACTGGGCAAGCAGGCCCTGGCTGGAGGGCTTCCCTAGGAAGTTGTCATGGCATACAGGATGACTCAGGGTTGGGACTTGCTTTGGACTTGTCTCAAAATCCAGCCTCCCTAGGGATTCCTTGGAATTGGAAGGATTCTGTATAATGGAGCCAACTGAGAGCCTATACGTCTGGTACTGGCTGGAATCAGACCAACTTCTTGAGTACTTGGTGACCCCGAACCCATGAAATGTGGAACTCTGCTGTCTTTGCTCTAGTCACTGGGGGAAAATATTCCTACTTCTCCAGTTCTCAGGCAGAACTCTCCCTCTGGTTACATCCATGGGCTCCTCCCTCAAGGAGGAAGAAAGGAAATTCTCTAAGGTGACTAAGAGAAGGCTACAAAGCATTCATCAGTCAAATGGTCTCCAAAAGATGGTACCCAACCATCACTTTGTAAAACAAAACAAACCCGCTAGACTTCAGTGCAAGGCAAGGACCTTAATTTGGAGATGAATTCCACCTGATAGCCACTGAAAATGCCAGAATAAAGACTGATTTGAGGAACATTCAAACGTGTTTGCATACCAGGGAAGGCAAACCTTGACTAATAGTCAACCACAGCAACTGATTTCCGAGTTCAGGTCTCTCGGGGTGTCTATGGAATCCTTATTTTTTTGGAGAATGCTAAGACCAGGAAGGTTCTGCTAGAACTTTGGTGTATAACCTTACCCAAATCCAGACAGCTGCGCTGTAGAAACCTCTAAACTTTTCCTCTGACTCCATGTTTCCAGGAATGATTAAAGTAAAAGGACATTCAAGGAGGAAAACGAGGCAGAGGGCTAGGGTAGATCTCTGGTCCCGGGGACCCCATGTGCTGCCCTGGGGCTGATGTCTCGCCAGGGTACAAATCCAGATGGGGCTTCTCGAGGTGGGTATTGCTATTGTTATCAATAGCAGTATTTACCAAAGACTGTTCATCTGCTAACGGGAATGTTGAGAACAAGAGAAGTTTCAGCAGAACCCTGGACTTAGACTAGACCTCTGCTAGGGAGATGTCTCTTTTCCTTAGTTTGGATGAAAGGAGAGAAATAGGGGAAACAGCTCAATGGATGACCTTTCTTGGATGTGTTATCTGAAAGTCAAGAGGAGAATAATCCTGGGGGTGCGCTGACCTAACCGCTTTTCAGACTCCTCCATGAGATAGTAAGAATTCACGATCATCTACTAACTGATACACAGGAAAGTTATCTGTTGCAAGCTTGGACTTAGCATGTTAGGTAATAGAGTTAACAGCCTTTACAGCGTAGGTCACCAGGCACTTCCAGGGAGGAAGGAGAACACACCACAAGGGAATGCTCTCAGCGACACAAAGATGTCCTATTTTTAAAAAAGGTGGTGAAGTGCCAGTTACCTTGACCTCAGGAAAAATACTCAGGCATAACTTTACATCGAATTTGGACAGGAGTACGAGGGTCATCACGTGATTACTTGAATGTACTCCATCACCTTCTGTGCCACAGGCAGGACTGATGATCCAGCCTGGGCTGTCTGTGGGGAAGTCTCCCTCCTCCTGGGAAGGTCACTTCCCCCCCAGAGGAGACCACCATAGTAGGACCCCATAGGAGTATGTTTTAAGGAACTCTGACCTCTCCTAAAAATACCTCTACCTGCATCGCATCCTAGTGCCGCCACAGGTACATCTCATCCGGAAAAGTGCAGACAGATTCCCTATGGGAGAAGATGAACTGTTTCCTGGTAAGTACTGTTATTAATAACAATGGTACTATCCAGCCCCTTCCTTACTTCCCACGGGAGTCCTAGCCTCCTGTGCCTCTGGAATCTGGCAAACTCTGCAGTCTGGGGCTAGGGCCACCTGTTGGTCTGGCTCCTGCCGGCTGTGAGCGAGCAGGGAATACGCTCATGTTCTAGGAGAACAGAAGGAAGAGCGTGGAGCCTGGGGAGGGCTTATTTCCACATCAAGTCTCCCCACCAGCAACCAGCAAGCCAACAGCTGGTAGCCTCTGGGACTCACCTCATTACCATAAGTGCTGCCTTCTTCTGAAAAGCCAAAGCGCCAGGAATGTACCTTCCTCTAATTGAGATGATTCGTGCCTACTGTGTCCATTTGAACTTCAAAACCCACTCCCTTCCTTCCAATCAGAGGAGAGTCCCTCTGTCCTCTGAGAGTGAGCTGAGGGTGAGCCCATGTTGCCTCTATTTCTCCCACCACACAGGACTTTGTGTCTGTATCCGGTGCTTCCTCAAAGCTCTCCGGGCTCCCCTGTGTCCCGGGCTGACCCACAGGGCCCGTAGCTGCCTGACTTCTGACTGGGTCAGACTGCCCTCCTGGGTCTGGCCCCCATCCCGAGGGCTCTCCATGTAGGGCTGTGGCTACTGCCCAGCTTCTCCAGAACGAGCCTGCAACCAGAGCAACGTGCATGTGGGCGAAGGCAAGGACAGGCCACGGCCACCCTGAACTAGAGAAGAGAGGAGGCCCCCCCTCTCATCCCCTCATCCCGGATGGAATGTGGTTATTGCTTCCCCCATGCAGGAGAAGTGACTAGAATCTTGGTACCTTTGAGCTGGAAGAAACCTCCAACTTTTTACGAATGAGGAGACCAAAGCCCACAGCTCAGGTCATAGAGCTAAACTCGGCCTCTTGACTCTTAATCTATACTCTTTCCACTGCATTAACCTGCCTCTAGCTTTTCATTTATAGTCAGTCTCTTCATTCTAAACTCTCCAGGCTCACAGAGCATGCCAAAACTATAAGAGGGAGCAAAGTTTCCAAGAGGTGCTCCACAGGAGGAGAGACTAGGAAAGGGGCAAGATGGATTCCTTCCCAGCCAGACCAACAGTCAACAGCTTTTCTTCCAGAGCCACCATCTCTGAGACGGGCCTCAGCGCCTTGCTGAGCACCTTGCCCCCACCGCCCTGACCCGCGGCCCTGGCGGCCTGTCCTGGGGCCCGGTGGCAAGTGGGGCTTCATTGCTGGGCAAGAAAATGACTTCAGCGTTAAGAACTTCTTAGCGATGTCTCATGCCTGCTTCCTGGGGAATGACCTGCAGGCCTTCGGGTTTCTACAAAGTTTATAGTTCTTTATTCCTTGTCTGACGTGTGACTATGAACTTTCATTTATCTGGCGGCTTGTTTCCTGGAGGCCCGATGACCCAACCGATGGCACATTTGACCTGCTGACCCCTCTGATCTTGTGTATGTGTCTGACCCCACTCTGGAGACTCAGGCTGCCGGCGGCGTCTGGGTCCTTCTCCAGGCCTGCTCCTCACCTGGGCCTCCATCTATCACAGCTCACCCTGCCCTGCCAAGTTCCTGCCACCTAGCAGAGCTCTACGTGGGTGAAAACCAGCCTGACCTCAGACACAGAGGCATGAGCCTGCTGTGATTTGGCCGATGATTATGTCACCTTACAGCGCTGCGGAGACACTTTCCACAAAACATGTGCAATGCAAACTTCCCAAACAAGGATGCTAGGAGGCACTGGAGTTTTTTTACCCAAAGGCTGGAAAACATTAAAATGTTAGATATGGAAGGGACATTAAAAATACTTCAGGCCAGCATTTCCCCAAGTGAGCTCTAAGGGAAAATAAAGGGGAATATATATTCACATGTATTTCAGGTATTATTCGGTGAAACAGAGATCTGTGGTCAAATGAATTTGGAAAACACTACATATGATAGCCCTTTCATGGGGATTAAAAATATACCTCAGCCAATTAAAGGTTCTGGCAAGTCCTCCCTCAAAGAAACCTCTGGAACGTTGTTTAACTCAACATTTCCCAAGTTAATTATAACAAAGAACACTTTTCTCCTTCAGTGCATATTAATCCTGTCCAGGTAGTGTTCTGCCGAATCCATGCCAGGAAATGTGACTCAAGTGAGGCCAAACCTTCCTTTTGCAGAGGAAGAGATTCAGACTTAATGAGGTTCCAGAAGCTTGCTCAAGGTCTCCCAATTAGTACCAGCTAGAATGGTTTCCAGAATAAGACTTCCAAATTCCCATTCTGGTGCTCTTTCCACTAAACCTTGTTGATTCCTCTTCTTTACAAATGGATTCTTCTGGGAACTCCTAAAAACATTAAGCATTCCCAGTGCTCTTGAAATGCCGGGAACACAGTTGTGTTCACATAGTGCTTCTGGAATATACATTTTGCATGAAGTGAAAAGAAAACTTACTTTTTTATTTAAGGTCATTAAGGGGGACTAGATTAACTTTTTTTTATTCAGCACAGAAACTAGCTGATGACAGTGGGTATCCATCACTTCAAACAGCAGGTAACAGTCTCCATAATTTCCACACATAACAACTTCTCAAGGGCATCATGCTGAGTGGAAAAAATGAATCTCAAAAGGTCACATACTTTATGATTCACTTTCTAGAATATTCTCAAAATGACACAATTACTGAGACAGGGAACAGATTGGTGGTGGCCATGGGTAAGGATGGGGGCAGGGAGCAGGAGCAGGGATGACCACAAAGGAGAAGCACTAGGGGTATCTTTGTGGGGGGTGGGATAGTTCTAGATATTGGCTGGGGTAGTGGTTACAGGATTCTGTGCATGTGATGAAATGGCCAACATGGTATCAATGTCAATTTCCTGCTCCTGACCTTGTACGATAATTATGTAAGATGTAACTATTGGAGGAAACTGGTTAGAGGGTCCAAAGCACTCCTTGGTCCACTATCTTTGCAACTTCCTGTGACCCTAATTATTTCAAAATGCAGTCTATTCACATACACGTATTTACACGCACCCATGCTTGCACACACATATATGATCCACACAGTAACATGGATGGATCTCAAATACATTATGCTAAGTGAAGGAAGGTAGGCACACAAGGCTGCATTCTGGATGATTTCATTTGTGTGACATTCCGGAAAAGACAAAACTTAGGGATGGAGAATAGACTGGTGGTTTCCCGTGACTATATACGAGGCCTCCACGACCCCAAGATCACTGCCCCGGCCAAAATCAAGAGTCGGACACTCAACCAGTTGAGCCACCCAGGCGCCCAATCTCACCTCTATTCCAAAAACTACTGTGATTACTTTTGCATAAATTACACATTTGGTTTTCACAATTGAAATGCCAATTGCGGCACTATTCAAAGGGGGAAAACATTCCCTGAAATCGTGTGATCAAGTACAGGATTAATTTTACATTTAATCTCTTCAGTCTTTTAGATTAGGGCAGTACAAATGAGAAGCTGTGATGGCATTTGGTTTAGTGACCGTCTAGCTCAAAATGCAGCTGGGCGGTTCCCAAAGCTGGAGTGATCATACCATAAAACGAAAGTCCGAACAGATTATGGGAAAGCTAACATGAAACCAAAATAGGGTTTTGGCAAAAACAGACAGAAAGAAAAAGAAAAATCTTGGAAATCAATTCATTCCCTGTTTTCTTGAAAATGTCCTCAATCGGCTTTCACGGCAACTCAGGTGCATGCTCCCTATGTAGCCCTTAGTTCTTAGACTCAGTTGGAGTTTTGGAATGTGATATGTTTGCCCCCCCACCCCATCCCATCCTACCCCACCCCTGAGAGCCTCTTTTAGCAGGTTTATTTATTAACTCTTTAGCTTCTGTTGAATGCTTTCTCACCTGGGTATATCAACAATATGATAAGACCAGAATTCATGCAACCATAAGCTGAAATCAGTGGGAGCAGATGAAGAACAGGTCAACCACTTTGAATTTCAAGTCACTGCTCTCTTGCTAAATATTTTCTTTCTATTCTATTTCTTTCTATCTATTTTTGGCTTGGTTCCACATCAGAAAGTTTAAACTCTGAAGTTTTAAACATACAGCTCTTAAGAAAAATCAGCTCATATTTTCACATCCGTTTAATTGTTCAATCGGCTTTTCGTAGTCCTCAAAATCTCTTTCTCAGCATCCCTGCATATAAACATTAAACACAGAAATTCCAGGTGCCCGCTGGTGTTTAATCATCCATAAAGATGGAATCTCGGATCCGGCGTGTGCCTTCTCTGACCTCTGGGGGCGGGGGGGGGGGTGCTTCCCCTCTGTCGGGGTCTATCAAAGCACTAGTGCTGAGATTCACTGCCTTCCCACTTGAAGATGGAACTTTCTGGCTCTGAGCTTAAAGTGCCTCAAACCGTGTTGGCTGGAATCATGCTATAAAATAGTTATCACTTGGTTTTATTTATGAGTTCAGAGAGGCATATCGTGTGGGCCTTTGGTGTTCCTTTGTATTTTTTACCTTAATTTTTATTAAAGTACTACAGCATGAATTTTAAGGAGCCAAACAGTGCTACAATGTCTGTTATGATAAATAGCCCTGTCCCCGCCCCCACCCCACCTCTTCTCCAGAAGAACTACTTTTAAGCTTCTGTGCCGATGCTTTTTGTATTGACCTCTCCACCTCTAAATGAATTACTTGTGCTGCTTTTGAAGGGTAACAGGATATGCGACTGCAAGATAGGACTGCAGGAGTCTGGGACACGCCACTCCAAATATGCTGCTTTGGTGTATTGACTATTTTGAGCTGTAGGCAAATGCAGGGAGAGGCTTTCTCTGAACTCCCCTCATCTGCCTAATGACAGATCTTCCAAAAGAAACTCATATTGTCATAAATTTCCTCCTGGGATGACACTTGTCACAGGAGAGGAGCCCAGAAGTCAACCCCAGAGCCAGACACACTTTGTCACGGATGATCAACACCTCCCACCTCTTCTTCCAAGGGCCCATTGATCTTTCCTAAAAATCATTTCCTCTCCCCTAAGAGGCCTACATTCCTCTCCCCTTTCCCTGTGAAGATGGCATTTAAGTTGGAATTCTTTTTTTTTAAAGATTTTATTTATTTATTTATTTATTTATTTATTTATTTATTTGAGAGAGAGAGAGCATGAGAGTGGGGAGGGTCAGAGGGAGAAGCAGACTCCCTGTTGAGCAGGGAGCCTGATGTGGGGCTCGATCCCGGGACCCTGAGATCATGACCTGAGCCGAAGGCAGACGCTTGATGACTGAGCCACCCAGGTGCTCTTTAAGTTGGAATTCTTAAGCCACTGTGGGAGTTACTCATTTGTCTTCTGGGTGTCTGCCATGTATCCATGACATATGCATGTGAATTAACTTCTCTCTTTCTCTCACTAATCCTTTATTCCAGTGGCCTCAGCTAAGAACTCAGAAGAGAAGAAGGAAACTTTTCCTCCTCTACAGTTTCCTTGATTTTTTACTTGTAGGCGTTAGCTACTGACTTGCCACTTTGCAAGTTAGGGATTTGGCTCTCCTCCCTTTCCCCATGAAACACCCACAGCCTTTCCATCCCCTTATCCTTCCAAGACAGTTACATCATCAATTTTTGTTAGAGCTTTCCGTAACTATACTTAATTATCATTACGACCATGTAAATGATACTCTACTAAGCCACATAGTAAACTACAATGACTGACTATCCTGAATACTTTTTTATGTCCCTGGAGAGTAAGTAGAGTGGTAGTAGCACTTATCATGAATTCAAACACAAACTCTGATTCAATTATGTAAACATCCTCTCAAGACATTTAGAGCAGCCCATATTTTATCAATCTGACCTTGAAAACATGCTTCCAGCTTCTCTGCCATGTTCCAGTCCAGATGTTTGTTCTCAACAACTGGGGTAGAACTGTCATCCTGGGGTTGCCTTTCACCATTTTCCTGAGGATTCCCTTCACTTCTCTTGTGTGGGATCTCCTGTTTCCTGAATCTTGGGTCTTCTTTCTTGGTTTACTCCCTTGTTTTGGTGAAGCATAACCTTTGGTAGCTTCCTGATAAAGGCACATGGGAAATACAATTTTTGAAACACTGCCTTTCTAAAATGTCTTTAGTCCATCCTCATATGTAATGGCTGTTCTGTGATTCTAACACAGGAGTGGTTTTTCCTCCAAGTGTCCAAGACAGTGCTTTCTCACTTCCCAGCCTCTGGTATTACTGATGACATTCTAATTTGATCCTTTGTGGGGTTTTTTCACACTCTATTTTTTCTGTTCATGCTTTCCAAAACTCCTATTATTTAGACATTAAACCATGTGGATTCGTCCTCTAGTTTTTTACTTTCTCTCTTTTACATCATTTGCTCTATTATTGGGGAGAGTTCTTCAATTTTCTCCTCCAACTTATTAAGTTTTTCAAAATTTCTGTTTTGTTTCTGAAGGCCTAAAGCTGCTTTTTCTTCAAAAGTTCTGTTTATCATTCTGTCACTATCTCAAAGTTGAAATATCTCTTCTTGTTTCACTGAAGATACTACTGATAGGCTTTTTTCTTTTCAATGTCTCTGTATTTCTTATGTTGCTTTTCTATGGTTGATTTGTCCTGGTCTGGATATTTCACATTAGGGTTTCCTCACATGTAAATCTTGATCCTATGCTCATAAGAATGAGTATGTACCTGGGGCTTTTCAACAGTGAACTTCATTCAAGGTTCAACTGGCTGAGCTGTTTCGTTGGGGAAGTCATAGTCAGTATATGTAAGACTTTCTTCTCCAGAGGACTCTTCCAGTCTCCTACCTGAAAGACAATGGCCTGGCAGCCAGTATTCTGGGAGCCAAGGAGATGGGGAGGATTGGGGTCTCAGAAGCCAATAAGACTGTAGTTACTCCGTCTCCCGCCTCCATCCCTGCCTACTGTCTTCCAACCCAGAGACCTTCTGTTTTCCTCTGCAGACGATAATCTTCTAATTCTGTGAGTGTGGAGGAGGCCAAGTGTCTGACTGCACAGATTGGAGAAGGTGGTCAGGGGATCAAATTGCTCCTTAAAAAGCTATTGCCAAAATCCCTCCTTCTTTGGACCCCTCCCTTGACTCCCATTTCCAGAGGGGTACAGTGTTACCAAGTCATAGTCTTTGTAGGGCATCTGTGTGTCAATCCACTTTCCTCACTGCTGATTTAGGATTCAGCTTCCTTATATCTGCTGAAATCAGCACTCGTTTAGTTGCTTTCCAGATTCCAAAAGTTTGCTATGATTTTCTCCTCTCCCACTCTCCCCTTGCCAGTAAAAATCTCTTCTGTTGTGGTTTCAGAGAGATGTCAGGAGAAAGGGATGCGAGAAGCAGTTCCACCTCCTACTTTATGTGGAAGCCACCACGTGACTAATGTTAGTTGCTTAAGAAAACAAAACAAAACACAGAAACAACCAGAATAATACAGAGCCCTGATGTAAGAAAAAATGTTTTGTTGATGTTGGGATATAAACTGAATCCTATTAAAACTTTAAAAGCTGTAAAGATAAACCTTCTGACCTTGAACCAATGACACTTTCCTTGCACCTAGGGAGTAAATCCAGGAATTAAAATAAATGTATAAGGCATCTTGGTATGCAGTTTATTCCTCTTATGGTGTTTGTTAGGCAGTTCCCAACTGTGGAGGCTCTTCCTTATAGTCAGTGCTCCCCGATGTTGTCCCTCTCCTTCGCTTCCTGGCCGCTCCCTGAAAACCACATCTGTGTGTCGCTCTCAATATCTTGGGCTGGGCTACGTAGAATGTTCAAGGATACCTTCCCTTAACCTTAGTCCAGAGCCAGCCCTTAATTGCCACTCCTTAGTTCCCCTCTCTCTGGGCCCAGTTACATTCTAGAACCAAGGATCTTCCAAACATAAAGAATATCAAGTCTTACGAGTATGATGGAATTAGCTGAGGCCTCCCTCACCACCCACCCACACAACCTGGACGGCTCAGGCATTTGCAAGGAAATTAATCCTAGGAAGGAGACAAGTGCTCCTCTGGCACCATGATGTCAGGGGTTTTATTTTTGCAAGAAGTAGAGTCAAATTTACATTCATAGGAAGAACATGAATGCTTCACTTAAGACTAGAGTGTTGATATTTAGAGGAAAATTCTTGCATATGTTGGTAAATTGTGATTTCCATTAGATAAATTAAAAAGGAAACCAGCCTCAGCTATTGTAGGTAGAAAGAAGACAAATTAGAGCCAAATTTTCTGCTACTTTCTCCACTTATGGGACAGGGGTACTCATATGCTTTCATTGTCAGCAGAAGCCTGCACAGAGGAAAATTCTCACTAAGATCGAACCAAAGCCTGCCACGGTAGAGTGTGCAAGTCACAAGGTGACAGTGGGGAGCATGCCCCTTTACTTTGTGCAGAGGAGTGGAACTTTCCAGGGAAGGAGGGGTATAGATGCTGGTTTGAGGAAGGCCTAAAGAAGACAACATGGAGGAGAAAGAGGGAGTTTAACGGAGAAAGGGTTAAAGAAAGAAGGAATATCGGCAAGGATACCCCCTTCCAACAGGGAATCCTGAGAGTAGAATGAGGCAATGAATTAGCTTGCACCTCCCGTCTCCCTCAAGTGAAATAATGACTTACATCATCAAGGTGCAGTATGGGTTCGATCACAGCCTGTGAGTTCCCATGAAGAGGACATGTGCACATGCATATACCTATGAAACCATCACCCAAATCAAGATAATAAATATATCCATCACCCTCAAGAGCCAGTTTTTGGCTACTCCAAATAAGGCTACTAGGAACACTGGAGCACAAGTCCATACAAGACTTTGGGTAGACATATGTTTTTATTTCTCTTGGGTAAATACCTAGAGGTAGAGGTAGAATGACTGGATAGGATGGTAGGTACATGTTTAACTTTTTAAGAAACTGCTAGACTATTTAACGAAGTGGCTGTAACATTTTATAGTCCCACCAGCAGCGTAGGAGAGTGCCCACTGCTCCACATCATTGCCAACCCCTAGTGTGATCAGTTTTTAATTTCAGCCATTATAACATGTGAAGTGGTATCTCATTGTGATTTTAATTGGCATTCCTATTGGTGAGTATTGACAGTGAGCACCTTTTCATCATGGGTCTATTTACCACCCATATGTCTTCCTGAAGTATCCTTTTAGCTCTTCTGCCCATTTTTTTTTTCCTTCACTGGGTTGTTTCTTTTCTTATTATTGAGTTTTGAGGGTTTAAGAAATATATTTGGGATATAATTGCTCTATTAGATAAATGACTTGCAAATATTTTTCCCAGTGTGTAGCTGACCTATTCATTCTTTTAACAGTGTCTTTTGAAGACCAGAAGTTTTAAATTTTGATGAATTTCAATTTATCAATTAGTTCTTTATGGATTTTGCTTTTGCTACAATATCTCAAAAATCTTTACCTAGCCCAAAGTCACAAAAATTTTATCTCATATTTACTTCTAGAAATTTTATGGTTTTAGATTTTACATTTACAGCTATCATCCATGTTGAGTTAATTTTTGTATATGGCGTGAGGTAAGGGGCCAAGTTTATTCTTTCACATGAAGATATCCAGCTGTCTGAGCACCGTTTGTTGAACAAAATTATCTTTTTGCCACTGAATTGCCTTTGAACCTCTGTCAAAAAGTCAGTTTTTGTGTGGGTCTGTTTCTTGTCTTTCTGCTCTATTCCACTGACCTTTTGTCTCTCTTTACACCAATATTATAATTAATATAGCTTTATAATAAGTCTTGAAATCAGGTAGTGTTAGTACTTCAACTTTTGTTCTTTTTCAAAGTTATTCTTGCTATACTAGCCCTTTGCATTTCCATATGAATTTTAGAACCCATTTTTTATTCTGCACCAAAAAGTCTGCTATGATTTTATTAGAATTATGTTGAATCGAGAGATCAATTTAGAGAACTGACATCCTAAATGGGCCTGTGGATCCATGAACATAGTATATCATTTTATTTATTTAGGTCTTCTCTAATTTTACTCAGCATTGTTTTTGTAGTTTTCAGTATACAGGTCTGGTCTTTCACATGTCTTTTTTTTTTCAGATTTATTCCTAATATTTCATATTTTTGATGCTATTGCTAATATATTTTTATTTAAATTTCCAATTGTTCATTGCTGGTATATAGAAATACAAGTGACTTTTGTGTATTGATCCCATATCTTACAAAACTCATCTATTTGCTCTAATAGCTTTTTGTGGATTCCATCAGATTTTCTACATGAATGATCATGTTGTCTGAGAATAAATGTACCTTTATTTCTTCCATTCCAATCTGGCTGCTTTTTATTTCTTTTTCTTGCCTTATTGCACTAATTAAGAACCTCAACTGCAATGATAATAGAACAGAAATGGTGAGAACTGACTTCCTTGATTTGTTGATGATCTCAAGAGGAAATCATTCAGTCTTCTGACATTACGATGTTAGCCGTAGTTTTTTCATAGATTCCATTTATCAGGTTAAGGAAGTTCCCTTCTGTTTCTAGTGTGCTGAGAGTTTTTATCAGGAAAGGATGATGGATCTTGTCAAATCTTTTTTCTATATCTATTGAAATGATCATGTGATTTTTCTTTTGTAGTTTATTAACATGAATTAATTATATTCATTAAATTTCAAATATTAAACTAACCTTGAATTCCTGGGATAAACTCCACTTGGTCATAATGTATTATGTTTTTTATGTATATTGTTGGATTTGACTGCCTTGTGATTTTCATGTATCATCTTTGGCTGAGTTTGGTATCAGGGCAATGCTAGACTCAAGGAAAGAGTTGAGGAGTTTTCCACCTTTCCAATTTTCTGGAAGAGTTTAGATAGAATTGAAGTCGTTTCCTCCATAAATGTGTCATAAAATTAATCAGTGAGGCCATCTTGCTTGGACTTTTCTTTGTGGGTAGATTTTTTTTTTTAAGATTTTATTTATTTATTTCAGAGAGCAAGAGAGAACACGCATGAGTAGGGAGGAGGGGCAGAGGGAGAGAAGAAAATGATTCCCTGTTGAGCAGGGAGCCCAATGAGGAACTCGATCCCAGGACCCTGAGATCATGACCTAAGCCAAAGGCAGACGCTTAACCAACTGAGCCACCTTGGTACCCCTCTTTGTGGGAAGATTTTAATTACAAGTGCAATTGTTTAGTAACTATCAGGCTATCCAGGTTATCAATCTCTTATTGAGTGAGCTTTTGTTGTCTGTGTCTTTCCAAGAATTTGTCCATTTCAACTAAGTTGTTGAATTTACTAACATTAAGTTATATATAATATTCTCTTATTATCCTTTTAATGTAGGGCTTCTCACTAGGAAAGTAGTGCTATTTCGGAGTGGATAAGTCTGTTGAGGGGGCATGTTCTGTGCGTTGTGGGATGTTCAGCAACATCCCTGGTCTCTACCCACTGCATGTCAGGAGCATCTCCCCAGCTCCCCAACTGTGATAATCAAAACTGTCTCCAGACATCGCCAAATAAATATCCTCGGGGTGGGGGTTGAATAACCCCCAGTAGAGAACCATTGTTTTAATATCTGTAGAATCTGTAATGCTGGATTCTCAATCTTGATATTGATTTGTGTTGTCTCTCTTTTTTACCCCAATCTGTCTAGAGATTCTTAAATTTTATTGATCTTCTCAAAGGAAGGAGGGAGGGAGGGAGAAAGGGAGGCTATTTCAGTTGCTGACCTGGCAGAGTCCTTGCTTTTTGATTCAGTTTCACCCTAGCTGGCATCAGTTTTTCATGTTATGCACAGCCTCCATGAGGATTACCCCAAATATCACTCAGAAGGTACATAACAGAGAGATGAGCCCCAGATGTATTTGAAAAATGGTTTGTATGTGGCCCGTCAGCAGCTCTACAATGATCTACATTGGCCTAGAAGCACTCCTCAGACTACTTAAAGGCAATTTGTGAGTTACAGCTTGTTTTGCTACTGTGGGTCTTGCTGGTCTCGATGATTTCCTTCATGTCTTCCCACCCATCTGTCTTTCCCATCACAGAAACAAAGATGAGCCCATGGGTGGAAAGGGGAGAGGCCACAGATCTCCAGAGGAGCTCGGTAGAACAGCCTCCTTTGCACCTGGCCCTGGTTCTGACATGAGTAAGTTCCCCCTTGATCTCCCCCCACAATCCTGAGCCTTCTAACTCCCCCTCCACACTTCTTTTTCTTCCACCATGGCTTTTCCACAGTCCCCACAGGGTAGGACCCAGACTCAATTACCATATCGCAACCAAACTCAGTGGCACATGATATTAGGCTCTCCCCAAACACTAACTTGCCTACTGTGTCTCTTACCCGCAGCTCACGATGAACTCGTACTCTTGGGTAAGCATCTTCTGGAAAGGACCTGATGAACATGTTTGTACTTGAGTGACAGCATTTTAATGTGTTACCCTTCCTAGGGATGTTTGCAGTTAATGGAGATCACCGAAATGGGGCTCTTTTCATCTTTTCATGATGTTAGAACAGAAATGGAAGATCTCTGCTATGAGAAGAAGTTTTCACACACGTGGTGGACTTCTGGATTAGATTGTGATTCCCAAATCAAATTGTACTACAGAGCAGAAAATTATTTTCTCTATTCAGAGACCCAAGAGTGGGGAAATGGGCAGTGGAAAGAGAGAATTTAAGGGGGAATCCCTGCCTTGAAGAGGGGGTAGAAAAGGAGAGGGAGTGAAGTTGTATGAGGCCAAAACTCTAAAATGCCCTCAAAGTACTGCACTTTGTGCTCCTACATCCTTAAATCAAAGAAATACAATCTTAATAACAAAAACAGGCATTTGTGACGGGCTGGTGGAGAAATATTTTGTATGCAGCCCCACACCCCCAAGGGCCCTCATATTAAGACCTGGTGAGGAACTGCCCAATCCACCCACATGTGAGTCTGTCCTTGGGCAGAGCCTCATATTGGACAGGTTCATGGACACAGGTCCCCTTTAGGGGACAAAGGCTCACAGCCAGGATGTTTAGGACTGTGAGGCAAGCTACCCATCTAAGCATGGGGCATGCACCAAAATTCCCAGGGCTCCAGTGAGGCAAGGAATTTGGGACTCTGTGGGTTAGATTTCAACCTCCCTAATCAACTGTCTCTTAAATGAGAAGTGTGAGGATATATCATCATGAATATAAAGTGCTCAGCATGCTAGCATGTCATAAGTGTTGACTGCTAATATTTTTTTTACTAATTCAGCACCATTTGGGATTGAAATTTCAGGCTCAGGTGATTTGCTTGATCTTTGTTCACCTGCCATGTGTATTCTTCAAGAGCAAGCATTTTATTGGGTTAATTTGTCACCTTTCCATTTGAAATACAGAATTGCTCCAAATCGCCTGGCACACAGCCAGGCTTTCCAGGGCCCATCTCAGCACATGGTTGCCTCTGGCTTAGGTATGAAATCAACTGTGGCTGGAAGGGCATGTTTATGTCATGCTCCATATGTGACATTGGCCATGACAGCTAATGGAGCAAGTTTAGGCCCCATCCCTGGGAAGGGAGACAGGAAGAAGCCAAAATGTGGCAGGCACTAGATGGAACTGAAAAATCCACAAGACAGAAAGATGTCATTCGTAACCCAGAAGGGTCTACAGTCTAGCTGGAAAAACAGTATACTAACAAGCCAACTAGAAAATTCTTTCCTTCCTTTCCTCCTCCAAAAAAAAAAAAAAAATTTATTCACTATCAATTTCTACTGAGTGTTAACTTCTGTGCTATATTCTAGGATGCAAATATGATCAAGACATAATTCCAGTCCCTGCTTTTAACAAATTTACATTCCAGTAGGGAGGGGGGCAGAAAAAGCACTGTGACAGGAAGTGCCAAATGCTATTGCGGTTGGGGCGAAGAAGAGGACCCACGTGGGGTGAGAGGATTCGAGTGTCTGAGGCACAGGAGAAGCTGGGGATGAGAGAAGCAGTATTTGGCCAGTGCAGGGGCAAGCACAGGCGGGGGAGATTATCTCAGAACTGGAGAACAGCAACAACAGAATCAAATCTTTTAACACAAATGTGCGGTGTGTCCTTTCAAGTTCTCTAGGAAGAGGTGAAGAAAAACAAAATCCAGGAGGGCTGGAGTGGCTAAGGAGAGAGAATTTGGGCTGGCATCAAAACACTGAGGGAAGGTGTTTTTGGAGGAACAGACCAAGGTAAGACTAAAATGCTATATCAGGAGTTGTCCACCACACCCTTGTATAGTAACAAGAACCAAGGCCACCCACGAGGATGGTTGTAATAAAAAAAATATATGGGGCACCTGGGTGGCTCAGTCGGTTAAGCATCTGACTCTTGCTTTTGACTCAGGTCACGATCTCAGGGTCGTGAGATGGGACCCTCTGTCTCCGCACTCAACAGGGAGTCTGCTGGGGATTCTCTCTCCCTCCCTCTTTCCCTCTGCCCCTCTCCCCAACTCACGTGTGTGCGCACTGTCTCTCTCAAATAAATAAATAAATCTTAAAAAAAAAACAAAAGATGTACAATAACAAGTGTTGGAGAGGAGCTGGAGAAATTGGAACCCTCACACGTGGGTGGAAGGAATGTAAAATGGCTCCACTACCTTGAAAAACAGTTTGGTGATTCATCAAAAAGTTAAACAGGGAGTCACTATATGACCCAGCACATCCACTCCTACATATATGCCCGAGAACACTGAAACACGTAATGTGTACACAAGTGCTCACAGAAGCATCATTCATAATTACCCAAAACTAAAAATGACCCAAATGTCCATGGATAAACAAAATGTAGTATATCCAAACAATGGGATATTATTTGGCCATAGAAAGGAATGAAGTGTTGATTCATGCTATCACATGGGTGGACCTTAAAAACACGCTGAGTGAAAGCAACCAGACACAAAGGGCCAAGTATTGCACGACCCCCTTATGTGAGTTGTCCAGAACAGACAAATGCACAGAGACAGAAAGTAGATTAGTGGTTCCCTGGAGGGGGGACTGGTGGAGGAGGGAATGGGGAGTGACTGTTTAATGGGTGTGGAGTTTCATTTTGGGGTAAAGGAAGTGTTTTGGAATTGGACACTGGGGATGGTTGCAGGACTTTGTGAATATACAGGCCTGGTCCTTCCCAGCAGAGCATGAGCCATACTGAGCTAGACCATGGGGTCACCCCCCTGGTTCACAACACTATCCCCAATGCCCACTGTTGAGGTTTGGGGAGTTCAGTAGATGACCGCTGCTCCTACCTGAGTTTAGAAGCAATTAAGAGAGACGAACACACTGCCCAGGCCTCTAGCGATCAAAACCGTGCTTCTCTCAGCGCACGTTGACTCTGCAGAACATGGTTCATATTGATAAGTAAGTTGTCTTCATAGTAGGGAATCCTAGAGTCTGATTCGTCCATTTGGTCGAGAACAGTGCTGGACAGATGCAGAGCTGCCCGAAGAGGCTGCACCTGCCCCTGTCAGTGTATGCTTCCCTGGAGAGGGGAGGCTGATCTGCTGGAGAGGCCAGGAATGGTACCTTGATAGAGTGCCCTCCACATGGGGTTTGTGCAGCATGGGGAATCTCTGCTCCCCAATGACCTGGCACATAAGAGGCTCCCCACCAATGTTTGCTCAAGCAAATGAAACAAGTTAGCAAACGTTTGTTAGTTTTGAGAAGCCCCAGAATTTTTTATTTTTCATTTTTTAATTTTTTTGGCTACTGCCCCTTCCGTAACCAGTGGGGCCGTTAAACACACCCCCTTCTCCCACCACAGTCAGAGTCCCAGGGATGACTGTGGTCCCCAGGACGTCTCCTGGCTTCTGAGGTAACAGACGCGAGAGAGCAGGTGAGGCTGGGGCTCTGTTGGCTGCCACTGCCATCCTGGAGGAAGTCCTGGGAGCCCCAAGCAGGGGAGGGAAGCTGAGAGGCCTCACACACCGTGCCCCTGGAACAGGAGCTTCCTTGGTTTGGCTTGGGCTAGATTTAGGTTTCGGTCACTTTCAACTGGAAAAAGTCCCGACGAACAGGGAGAAACCATCATGATCTTTATTTTACAGCTGCAGAAAGGGAGGCTTCCCGCCTTGAATGAGCTGCCTAGTGTCCTCACCTCCTCCTCCTCCTAAGACCCAGGGTTCCCTAGAGAATCAGTAGAATCATCCCCTGGAACCTGATACAGACGAAGTGTTCAGTTAGAGCTCGTTATTGATACTATTGTCTAGTGCTTAAGAAACTTCCTCCTTCCCCACCCCGTGCCTGGCATACTGCAACTAAGTGGCAATGGTAGGATTTGAACTCAGATTGTTTGGCAGGATATGGCAGGAGAGGAGGAAGCATATAAAACAAGACTGGAGAGGTCAGGTAGGATCAAAACTTGAGGGCCTTGGATCCTGTACCAGGAGGTTGAGATTTTACTCTGCACATAATCAGAAACTTGGAAGTAAATCTGGAAGATTCTTCTGACAGAGGCATGGAGAGGCTAGAGGTGAGACTGGGAGAAGGTGCCCTGGTAGAAGGTCTTGTGACAGTCAGGTGACACAGAAGCAAAAGTGTGACCTAAGGGAGAGGCAATGGGAAGGAAGACAGGGACAAAGATTCAGGGCATGATCACCAGGAGGATGTAGACCATTCAGTCCCACACAGTTGAAATCACTGTGCTGCAAACAAATCTTCAGCTCACAGTTTGGACACCATTCTGTAATTTCCAGAAAAGCAAGGACTCTAGGGCAGGTGATCTCTTTCTGATGAGACAGCGTCCCACCTTTGGTGAAAGAATGTGGAGCTGACCAACAAGGTCACTCCTGATACCAGATCCTCAGCTGCCCCTGAGCTTGCAGACTCTAGAACAAAAGCGGGATTCCAACTCCCAGGTATCTGGGGGAGCTTTGGCCACTGAAACCCATAACAACGCGAGAGCACTGTGTGTCTAAGGAATACCAGTTGCTAGGTTTGCTGCAGACTGCATTTGTGATAGGAGGTTGGGATGCTGGGGTCTTTGCAGCCCCCAGCCAGAGGT
Organism: Eumetopias jubatus; assembly: GCF_037043125.1. Lineage (NCBI taxonomy): Eukaryota > Metazoa > Chordata > Mammalia > Carnivora > Otariidae > Eumetopias > Eumetopias jubatus. The sequence goes on from NW_028274808.1 coordinate 16,217,647, forward strand.
GCCTGAGCAAAGGCACTCAATATTCCAGGTACTTTCTTAGCTTCAAGACTGAACTCCCAGCAGTTTGCCTTCAGCTTCTAAAGGACCAAGAATTGCTTTCGGGAAACAGGGGCTGCCCAAATGTGTCGGTGAAGTGTTCATTGGGAGATGAGGAGGGGCGAGGGGAGAAGGAGAAAGCAACCAAAGATTCTGCCTGTTCACACCTGCAGGAGAGAACGTGACACCACTCCCAGGAACAAGGCGTGGGTTTGGAAGCTCACTTACTGGGCGACAGTAGGCCCCTGAGGGGGAACCTGATCCAGAGGCCCGGGTGGTCTGAGCTGGAGAGCTGGGCACTCTCAGCATCAAGGGATCACTGAAGGTGGGACTCTCCCAAGAGATAAGACCTGGGAGAGATCCTCGGAGGAATGCTGACAGCGTGACATTGTTCCCAAGTAGCTCAATCCAGATGAAGACCTAGCACATCTCACACACATGAAAAGATAGAGCAGACAGATTGACAAACACCAGGGCTCTGTGGTAGACACCTGCGTTGGTTCACAGTGCTACCATAGCAAACACCACACCCTGGGGGGCTTAACAGCAGAAGTTGATCGGGAGCTTGGAAGTCCAATAGCAAGGTGTCAGCTTGGTCAGTTTAACTAACATGTATTTTCTGGTACCAAGAAGAAGCCCTTAAAATTAACAAGTCAGGAAACGACAGATGTTGGCGGGGAAGTGGAGAAAGGGGAAACCTCCTACACTGCTGGTGGGAATGCAAGCTGGTGCAACCACTCTGGAAAACAGGATGGAGGTTCCTCAAACAGTTGAAAATAGAGCTACCATACGATCCAGCAATTGCACTACTGGGTATTTACCCCAAAGATACAAATGTAGGGATCCGAAGGGGTATGTGCACCCCAATGTTTATAGCAGCAATGTCTACAATAGCCAAACTGTGGAAAGAGCCAAGATGTCCATCGACAGATGAATGGATAAAGAAGATGTGGTATATATACACAATGGAATATTATGCAGCCATCAAAAGGAATGAGATCTTGCCATTTGCAACGACGTGGATGGAACTGGAGGGTGTTATGCTGAGTGAAATAAGTCCATCAGAGAAAGACATGTATCATGTGACCTCACTGATATGAGGAATTCTTAATCTCAGGAAACAAAGTGAGTGTTGCTGGAGTGGTGGGGGGTGGGAGGGATGGGGTGGCTGGGTGATAGACATTGGGGAGGGTATGTGTTATGGTGAGTGCTGTGAATTGTGCAAGACTGTTGAATCACAGTTCTGTACCTCTGAAACAAATAATGCAATATATGTTAAGAAAAAAAAAGAAGATAGCAGGAAGAGAAGAGTGAAGGGGGGAATCGGAGGGGGAGACGAACCATGAGAGACAATGGACTCTGAGAAACAAACTGAGGGTTCTAGAGGGGAGGGGGGTGGGGGGATGGGTTAGCCTGGTGACGGGTATTAAAGAGGGCACGTTCTGCGTGGAGCACTGGGTGTTATGCACAAACAATGAATCATGGAACACTACATCACAAACTAAGGATGTAATGTATGGTGATTAACATAACAATAAAAAAATTAAAAAAAAAAGAAGAAGCCCTATCCTCTGTACCCTCATCCTTTTATCCAAATGAAAGGGAGTCCCTTGGAATAACTGGTACATAACTGGAGAAGAATGTCCTAGAGTCTCAATCTTTTTAACCATATTTTTTTTTCTTACATAGTTACATACATTTAAGATGCACCCACTGGAAACATCCATTTCTTTCCTTACACAAAATCTAAATATGATACAGCTTACTTACCTAAGCTATTTTTTATTTATCTTTCTTCTTCAGAAACTAGATATGACATCACCGAGAGGCAGGGAGGTTGCCGTGGCAGGAGCAGGTGTTTGTATTTGCAAGAGCTGAGCGGAAGTCCCACTCCATCGAGTGACACGGACACCACGGGATACAAGTGCAGGGCGAGAGCGGTCATATTTGCACTAGAAGGATCTGCTGCTTGTTCCAAACCCCCTCTGTTCCAGGCTGCATTCCAGTTTCTGCATGGTACTTCTTGCTACTACTGTACTCTGCTCTTTGTTTGTTTACATGTTTATGGCTGCCTCCCCGTCTAGGGTGTAAACTCTAGGAGAGCAATGCCCTTCTTGATCCTCCAGCTCCTTGAATATATGGTAGGTGCTCAGTAAATGTGTGTTGAATGAATGAATGAAGGTCTAAACCAACACTCCCTTTGGTGTGGGCGCCAGCCCAGGGGCATCATGATCACTTAAGATGTTTGTTGAAAGTGCAGGCTCTTGGCTTCGTCCGAACCCGCTAATCAGAGTCTCTGGGGGGCGGGGGGATCCAGGACATGGCATCACTCATTCCGGCCTGACTTGCTTCCAGAGAACTCCAACAGAGTGTGGGGTGTAGCTGGGTGCCCTCAGCAAACTCACCCTCTAATTGGCAAAGCAAGTAGCCAATGATTCCAGAAAATGTATCACTGTGTGCTCCGTGGCTGGGTGCCCATTCCAGGCGTAGAGAAAGTTTACCGAGGGTGGGCTCAGCCTGGGCTCAAGGGGTTAAAGAAGCTTTCTGGGAAGACACGGTTCTGAGACAGTACGCAAAAGATGCGTTGATCTGCGAGATGCAAACAGGCCCATTTGCAGAGCAGCAGGCTTTACGAAGATTGTGAGGTTGTTTATGAGGTTGGCAAAGTTGTACAAACCCAGAGAGGTTTGGTACCTACCGCCAATGAGAAGCACAACCTTGGAGGAAAAGCAGGGGCATGAGCTCTCATCTTGCTTGAGTCGCAGACTAATTTCAGAGCCTGGGCGGGTCATGCCTTCTCTCTGAGCTTTAATTTCTTCACTCACAAAAGAGGGAGAATAATTTATGTCAACCTCTCCCGTAGGCCTAGGGTAAGGGGAAAAGGGAGATAAGAGCTGGGATAATAAGGAATAATGGGAAAAGTCGGTCATTATGATTTGGCTGCATACAATCAGTAATCCCTCTGCATCCCGTCACCGAGAAGCGTCTCGAAGCTACGAATTCCCTTTGGGCACTTTACCTTGAAACACCGTCAGGTTTTGTAGATACTAAAACCCAGTTTGCACAGTTTTATTTTCCACTATAAGCTTGCATATTCCCTACATGCTTAGATCCCGGTATCTCCTTCCAAGTGGCTCCTGACTCACACTCGGGGTCACTCAGGCTTCCAGAATCGGGTCCCTAGAATGTGTGTTCTCACTTAAGCCACATAAAAATGGAACATATGGCACACTTTATTTTTTTTTAAGACTTTATTTATTTTTCTTGAGAGAGAGATGGCTAGAGCACAAGCTAGGAGAGCAAAAGGAGGGGGAGAAGCAGACTCCGCACTGAGCAGGGAGCTGACTGGGGGCTCGATCCCAGGGCCCCAGGATCATGACCTGAGCCGAAAGCTTAACCCACTAAGCCACCCAGGCGCCCCCATACAACACACTTTAAAATCAAACTTTCTCATATTTGGAGCCCCTGAATCGCATCTGAATGGCATTTTAGAATTAGCCCAGGGCTCTTGTGTTTCCTCCAGCGCAAGGGCAGGGGGTGATGGAGAACCTGACATGGCACGTCTTCCTTGGGCATCAGCTTTAGTGAATGCTAAATTTCGTCATCACGGTATGTCAAACATGCTTCACTGGGTGTCTCTGATCACACAAGCTTATGTGTAAAAAGAAAATTGTAATTACCCCTAACGCCAAGATGTCGATGTCATGAGTTCACACCAGGCTGCTTGCTGGAATTTCCAAGAATTCCCAAGAGCACTGCCTCACACTATTCCAGGACAGGTCACCTCGCTCTTGCTGCCCTCTTTATCCTCTGAGGGGCTGCCATGATGCAGCCTTTGATCTCCACAGTCTCGTGGGATACCTGCCCATTGAGCCCCACTGTCCTTGGCCACCAATGCCACCCGCTGTCAGCCTCATGGGAGGGACAGTCAGCCTCCTCTCGTTCTCCGCAGCTCAAAGACGGTGCACTGCCTCTCAACAGAGTGTCACTGGGGACTGGGGACAACTGAGGCACCACCCAGAGGGTGACAGTGCTGCACACCCAGAAGGGCACCCCACCCGGGCTTAGTCACCCTTGCGGTCACCCACACGGCCGTCAGCGGGCTTCCCGGGGGCACAGGGCGCCACATGGGCACCCACCGCCCAGCCGTGAGACTACCCAGGTGACCCTGCACCACATAAGGGCCAAAAAGAAAAGTCCTACGTCTCCTAGTTTCTGTCCCCCTCTTTCCTACTCTGGGATTGAACTCCTCAGGGAGGTGAACATCCGTTTACTGAGAGGAACACATCCACTCCCACCCACAGGGGCTGGTCACCACCAGTCGGCGCTGGTCAGCGGAGTCGCTGATGATGCATTCCACAGAGCCCAGCCCACTCAGACTCAGGTGCCAGCAGGAAAGCAGTCCAGGAAGACAAATACTGTGTAACCCCCCTCATACGAGGTACCCAGAGTAGTCAGCTTCGTTAGACGGGGACTGGGACGGGGCTGCCCCAAGCAGAGACGGCAGGCAGCGCGGGGATGAAGAGGTAAGATGCAATGGGGACCAAGTGTCAGTTGCGGAGGTTGACGAAGGTTTGGAGATGGATGGTGGTGTCGGCTGCACAGCGATGTGAATACATTTCACGCCATGCTTAACAGGTTACGATGATACATTTTCTGTTAGGCATATTTTACCATAAAAGAAAAAAAAAAAGAAAAGAAAAGAAACAATCAGCCCAGGTCACACTGTGCCCGGGCTGGGCGGCTCTTGTCACCAGCTCACTCCAGCGCGAGGTGACGCGGGGACCAGGCCCTCTGGCAGCATCCGGCACTCCTCAAAGCATGTTTGCCCCAAAAGGCACACAAACATTTCCCAAGAGCAGTATATTTTTCTGCTCAGGCTAAATCCACATTGAGAAAGAAAAAAAAAAAATTCCTCTAACTCTGCAGGGGTGCAGGGTGCTGGTACAAACAAGCACCCTCAGGGGGTCAGGATCAAGCATGTGCTCGCCTCTCTGACCTAAGGCCCCTTCCTGGCCTATTTGCCCCAAACAAGAAGTCTCTCCGGGGCCTTGGGAGCGTCCACCTCCCCCATGCAGGAAAGTGCTGGGAACTTCTCAGTGGTAAAGCGGGAAACATCAGGCTCTACGAGCAGTGGGTTGCGCATGGGTAGAGCGTGGGCACCTTCAGGTCTGTGCGGATGTGGGAGAGCAAACCTGAGTCCAAAGAACGTCTCGTCTTTGCTCCGGCTACACCCGGTCCCCTTCCCAGTTACTTGCTCTCTCGCTTTCGGCCTTGAGCAGCATTCCGGTGGAAAGGATTGGGTGACCTGATCCAATGTCAACTGTTGCTGACGTCCCATGTTGGGAAAGGCTGGGGTTGTGTCCCTTCTGGTTGGAGGCCCCTCCCGGAACCTGGGAAATGCTCACTGTTGAACAGATCACTCTTCTCCACTCATGCACACTTCAAACACAGTGACTGGAAAGGGAGTTTGAGCAAGAGAAGGAAACAGAACCCACCTTATGTGCATCAGTGAAATCCCAGAAGAAACCCCCCGCTGTGGTTTACAAACCCCGGGCAAACCCTCCACACACCCTTCTTGGGCCTGGGAATGCGAGCACCCCCCACACCCACCCCAGCAAGCCTCAGTGGGGCCTCTGGGCTTCAACACACGCCCCGAAGAAAAAGAATTCCAAGAAGTCACTATAAATTGTCCTAAGGTGGTCATCAACAGCATCTGAGCATTTGTTAGGATGGGATTTTCTTTTTTTTTTTAAGATTTTATTTATTTATTTGAGAAAGAGAGAGAGTGCCAGAGTTGATTTCTGTTGCTCAAAAATAAATTCCCAAATGAAGTCTACTTGCATTATACCTAGCACCATGTACAAGAGAATTTGTATTTAGATTAAACCCCGACTTTGCAAAAAAAAAAAAATATCAAACATAGTAGGGTGCTTTAAAGTAATTTCCAACTCTCTAAAAACATCAGCAGTAAAGTTCTTACTTCCCGAAGCACAGTCTTCGTGGAAGACGCAGAGGAATGGACATTGTAAATTGAATTTGCTGTATACCAAGTATTTCCCAGTGGGCTGAAGAATCAACGTACCCAGCTAAAGGATAGCTAAATTCAGACAGGGTCAGACTTGAGGAAGAGTCCAGAGCAGGGCAAACAGGACCCACAGACAGGCTCGAGAAGGAAGGAGCCCCTGTTACTCCCCCTGTCTCCCCATCCATCCCTCCCTCACTGTTCCTCATGCAGGCAGGCCCGGGCTGGGTCCAAGAGGGTCCTTGGGTTCGCGAAGGATGGAAATCATATGCAAGCCAGCAGAGGTGACTGAAGATGTATATATAGAGAGAGAGATGGATGGAGCATCCAGGAGACTCAGAAAGGAATGGAGCATGAGGCTCTTCTTTGCTTGGGGTCTGGGGTTTTTATTGGACGTTGTGGTTTGGTGCACGTGTCCTCTTAGGCATCCAGAAACTGGTCAGAGCAAGACAGGGCCCAGGGGTCCTTCATAAGTCACTCATTCCCTGCACTCAGGGGTCTTGGCGTCAAGGTGTTTAGAGTCAGTGGTCTTGGAGAATGTTATGACGATCCCACCCGGTCACTCCTTAGTTGTTACCTATTGTGCTGGAACACCCCAAAAATACCATGATCTCTTTGTCCCTTACAAGGAGGACATATGCCATTTGCATTACAAGGCATGTGTAGAGTAGGGTGGGGGTGCAGGCCCCAGCAAGGATAGATGCCTGAAAAGGAGCTAAGGAAAAACAAAACAAAACAAAACAAACGACTTTTTAATGCAGTGCCTTCAGTTTCCCTGTGTCATTCCCAGGACTATATCAACCATCCGTGGAAGGAGAGAGGTGGGGCAGACAGCAGGTACGCTGGACTTGGATTCAAAAGGCTCTCCCTGCACAGGGCTATTCCCCAGCTGTGAGCTGGCACCTGAGATTGGGCCGTGCTTATGGTCCCTTGGACCCTCAGTTTCCCCACTGGTAAAACAGGCGAGAGGTATGAATTATATCAGTTCGTTCTGAAATCCTAACGCAACAACTAGTACTGGACTGGGAAGAAGTTTTTGTTTTTCACGGGTCCCCGCAGAAATGAGCAAACACTGCCCAAAAATGTAACGAGATTTTCATAAAGCGAATTTATTTCTGTTAACACACTAAGTTATATTTTGTCATATATTTTGTCATTTTGTCATAATTCACTTTAGATGTAACGTCATGGGGGTGATAGTGAATAACAAGTGCTGTGATTACTTTATCTGAGGGAATAACAAGTTGGCAAATTCTATATCAGTCTTCTATACCCTTTTGTGGAATTTTTATCAGTCTGTGAAATCCCCAAATCTGGAAACTGTTAGACGAACTAAACTCTAGTTTCCCTGGGTCTGCTCTGAACTTCTCTGTGTCTATAGATTTGACCCATTGGAAGTACCTGGAGAGTCTGTAAATAGTTGAGAGTCAGATTTTGATTTAACATTCAAAACTGTGCTTAATGCTTAAGCAGTAATATATTCTCATAGCATTGGTTGAATTTAATCGACATCCCGGTTCTACTCCCTACGGTCTCCTATAAATGGATTACAGCCAACACTGTATACCTCCCTTTCGCCACTGGGGAGAGTTAACTCTGACTTTAGCTAAGCCACCCACGTTCTTTCAGAAAACCTTGAACAAAGGACATTACCCTCACCTTTTACCTAGATAGCAGTCGGCATTTGCACTATTACTAAGTCTTGCGAGCCTCCCATGCTTGCCACACTGCCAGAGCTGGGCTCCTAGTCAGCACGTGTCACCTGACTTCATTTCAGAGACAGGTGGGGGTGACTTCAACCGGCAGGACTCTAAGCAGATGAATTCGTGCTTGGAGAACAGTAGGTTATTTCAAAGTCTCCATTTGTGAGTTGCTTATCGTATTTATTTCCATTTACCATGTAAGGGCCTACTGGGGCTGGAAAAAGGACAGGAATCTTAATCTATGCTAATATTTAAATATGACTATACTGGGGCGCCTGGGTGGCTCAGTCGTTAAGCATCTGCCTTCGGCTCAGGTCATGATCCCAGGGTCCTGGGATCAAGCCCCGCGTCGGGCTCCCTGCTCGGCGGGAAGCCTGCTTCTCCCTCTCGCACTCCCCCTGCTTGTGTTCCCGCTCTCGCTGTGTCTCTCTCTGTCAAATAAATAAATAAAATCTTTAAATAAATAAATAAATATCACTATACTGACAATATGAAGCTTTACTTATTCTTTTTAAAAGCTCCATTAATTAGTTTCTTGTTTTTGCCTGAGTATCCCAGTTTCCACTCAATGTATATGATCCAAACTCTTCCTGAGTTCTACTCTAAACTAGGTTTTTATAAAACTGTCCTTTTATTCGGAGGACTTATCTCTCAATCTGTGATGGGATGTAATTACATATATTTATTTGCGTGATTATTTGAATAATAGCTGTCACTCCTTTTGGGTGCAAAATGCTAAGAGATCCAGGATCGGGTTTATCATTGTACACCCAGCACCATATGCCCAGCACTCAGCAGGCTCCCGATACCAACGTTTACTGGTTGAATATGCAGGATGAAATCTCAGGGCACTTGTCTCTGCTTAAGGACAAGTTGTCAAAAAATACTGGCTCTTTCTCAACAACCAGCCTTCTGTTGCTCTGTGCCTTCGAGTCTAACGGCTTGACATTCATACTAAGACCAAATCAAGGTGCTGATTCGAACCATTTGGGACTTGCCTATTGGGTAAAATCAACTGACAACCCTTTCTAGCTTTTTCTGAAATCCCTTTCCCGGATTGTTAACCTGTTAAAATAGTTCTACATCTGGCCTAATCTGCCCCAGGGACAGAGCGAGTCTTGGAAACAGGGTAAAGTGTATCCCAGGGCAGTGAGGAGACAGATGCTAAACCAAGTCCTGGCACCAGTTCAGTCAGAGCAGGTGCTGGGAATGTGCAAGCTGAAGGAGACAATTTCTAGAGCCAAGAACCTTGGCCTCCAGGTCATGAGAACCTCAGGGCAGGCCATGACTCAGGCTGGGACTTAGCTTTCTTTCCAAGTGCTGATGCAAGGGGCCCATTCCCGAACCCAAGGCAGAGAAGCTACTGGGGGCGCACCTTGCCAAGGACCCTCTCCTTAGCTGTCCGTGCCGTGTCCGTGCCTCAGGACAGTACGGAGCCAGACCCACCCTCCCAGGCTTGAAACACTTGAAGGAGCCTGGGGTCACCTTGGTGACGTGACATCGCTTATGGGACTTGGGAACATTCTCCTTGTCCCTGTGAACATCTTCCGAGCCCAGCACCTCCCACCCTGGCTTCCCCCACCCCCGCTAGTGATGGGGTTCAGCCGGCAGGCTAAACCGTCGGGTAGTTTGATTCCCTTTGTCCTTGGCGGTTGTGAGGGAGAGGGGAACTGACACTGGGGTCTCCCCCTGCCTCTCTCCCCACTTCTCGATGCTCCATCCTTTTCCCTATTTGTCACGCAGAAAACTCAGATGCTTGGGACTTCCTCAGTGCCCCCAGCCAGTCTACAGCGGGCCCGCCAGGGCTCCACCCCACGTTCCCCTTGGGCATCTCTCTTCCGACCAGTCCCCTGCAGGGCTCTGGATCTCTGTCCTGGATGCTGAGATTCCCTCCGGTCCAGGGCACGCACCACCCGCCCCTCCCCTGCGCCTGCGGTGTCAGCGACCAAGCCCCCCACCCAGCCCCTCCTCTGCGTGCTCCTCTCAGGCATCCTCTCCCTGCCCCGCCGACACAGGCGAGGCCTCTGGCACCTAGTGACCCCCGCTCCCTAGCACATTCTGGAGGGGCTCAGCTTCTAGCCTCTCTATTCTTGAACCCATTAGATTAAAAACCACCAGGTTTTTTGGGTGCCTGCGTGGCTCAGTCGGTTAAGTGTCTGCCTTTGGCTCAGGTCATGATCCCAGGCTCCTGGGATCGAGTCCCGCATCGGGCTCCCTGCTCCAAGGGGAGCCTGCTTCTGCCTCTTTCTCTCTCTGTCTCTTATGAATAAACAAATTAAAATCTTTAGAAATATTAAGAAAAAAACTGCTAGGTTTTTACATTAAAAACCACGGACGGCACCTACGGAGTCTTCCAGGGGGCTTGTTAGAACGCAGATGCCCAGGCTTGCTGCAGCGACCCCCCCCCCCCACACACACACAATAAAGCACTATTTGGAGGTGGCTCTGGGGACTGTGCCTTCCGACTGACATCCAGATGCCTGACCACGTTCTGAATTCACAGTGCTAATCCGTCCAGGACGGCATGGTGACAGTGCACACTTTGGAGCCACACACGCCTCGGGTTCAGATCCCAGGTTGCTCACTTATTGGTTTTGCGACCTTTAACAAATGATTTAACTTCCCGGTGCCTCAGTTTCCTCCCCCATAAAATGGAGCCGGTGTGACGATTAAAACTCATGACACGTGTGAAGCATCGAAACCATCCTAAGTACTACTAAAGGTTAAGATGTCCCCTCCCAGTACACCAGCCACACGGAATTTCATTCCAAAATACTCCTTTCACCAAGTCATTTTCTTTACTCAAAAATACCCAATGCTTACTTCCAAAGAGTAGAGTTTGGAGACCAGGGGAAAAAGGAAAAATGGAGAAACCTGACAAACAGTACCTTGGCCAGGTGGTCAAGGATGCCGTCAATGATAAGTCCTGTTGAAGGTCTATAGCCCGTGGTAGGGTGAGGTGAGCTGGGCACTTTACCCTGTGGTCTTTCTCCAAAAACCCACAACCCCAGTGCAACCTTGAGAAAAACAAGTTAATTGGATGGTCTACGAAACAGCTGACCACGACACCTCAAAATTGTCCGTGTCATCAAACTGAAGGAAAGTCTGAGAAACTGTCCCAACTGAAGAGACTGGATGACTAGAGGTAATATATGCTGGTGGACTCCTGGCATCAAAAAGGATACCAAGTAACAATTAAGGAAACCGGAATACAGTAGGAACTTGCATTTAACAACAACATATCGATATTGGTTCACTAATTGTAACAAGTCGACCATACTAATGAAAGGTATTAATAAGAAGGAAAACTGAATGTCCGGTATATGGGAACTCTGTACTATCTTTGCAGTTTGGGATGGGTACAAATTTGTACCCACATATTCTGGATAAAATCCTGCAAGAGAAAAAGGACATCAGGGGAAATCTGAATAAAGAATGGATTTCAGTTCATAACAATGTATCAATATTGGCTCACTAGTTGTGACAAACATGCCCTAGTAATAGAAGATCTTAACATCAGGGGAAACTGGGTGAGGGATATGTGGGAACTCTTTGTATTATCTTTACGACCCTTTGGTAAATCTCAAACTATTCTAAAATAAAAAGGTTATTTAAGTTAAAAAGAAGAGTCCCAACAACCCCCACCATCTACACCACCCACTCATTCCTGTGACACCCAACCCACCTCCTTGTGTCTCAGTGGGAACCCTCCACTCTACCTGGTGGGTCTTCCAGACCTCACCACCCCAGCCCCAGCAAGCATTCTGCTCTGAACCCCACATGCTCAGCTCTGCCTCCCGCCCACCTCCCTTCAAAACTCGAATCCTGCCAGGCCATTGGGGTGGAGGGACCCTTCTTCCACAGTTTTCCTGCCATGAGCCCTCAGACATCCTGGCAGTGCCTTCCTCTGAATTCTTATACTAGTTCCCTTTCCTCCTTTTGGATTTGCATTTTGTCAGTCAGTGTCATCGAATCCCTCTCTCCCCCAGCAAAGCGTGAGACACTCAAGGGCGTTTCTCTGTGTCTCTACAACACTTACCATGGTCCTCCCACTCTCCAGATCTCTTTCCTCTACCTAAGAGAGGCTTCGCAACTGGTTTTGAAATTGCGGCAAAATCTACATGGCGTGAAATTTTGCATTTTAGCCATTTTTAAGTGCATGGTTCTGTGGCATTAAGCACATTCGTGTCGTGCAACCATCAGCACCATCCATCTCCAGAACGTGTTCATCTTCTCAAACTCAAACCCCATTCCATTCAAAACGAGCTCCCCAGCCCCCTCCAGCAACCACCATTCTGCTTTCTGTCTCTATGAATTTGACTGCTCTAAGGACCTCATATAAGTGCAATCATACAATCTTTGCCTTTTGTGACTAGCTTATTTTACTTAGCATGTCTTTGAGATTCATTCATGGTGTAGCATGTGTCAGAATTTCTTTCCTTTTTCAGGCTGAATAGGATTGTGTTGTATGTACAGACCACCCAAAAAAAAAAAAAAACCTGTTTTGTAAACTTCCTAGAAGGATGACAGCTATCACAGGAAGACTCTAAGGAGGTCATGGGTGGAAATGTGCCAGACTGAATTCTTGGGTTCATCAACCTCTCCCTGCTCAAGACCACTTGGGTCAGAGTAACTGTGACGGACCGAATGTTTGTGTTCTAACCTAACCCCCAAGGTGATGGTATCAGCAGACAGGGCCTCTGGGAGGTGATTAGGTCATGAGGGTGGGGCCCTTATGAAAGGGGTTAGTGCCCTTTCAAAAGGGACACCAGGGAACTGTCTTGCCCTCTCTGCCATGTGGCGATATGATGAGAAACAGGTCATTTGCAACCTACAAGAGGGCCCTCCCCAGAACCTGAGCGTGCTGGCACCCTGGTCTCAGACTTCCAGCCTTCAGAACTGTGCACAACTAATTCCTATTGTATATAAGCTCCACAGTCTGTGAAGTTTTGTTACAGCAGCTCAAACAAAGTAAGACATAGCCAAAATCAGCCTCTAGCCCACTCGCCGACCTCAGTCAGTATTGAGCAAGTGGGTGCCTTTATGTTGAATTTGCTAACATCCATTTACAGACACGAATAATACCAGTGTGGGGCGCCTGGGTGACTCTGTTGGTTAAGCATCTGTCTGACTCTTGATCTCAACTTGGGTCTTGATCTCAGGGTCACGAGTTCAAGTCCTACACTGTGCTCCATGCTGGGCATGGAGCCCACTTAAAAAATAAATAAATAAAATTAATAACACCAGCATCACAAATTAGATCACATACCCATCACGCCTTACATGGATTCACCTATAAAGGTAACCACTGTGTCCACATCTCGTCCACCCTCTTCGTGTAATTATAAACTTGCTCTTGGCCCCAAACAATGGCATCATCTGTTCTTCCCATTGGCCCCAAACCATAGCAATTTCCAAGCTAACTGACCGAAATGCAACCATCAGCTTGCACCAATCCCTCCCTCTGAATACCTCATTTCCTCGTAACAGTGATGCTGCCGTCATGTGTTAATGGAAGCTAACTTTTGATCATATTGGTCAGGAAAAATCCTGAAATCTCAGTGACTTCATAGATTAAGGCTGGTTTCTTGCCCCTGTCAGGCAGGTAGCTATCCTGCGTGGTGGTACGCCTCCACAGAATAACTCAGAGCCACCTTCCTTCTTGCGATTTCACCACACTGGATGCCTTTCCTCCGGAGTGGGAGGGACAGAGAAAGCAGAAAAGCCACCCCTATCTGAACAGTCTCAGACTGGAAATGACATTTCATTTCTGTTGATAGTCACGTGACACCACCTAGCTGCAAGGGGCAAATTCTCCCTTCCTGAGTGTCCAGGAAGAGGAGAAAATCACACAGCATGGTCTCTGCCACAGTATTGTCACATATACCTCGAGCTCAGTGACCCTCTCTGAGACTAGAAAAGTCTTTGGCTAATTCTCTGCAGAGTCTACAAGAGAGATTTGCCCAGAAAATTCTGTCGTCGGGCTTCATGGTAATAATAGCCATCATTTACTGCATGCTGACTGGAGATCAGACGTCAATCCAAATGTTTTGTGTGCGTCATTTCATTTCATCCTCTTCACCACTTTATCAACAAATATAATTATTCTTTTTTAAGATTTTTCTTTATTTTAGAGAGAGAGAGAGAGCATGAGCAGGGGGAGGGGCAGAGGCAGAGGGAGAAGCAGACTCCCCGCTGAGCAAGGAACCAGATGCAGCACTCCTTGCCAGGACTTCAGGATCATGACCTGAGCTGAAGGCAAATGCTTAACCCACTGAGCCACCCCGGCATCCCTAATTATTCTTATTTTACAGATGAGAAAATACATCTGGTTCCCTGTACTGGTTAGCTAGAGTTGCCATAACAAAGCACCACAGACTGGGGGCGGAGGGTGCTTAAACCACTGAAATTTATTTCTCGTAGGTCCGGAGGCTGGAAGTCTGAAATCAAGGTGTCAGCAGGAGTCATTTCTTCTGAGGCCTGTCTTCTTAGCTTGGGGATGGCTGCTTTCTCCCTGTGCCTCACCTCTTCTTTCCTCTGTGTGTGTACATATTTGGGTCCTGATTTCTTAGTATAAGGACACCAGTCACATTGGCGTAGGGCTCACCCTAAAGACCTTGTTTTAACTTAGTTCCCTCTTGAAAGAGTTCATCTCCAATGACATTTACATTTGAGGTACTAGAGATTAAGACTTGAACATATAAATTTTGGGGGGAACACAGTTCAACCCATAACATCTCCCAACTTTTCTTTTGTGATTTTATCCTATAAAAGTAGTTAAGAATGTGTGCAGAGATTTCACCATTAGTTGTTTATTGTTTAGAACCTTGCTTCTAATAACAAAAATATCTTTTAGGAATGAGTTCAGCAGCAATGGACAGAAAACCCAACTTCAAGTGACTTAACACTACCCCGGAGCTTGGGTGTAGGTGATTATTGGTATTGGGTCATTGGCTCTCTGAAAATTTCTTGCTCTTCTCTCATGCCCATCCCCTCCTGGTCACAGAATGGCTGCTGCAGCTCCAGACATCATGTCTTTGTTTAGGTGGGAAGAAGGAGACAAAAAGTATTGTTTTTTCTGCCTCTTTTTATGAGGAAAGAAAAACTTTTCCAGAAAACTTTCTGTAATGTCTCGGATTGAAACTGGGCCCCTGACCCAGCTCCAGCTGAACAACTGGGAAGTAGAAGAACTTTAGGGTGAGTTTTAGGATGTATAAAGCTCTGGCGTACCAGGTGGGAGAGAAGGAAAATCGGCATAGGGGTCACTGAGGCTCTATTTTTAAAGATTAACATTACTAGAACATTCTGGGTAGATCAGGACTGCTCCAATTCACCCGGGAAGAAGTCAGGACTGGTGATGTGGGCTCTGCAAGTGGATCCAATAGTTCAATGGTGAAGGGCTGACACTCACCTAGGGTGTGACTCAAGCAGCCCTCCCTTCCAGACTTAGCACACTTTTTTTGGAGGCAAGGCTAAATTTATGAGTATAAGCTTAAAAAAAAAAAAAGAAAGAAAGTAGTAGCCTTGGAAGTTCGGTTGTGGGCATCACTATTACTTGTTTGGGAATCTGTTTGCTTGACTCTTGAAGATTCAAACCGTTTTTCTACAAAGACCCTCCAGCCAGTAAGAGAACAAGGCCAGTAGATCACCCAGGTGGATCAGCTACACTCTCCAACAGCCTCTCCATCTTATGTTTGGAATCAGAAGCAAGGCTTCTGGGTCCTCAGGATTTTTAGGTAATTGAAGAGAAAGGTCATCCAACGGCTGTGTGCAAGGACTCAGACAATTAACTGGGAAGGTAGAAAGTGAGCCCGCAAGCAGGCTGTAAACATACCAAGTAACTTTTACTTTCTAAAACTTCTGCAATGAACATGTTTTAGCTTTGTAATAGGAAACAAAACATAGCATTTTTAAAGAATAAAGGTAGTTATTATTGACAAAAAGAGAACAAGCCCAAATTTTCAATTATTTCCAGTTATACTTCTCATAGTAACAAAAAAATTATAAGCCATCCACATGCCCAACCTTTAGGGTATTGTTGTACATCCATTTGGAAGACTTTAGCGCCATGAAAATAATAAACATGTGGACTGTGTCAACACGTGGCAAGAGTGTATGAATAGAAAGAATAAAGACACACACATTCATTGATTGCTACCATGGAAAATCACGTTTAGACAATGATAAGAAGGAAAAATAAGAGAGTTAGGCAAACAGTTGGCATTTTCAAGCCTCTGCTGTGTGGCCGCATTTTCCCTCAGGTTCCGAATCTCCAGGGCTGTCTTGGGCTATCTTGTGCCAAAGAACCTAAGAAGTAAGTTCCTTCTCCAGTTTTCCTCCCCAGCTCGGCCCTTCCTAGAATCTCAGGGCTCTGGGTCAGTCATGGGTCAGTCTGTCTCTCTTGCCTTCCCACAGACTGAGTGCAGTGGACCCATTCTCCATAAACTTCCCCACGGTGCGCATGCCACGTGCGTGCCTTGGGGCCCTGCCATTTAGCCAAGGCTGGCTGGACCAGGGTAGACACCTGCCACAAGGTTCAGCCAAACTGTGAGCTGGCCATCATCTCTCAGGTGGGTTCTTGAGAAAGTCTGACTCCAATGCCGCCGTAGCTCACCGAGTCAACAAACAGATCTTCTCTCTTGGGGAACTTAAATGTGAGGCATGCAGCCTCAGGACATACAGTACAAAGGAAAGACACAAAAGCTGGAGGATGCAGGAATCAGGCACACGCAGGAGCCACAGAGGAGAATTAAGGGGAGTAGACGGAGTTCGGCTGGTGGTAGGAGAAGGGGGAAGGGACCACGTTTGTGTTGTACCTGGGGATCAGCGGTGCCTGGCACATGGAAGCCACCCGATGGGAGTGAGAAGACAGCACACTCAAGTATTTTGCAGAAGTGGGGTGAGCAGGTACTGTTGTCTTTATATCTCCGCCCCCCCACACACAGATTGGGTGACCACAGAACCAGTCCACTCCCCTTCAACTAAAGTGTCACGAGGGGCGCCTGGGTAGCTCAGTCGTTCAGCGTCTGCCTTCGGCTCAGGTCATGGTCCCAGGGGCCTGGGATCGAGCCCCGCATCGGGCTCCCTGCTCCGCGGGAAGCCGGCTTCTGCCTCTCCCTCTGTCTGCCACTCTCCTTGCTTGTGCTCTCTCTCTCTCTCTCACCCTCTGATAAATAAATCAAACCTTTAAAAAAAATAGTGTCAAGAAAACCCTGGCCCACCAACTTCCATCCCTCCATCCCTAAAGCCAGAGCGCAGCCCCCCAGCACTGTCCAGTTGTCGTGGGGACTGTTCTGTATCTGAGCGTCCCTGCCACCAGCCACGCTGAGCTGAGTTCTTGAAAGGCGGCTGGTGCAAATGAGGGTCTGAATTTCAAACTTTTCTTTAAATGTTCAGTCTAAAGTCTTAAGTTAAAACTTAAGCAGCCACGCGAGGCTAGCGGCGCGTCTACTGGAACAAATCTGGTGCCTGAGGACAGGAGACACGGAAGGGTCAGTAGCTTGGCGTCCCACGTCCAGTCAGCCCAGCTGTGGGGGGGCCTGCCGACACTGCAGCCCAGGCTCTGTCCTCCAGTATCAGGACACGGCCCCTATGTGGCCCTTCCGGCTGCAGCACCTGCTCAAGTTCCCCTCCTGGCCCTCCGCCCTTGCTCCCACCCACCTGTCCTGCTCCCTTTAGCCCTCTGGAGACCCATCCAGTCCTTGGCCCCCTTCACAGGTCGGACACCAGTGCTCCAGACACCATATTCCACTCACCTGGCATCGGCCTTCCCCTCCCTCCCTCCGAACCTTTCATCCCAAGCCTCAACGCTTATCTTTGAGAACTGACCTCACCCGTTGGGACTCCTCCTAAATGCCACATATGCCAGGTGTGGTGGAAAAGGCTGAATGGACAGAAAGGAAGCATGCGGAGAAAGAGCAACTACCCACCCAACCTTCTCCATCCCAACTGAAGCCAGCTTGGCTGGTTGCTAGGAGGAAGCCAAGGGAAATACGACAGAGGTTCCTGGATGGTCTGGTTTCAAAGGTACGCCTGACTCCTCTCCAGCAGGAAGTCCCCACAAGCACCTCCCCAGCCCACTCCCAGCCTGCCTCCACACCACCGGCCTTTGTTCCCCAGCCCCGGGGTGACACAACCACAGCCCTAGGGAGACGTTGGCAGAGGTCCCCTTTCTGGCCCATCCAAAGTCAACACCCACCTTCCGAGCTTTGGTTTCCCAGTAGAGGATATGGGTCTTCCCAGAAAACTGAGACACACGTGGCATTCACTGGGAAGTGGACATGAGTGGGGACTGTTTGCTCACACTGCCTCCAGTCTCCCACCCTGTCCCTCCAGATGTGGCATTCCCGGTGAGCTGAGGCCTGGCAAGGATTTGGACAGGGGGCCTTTTGGTCCTCTGCATCAAGGACATTTACGTTCTCTGAAGGGAAGGAAAGGAGATGCCACATTTGTTGTCCAGGAGCAGTCTCCCAAAATGACGAGATCTTGTCAATGATCATAGGGTTAACATAGGTCATTGCTACTATGGCTAATGATGACAAAAAGCTGTTAGACGAAGCCATATATTTGCAGTGTGTATTTGGAACACGAGTGGTCAGGAGATACACGGCAACGTCCCCGGAGGGGCGGGGGCCCCTCTTGCCCGTGTTCATTGCCCCGCCGACCAGCACGCAGCCCCCGCCCTCAGGACACCCCTGAGAGAATCACTGTACCTCTCCTGTTGTGTCCAGAAGCCTGAAGAATAACGAGGGTGGGAAGGGCAGTAGTCTGGAAAATCTAGTGCTCCTTTAAAAGGGGTTTCTAAATTACAGCCACAAAAGTATTGTGGGAGTCTGTCATCTACCACCACCTTGTCCCTTGGCAACTCAGCATTTAGTCCCAGACCCTTGAAGCTAAAATGATTAGCTGAAATGTGGTTAAATATATAGGTGATACTTGTTTACATACTCTCCCGAGTCCCACTGCTGTCTGAAGACGTTTAATAATCAAACCGTATTTCCTTTCGCCTGTAAAACGTGGCATCTTCTATCTGGGTACATAATATGTCATAAGACCCAACTGGAGAACAGAAGGCTCCGACTGAGTTCACAGCCTGGTTATAGGACCCACAGTGGTCATCAGACACAGGCTGTGACCAGGAAAACTGAGGCCTGGAAGGATTCTTAGAAAAGGTTACCAATCTTCCACAAGCTGGAAGGCAAGAGGTGATGGTTTTGTCGAAGTTTCCTGGGTGTTGTTAGGCCTTCCTCTGATGAGTCAGGTCTGTGACTTCCCGGGGGTGCCACGTGGACACCCGAAGGGCACCAGTCCCTGGCTGCGAAGACACGGGCGATTGTGCAGACCCCCCGCGGACGCACTCTAGAAAGCCTTTGCATCGATTGGTCTCTGTCCGGTGCAGGGGGAGCCTATTTTGTGCACAGTATTTGGTTCCTCGAGCTGAAACCTCGGGATTTTAGCTGAAATGTTAGAGATGAGTCAAATGGCATGTCATCAGCCCCACGAGGCAAACGGTTAACACTGAACGTGTGAGCGTTCATCGTACTTTGGGACGCTCTGCACTCACCGTTCAGATCTGGTGAGCAGTTCACACTTGAAATAGCTCACGTGTCTTTCAAAAGGTCTGAGAGAGTTAACTGATTGGGCGCATCACGAGAGCTTCAACTAGGCTCCAGTGTCGAACAATCTCCGCATCTCTCGTGGGGCCCCGCTGCGCTCCATCTCTCTGCCTCCCCAGGGCCCCGGACACTCCTCTTCCATGTGCCTCTCCAGCTCACAGCCTCCTCCTGGGCCTCTTCTCTCCCCCAGAAGCCTCTGCGCCATCCCACGAGCTGGGAAACTCAGAGTCAACTCAGAGTCAACTCAAAGTCACCCTCTTTGCTCTCCTTCATCCCCAGCCAACTGATCCCCAAGCCCCATGGGTGCTGGGTGAGAAATAGCAGTCAGGTGCTACCCCGGGCCATTTCTGGCTTCCTCCTACTCACCCGGGTTCCTGCAACAATCTACCCACAAGCGTCCCGCCTCCAGGCTCCACCTCTTCCGCCCTCCGCTCTGCCCCAGAGTCCTCCTTGAGACCTGTTCAGAGGTTTTCAAAAGACGGAATTCAAGCTCTCCAGAGGAGGAGAGGACATCCTTGAGCATCTGGCCCCCGTGCTAACTTGGCTCCCCTTCTCCTACCAGCAGCCCTCACGCTCTGGATGCGCCAGCCCGGCTGAGCTGTGCTTCAGGCCCCGGCCACGTGCACCCTTTACCCCTAGCACTTACCCACTGCCCACCTGCTCAATTCACTCACCCCTTGAGGCCCCCCTATAAACCTCTCCCGACACCCCCTAACAGTCACACCTCTCAGAGCCCTTATATAATGTGTCGTGTACGTGTGTGTCTATCTCCCACCAGACTCTGAGCTCCTGGGGGGTGGGCAGGGAGCTCATGCCCGGGCACGCCATCGAGCACAGTGTGGAAGCCACACACGTGGCCTGGCCCGATAAATCTGTTCTGTCTATGTGGATTTGACCAGTCGCATTACGGTTGAGACAGGGGAGAAGAGGGCCCCTGAATACAAGATGTCACTTAATTAAGCTTTTGTACCAGGAGTGAGACTCTGCGCCAGACACTTCCTATATCATCTCACTGGATCTTCACTATAAGTCTGTGAAGATAGGAGTCCTGTCACATCTTACAGGAAACCAGATCCTACAGCGTCCTGAGCCTCAGAGAAGCCAAGTCTCGTGCCCAAGGCCCAAAGCTGAGAAGCTACAGCACTGGCAAACCAAGGGTTCTAGAATGCATCCTTTTATATCCAACGGTGGTGGTGCGGACTCGGCTCAAGGCTAAGTGTCCTTGGGGAACTTGTCATAGTTTAGAGGTATCGGGGGGTGGGATGGGGGGGAGAAACATGCTGGCTGGGCAGGAACACTCAGGGAGTGGTTTTCACTTGAAATGGCATTCTGATTGGTTGAATGCAATGTCTTCCCATCTGGGGTCTCATCTATTGATTACCAGGTGCCTTGTACGTGCCCACAAAGTCCACTTATGAAGCAGAGACATCTAGGACCCTGGTGATCCAGCCAACTGACCAATTCTTAAGTTTGGGTTGACAGTGGGGGTGTGCCCTGGGCTGTGGCTGCCAGAAACATCCCTAGAGACTTGGCATTAAGTGATAAAAATGGCGTTGGATGGTTTAGGTAGGACCCATCCCAAAATACATACCATTCTGTTACTCTGCATCATCTGCAAAGGGCCCTCCCTTGATCTGGCCCAATGACGGACCCAAGTGTGGGGTTTGGGCAGCTCCTAGCTGGGTAGGCGCCAACTCGCCCTCTCTCCAGAGACCCCTCCTGCAGTTTAATCATGCTCCGGATCTATTCTGGGCCACGCTCATTTCCCGTGGTGGAAATTGGGTTTTGACAGTGTTCCTTTCACATGTAATCTGTTCATTCTAATTACAGCCAGTCTCTTCAGCTCAGTGAGGACTCTTCCTGAATTAAATGGATGGTTCTGCCAGAACACAAGGCCCCTTCAGAAGCCTGTCCCTCATCCTCTTTTTGCACCCCTCCTGAGGCAGGAAATCATGGATTTGTAGCTGACCCTTGCCTTTTACCCACTGTCACTCCACAAAGGATATGTAGGGAAGCCCCATTCTGGCGGCTATTTGCTAACCAGAGGGACACCTAGTGGTGAAAGGGATGAACTACAACAACAAGGGTTTCAGAATATTCTTTTTTTTTTTTTTTTGACAGCTTTATTGAAGTATGATGGATATACAACCACTGTATACGGTAAGGTATACATATACATTGTGAAAAGATCACTGAATCAAGCTAATTAATATGTCCACTATCTCCACATAGCTATCTTTTCTTTTTGGGTTTCTGTGTGTGTGTGTGTGTGTGTGTGTGTGTGTGTGTGTGTGTGTGTGTTCAGACTTAATCCAAGATCTGCACTCTTAGCAAATCTCAAGTATACAAGAGTATTGTTAACTATAGTCACCTTACTGTACATTAGATCCCAAGGACTATTTCATCCAGTGAAAGGAAAAAATTTGTACCCTTGAGGTTAAGGATATTCTTTTGAGTCTCTCATTTGTCATTTATTTTTCAAGGTTTGTAAATCATATCATCGAAGGTAGAATGCTGTATATTGGAGCCTCACTACATTTTTTTCATCTGGCATTTCTCGGGGGATTGGCTTCACTCCCCCTTTCAACTGCACTGGGCCCACGAGTGTATATCTAAAAACAAAACTCTTACTTTCAAAGTTCTTAATCATCATCCCCAAAAGTAATTTCAAGCATCTCTTAATTGGAGGGGCAGGGTTAGCATTTGGCAAAATAGAGGCAAGAAGAGGTCAGGGAAAGGGCCTCAGCCAGCAGGTGCGGGAAAAGGTTCTGGTCCCTGCTCTGCCCCATGGACCACGTCCATCAGGCAACTCAGTGACGTCTGAGCCTCAGTCTCCTGAGCTGACCAGTGAAGATGATGAACTACAGGATCTTGAAGCTGTAAAACTATAAGTATATGAGATGCAATGGACTATCATTTAGACCCCTTGGGGGCTTGAGAGGCTAAAGGTGGAAGAAAATTAGAATCTGTCTGGGTAACCTTTCTGGTATGTGAGCACTAGTTATGTGGGGCACAGGGAAATTGGTCCAAAGGTCCTCCCATCCCATTTTGCAAGCCCATTTATGAATTATTCATGTCTTACACACAGCATGAAGGGGGGGTGTAATTGCTGGTTTGACCTCTGAGAGGAGATAAGCCCGGGGAAGGAATGTTGTTTGCCAGAGAGCATAGAACATGGGCTTTTCAGACGAAAAGGGACTTTACAGATGATCTAGTTTGCACCCACCCACTTCCAGACAAAGGAAACAACACGTATATTGACTTAAGAGATGGTATCCAGATCACACAGCTAGCTCGTTGTAGAATCAGAACATCACACTGAGAGCAAACAAACTCGAGGTATTCATGACCCAGCTCATCCAGTGGTAGAGAGACTGGTTTCCACATCAGTGTTCACAAAAGGCATAGACGACAACACAAAACTGTGATGAATGTTAAAAGTCATTGCTTTGTGCTCACCCCAGTCACAAGCAGACCCCAGACGTCCTCGAGAGAGGAGAGAGAGCTGGTCCCCAGGAAAAGGAAAGGACAACTCTGGGGAGGCTATTGATTTCTCGGGTACAGAGCCTGACCAGGGATGAAGACCCCGTCTTCCTGAATCTTGGGTCAAGTAACAAAACGTTCCATTTAAAAATTTTCTAATGGTGTCACTGAACACAAAGAATTACGATACCACTACATTTTTCTCCCCGAGTGTTGGCATACTGAAGACAACCTTACCAGCCTCCTATCTTTCTACTCTCCTGCTCCCTGACCCCCCTCCAACCTCACTGCTGGTCCCCTTGCCGATCCCTAAACCTGCGGTCCCCTTCCAGCCTCGGCACCTGTGCATGGGCAGCTCCTCAGCTCGGCATGCTTGTCTTCTGGGATCCACCCGACTCTCTCCCCCGTCTCCTTCAAGTCTGCTCAAATGTCGTCTTTGCAGGAGGCCTTCCCTGACCACCCTGTAATCTAGGGGGCCATCCCACTCCTGGCCCCCTCACTTGCTCGCTTTTTCGGTAGAGCTCACCACCTCCAACCCCCATACTGTCCCTGTCTCCCCTCTAGTATGCAAGCTGCGTGAGGGCAAGGACTTTGATCTGTTGTGTTCTCTGTGGGGTCCCAGGGCCCGCGTACGGTGTCTGGCCCATAGGAAGTGCTGCGTAAATACTTTCTGAGTGTGTGAAAGCTTTGACTTGCTCCCTTGTTTTTTGTCTCTGCTTTCCTCTGCCTCCAAACTGTCACCTCTCTCTGAGACCTGCTCAAGTCCCACTCCCAACCAGAAGTGGTTCGTCTGCCAAGCCGACAGGATCGTCTCCAGCTGCCTGCTTTTCGTCTGAGGAAGTCGAAAGGTTAAGTGAATTGTCCAAAGTCAAAGAGCCAGGACTTGAACTTGGATCTTTTGTTGACTCCCATCCCAGACTCTTCCCCATAGCCCCAAGTTTCTCCGGGGGACAGCTCCCATCCTCACCTGGATCTGGATTTCTCTGCTGGTATGTAGCACGGCTCCCTCCGGTTCATTTGAGCAATACTGCATCCTGATTCTGCCACTAGTTAGACATGTGGCTTTGGCCAAGTTACTTGACTTCTCTCTGTCTTGGACTTCCCATTCCTTAAGGGGAATATTTGCCTTACAAGATGTTCCAAAAGATTAACCAAGATGGGAAAGCACAGACCCTCCCCTAGTGTGAGGCTAGTGCCTGGTTGTTTCCTTCCCTTTTGCTGGCTTCTGAGGAAAAAGTAATAAAAAAAAAAATTACATTTCTCAAGTCTCCTTGTCTTCATCTCCGTGGCTAAACTCCTAGCAGACACTAAAGAAATACTTAGGGAGTAAAGGCAAATTTAAAGCATAGGTGAGGGGCGCCTGGGTGGCTCAGTCGGTTCAGCATCTGCCTTCGGCTCAGGTCGTGAATCCTGGGGACCTGGGATTGAGGGGTCCTGGGATTGAGCCCTGAGGCCTCAGCATCAGCATCCCGCTCCCTGCTCAGCATGGAGCCTGCTTCTCCCTCTGCCCCTCCCCTCCACTCATGCTAGCTAGAGATCCTGCTATTCCCACTCAAAGAAAGAAACTGGCATGGATTGTAACCATTGAGGCAGACTTTCCAGAGACAAAGAATGAAAAATGCATGAGTGTGTATGTTGTAGGAATGATGGCACCAGCACTGAGAGAAGTACTCTCGCCCAAAGTGGATGAATAGTACCCCCGTCCCCCCGCACCCCCGCCCCAGCCTTCTGCCCTCACATGTTCTTGGGAATAGTTCATCACCAGCCAAGTCTGCGTCCGCCATGGGCCACCCACCTGGACTCAGGTGAGAGGCTACACAATGGCCTCCAGAGATACCCCTGTTGCAATTCCCAGAACTTGTCGATGTCACTTCCTACAGCAGAGGGGACTTTGCAGGCGTTTAGGTGAAGGGTTTTGAGGTGGGGAGATTATCCTGGATTGGCAGGGGGCTACATGCAATCACAAGGGTCCTTCCAAGAGGAAGACAGAGGGAAATTTGGCTCCAAGGGGGAGAAGGCTCTGTGCTAACAGAAGATACAGGAAGAAGCCTCAAGTCACGGAGGACACGTGGCCACCAGAAGCTGGAACAGGCAAGGAAACAGATTCTCCCTGGAGCATCCAGAAGGAACCAGGCTGTCCGCATCTCACGTAGGCAGGGGAAACCGATTCTGGACTTCTGATCTCTAGAACTCTAAGGGAATGAACTTGTGTTGTTTGAAGCCACTACACTTACGGTGATTTATTCCAGCAGCACTAGAAAATCAACACATCCACTTTGATGAGGACATCCCGGTTCGCTGTGGAAAGGCTGTGCTGCCCAGATGAGGTGAGCGCTAAGGACGGCCCGCCGGGTGGTGTGACAGGTCAGGTGTGTGGCTCAGTCACCCCACACGGCTGGCAAACACCCAGAGCTCTCCTCCGAGCATCGCCCCCTGACACGGCTTCATGGGGAAGGCACTGAGCTTCCCTGTTCTGAGATAAGGACATCCTGGCCTCCTGCGGAGTTGGTAATTTGTCCCTCTTGCAAGAAGTAGCCAGTGATGGATCTGTGACACCACACCTTCCCCGTGCTGCCTTCAGTGATGGTTTTCCTTGGCAGAATCACAGTTTAGCCCCCGGGCAAAATTCAAGTCTAGCAAGTTAGGTCTGCCTGGAACGAGCTACACTTGCTTATGAAGCGTTTCAACATTTCCAGTCTGTATTTGCTCCCACACACTCTGGAACGCTTTTTGACACTCTGATCGCTCCCGCATGGCCGGCACAGGGGCTTCATCAGGGAGCAGCCCCCAGATCAAATCTGAGGCCTGGGAAATTATCTCAGCTGGAACTATCGAAGCGCAACGCGAGTCAGAACAAATTTCCTACAGGTCAAGGCCGCTGAAAGCTTAGCTGCTAGTTGGTTCACTGAAGAGTGGGTCTGGGGCAACATTTCACTAAGTGGCGGAAGTCCGCTCCAGGATACCACTGCTGTAGGCTGCCCGGCTTCACTGTGACTTCCCGAAGTGGGTGCTGGAGGGGAGGGCACGGTGGCTGAGGGGACCCTCTGTGAGGCCACCCCGCTACCAAACCAACCGAGCCACAGCTTGAGTGCTCCCAGCACCACGCAAGCCCACAGCACTGTAAACGGGTTCGAACGACATGTGAAAAGTCACCCGGACCCCCCAGCTTTAGTCCCCTCACCAGAAGGGAGACGTGACAAAGGGTAAAGAGCGTGGGATGGGACGCTGCCGCCATCACCCGTGGGACACCATTTCATCCTGGTTTTTGCTCCTTTTTCAGGATGGACGCATGCACAAGACCTGACAGGCTGTGCAGGGATAAGGGACCCACCTGCCAAGGGACCCTGGCGCTGGGCCCGGGTGCCTGAGGGTGGTGAGCCGTACAACTGACACCTCTTAACTCAGCAGCCCGAGCCTTGGTTTTCGAAGCCCTGGAACGCTCTTCCCATCAAAACAGATCTGCCCGAGTCTCCTGTGACATCCTTGGTCCCTAGAGGGCAACGAAGAGAGACTATTACAGAGCCAGGCTGCCCGGGGTTGAATTCTAGCTGTACCATTTATTAGCTGTGTGACCGTGGCCAGCTACTTAAACATCTCTGCCTCAGTTTCCATTTCTGTGAAAACAGGGTAAAAGAAAAAAAAAAAAACCACCACTACCTACCTCACAGCCTGTGGTGACCATGAGACAGGTGAGTCTGTGTTCATGTCCCAGCAGCTCCTGGAAAGAAAATATTCAATAAAGGCTGGCTATTAGTTTATTATTGAAGACAAGCAAAGGAGTCACATAAAAGGTCACTCACCGAATGACCTATAATCTTTATATTATGATCAGAAAGGCTAGTTGTTGTAGTGAACGATCGCCAGGTTTTGTCGATTTAATACAGTAGAACTTTACCTCTTGCCCGGGGAAATCTAAATGAAAGGCAGGCAGCTCTCCAAGGGACACCTCCAGGAACCAAGCTTCCTTCCATCTCCTGGCTCCACATCCTCCACACTGGGCCCCAAGGTTGCCTTGGGGCTTGTCTCCATTGGAGCCAGTCAAAGAGGGACGTGGAAAGAGTAGCAGGGTAAGTTTTGTGAGCCAGGCCCACAGGTGGGACCTCTCAAGTGACCCAGAGTCTTTTGGCCAGAACCCAGCCTATACACCCACCTGCAAGGGAGGCTGGCCAGTTAACACCTAGCATTCCCTGCCACCCCCCCCCATCAAAAGATTTAATAGGATAGGATGACATTGCCTTCAAAAAATCCCACCTGAATTAGGTTTTGGTTTCTAGTTGAGTTTTAGTTTCTCCCCAGCCATGGCCCACTCAAAATTCAATATATTCCAGGGATTTCTGGATGTAGATATGCTCTGGGGAACGAGAATCCCCTATATATCTCAAATTACAAATGTGGACGCTTTCTCAAGTGTCCAGGATTTTATAAACAACAAGTTGGATTTTCTCTCTTGCAATCACACATTTTCAGTTTAATCCATCACCTTTTGATATCCCCAGATTCGTAGATTTGTTAAAATAGGTCATCAAATGAGTAGCTGGTTTCTATTTTGTGCAAAAGAAAGAAAAAGACTTTCAGAATCTAAAATGTGAAACATGCAAGAAATTGACATTCAGCGAGCAGGCTACAAAGTGGCTGCTGTGGAACCTCTATTTTTTAAATTACAGCAAAAGTTCTTAATTATCACCAGAACTATAAAACAGACTTAAAAGCTGGTAAAACTCTCAAAAGCACCACAATTCATCCTTGACTCTTCACTATATTTTTTTGTATATTTATAAATGCTTAAATTTTTAAAAATGGTAACGTTTTGGTTTCTAACGGAGCAATAAGGATATATTGATTTGGTCTTGGTTTGCAGAAAGCTTCCACATGAATGGGTAAAACCTTTCAGAGTGGTGATGACCAAAGGTATTACTACAAAAGATGGTCTGTCTGATGAATGCCTCAGATTTAATATATCCACACCATTAGGTACAAAAGTGTGAATGAAGAAGTAAAATGGTCAGATAATTTTTTTAAAAGTTGAAATATGGGTAGAATAAAAAATAAGCCAGGAAGCAACAGGAAAAACTATATACCAAAATTTGTCTATTACTGGCTAGAAATTAACAGTGAATTTTATAGAGTATTTAAGAAATTTGAAGAACGGTCCTAAAACTGCTTGAGAAAAGTTAGTCAAACCAAAATCTAACAGAAAAGTTTCCATATAAAACCCCGAAATTGGGGGTTCCTAGTGATAAAATATGCTTTACCAGATCCTAAATATATTTATTCATAAGAGGGCTATAATGACCTATGATTGTTAGCTTTCTGGAAATTGAATCTTACTTCAATAGTGTTAGGCTGCAAACCAGTTAACTAAATCTTTCCAGAGAACTGTTTGCTATTAAAAAAACAACTCTTTGCTGTTAAAGTCATTCCCATTCAATACGAATGACAAATTTAGTAAATCAGCAAATGTGGTAAATTCAATGAATTCATCATTAGGCAAGTTTTATTTCCACAGAATCAAATTTTGGCAAATCAATTTTCAATGCATTTACCTAAAATGAACCCACATCTGCTCCAACCCTTCGCAATTGAAAGGCACCTGATTCCAGCGGGGTGGGGGGTGGGGGAACCAGTCATATTTTGTATGAACTGACCGTAACTTACAAACAATTAATTTGTCCCAGTTTCAGCCTTGAGCTCTCCTGCTTAGTTTACAAATGCCTCCTTTAAAGGGAGGGGATCGTGGCTGAACCTAACAAAATGCAAACGGGACACTGATGCCAAGGAGGCCAAAAATGAGCCCATGTGTCACCCTTATCAGAAGCAGCATGTAGCCTCAGACATTTCCTGCCTTCATTAGCTTCCCAGGACTGCTGTAATGAATTACCATAACCTGGGTAAGACAACAGAAATGTATTCTTTCATAGTTCTGGAGGCTAGAAGTCCAAAGTCCAGATGTCAGCAGGGCTGGGCTCTAATCTGTCCTGTGCCTTTCTCTTGGCTTCTAGTCCTGCCGGCAGTCCTTGGCATGACTTGGCTCGAGGTTGCATAACACTAATCTCTGCCTGTGTTACATGGTGTCCTCTCTGTGTCCTTACATCATCTTCTTTATATAATTATATATATATATATATATATAATTTTAGATTTATTTATATCAGAGAGAGAGAGCAGGGGGGAGCGACAGAGGGAGAGAGAATCCTCAGGCAGACTCCCCACTGAGCAGGGAGCCTGAGGAGGGGCTCAATCTCACAACCCTGAAATCATGACCTGAGCCGAAACCAAGGGTCGGATGCTTAATCAACTGAGCCACCCAGATGCCCCATCATCTTATAAGACAATAGTCATGGGATTAAGGGCCCTCATCTTAACTGATTACATCTGCAATGACTATATTTCCAAATAACGTTAAGATTTAGGGTTTAGGACTTGAAAAAATCTTTTTGGAGGACACAATTCAACCCTTAACACCGCCTTTGCCCTCACTTCCCAAACACTGATGGTCAATGACCGCTATTTTAAGCAATTACTCTCATGCCCTTTGTCATTTCTGTTTTTCTAATTTGTTTGAACAATAATTTTAAACGATAAGTCATACATACCCGTACACTTGACTGATACAAAAACAGCTTTGGCTGAATTAAAATTTGTAAAATCTCTTGCCAAAATCCTGGCTAAAATAGAACATACAATTTTCTCCTTTTCTCCTTTTATTTTTTTCTGCAATAGCTTCACTTGCCCTCGCAACTTGCAGCTCATATTTTCTAGAACAATTCCAATTTAGTGTCATTTTATCCTTTTTCAGTAAAATTAGTATAGAGATCACTTAAAAGCAATATAACTGTCATGTTTCTTAAGGCTTGTTGAGCAAATAAATTCACAAGTAAAAATAATCTACATCAAGAGTCCCAATTTGAAGATCAGAAAATTTGTCACTAACTGATGATTAAAAATAAGAGTCTGGTAGAGACTGGGTGGCGCAGTCAGTCAAGCATCCGACTCTTGGTTTCGGCTTAGGTTGTGACCTCACGGTCGTGAGATCAAGGTCTGCGTCAGGCTCTGAGCTCAGCATGGAGTCGGCTTGGGGTTCTTCCCCCTTCCCTTTGCTCCTCCTCCCCCCACTCACACGTTCCCTCTCATAAATAAATAAATAAATAAATAAATAAATAAATAAATTCTTCCAAAAAACTAAGATTCTGGTGAAACCTGGGGCAGGAGGGTATGTAGGAGGACACTGACTTCTAGAGAAAAGTCCAGGATGTGAGAGTGAAAGCCAGGATGGGCCCATGGGACATCTAACTTCTTTCCCTGTGGGTGCCATACCACTGACAGGAAAGACACCATGATTTTATAATTTAGTTCTTAGTGGAAAATGTCCCTCCTCCTATTCTTCCTGGTAATTAAGGATCTGAGGAAGGAACTTGAAACCAAGACTAGAACAGGAAATAGCACAAGAGTTAACGCTGGCTAACAAAAGGCCCAATCAGCTGAGAAGAAGCCAGCAAGAAGGGCAAAGCCAGGCCAGAAACTGTGCACAGTCCTGGTGGCAGGTTCATCTTCTGACCCACCACAAGAGCTGGGGCCTGGCCAGAGGGTTTCAGAGTCGATTTTCACAGGACAAGCTAGGATACAGAATGAGGAAAAATTCAAGATACACCATGAGAGAAGAGAGCTTTCTCTCAACAGAAAGATTGGATGGAAGAAACCTAAGTGACAAAGAAAGAAAAAGGGAGAAAAACAGATCTGTGATGTGAGATAACCATTTTGGGTCCCTATATTTGTAGCAGGAAAAGAAGGAACAGCTACCAAGGAATTTAGGGGTCAAGATAATCCAAGCAAATATCTACTGAGCACTAGCGAGGTGCCAGGAAATGTGTTGGAAACTCAGAATATGAATAGGAGCAGATGTAGTATCTGGAGTGTGTCAGACTTACAAACAAGTGATGATACTATAAGATAATTACTGTACTGGAGGTATGATGAAAGGGAAGTGAGAGAGGTATGTCACGTATCTCCTTGGTGCCTCTCAGGAGGCATGTCTGAGCAGTTTTTATGGAAGAAAAAGCATTTGCTAGAGGGACAGAGAAGGGAGGGGTGTTCTTAGTAGAGAGCATGACAACCAGGTCAGTGTTACTGGAACACAGACTGCAAGACTGAGAGCAGCTCAGCAGGGCCTCTGTGAAGGCCTTGGGCACTATGGGAGGGATTTTAGGCTTTGTCCTAGAGCCAGTTGGGAGCCATTGGGAAATTCTGGTGAGGAAAGCAACATCACCTGATTTGTGGAACAGAAAGATCTTTCTGGGAAAACGTCCAAATTCATTCTCCAAGGGCAGCATTACTCTGATACCAAAACCAGACAAAGACACCACAAAAAAACACACACAAAAAAACTGCAGGCCAATATCACTGATGAACATAGATGCAAAAATCCTCAACAAATTATTAACAAACCAAATTCAGCAATACATTAAAAGGATCATTCACTAGCCACCTGGGGGGCTGTCCAGTTAGGTGTCCAACCCTTGATTTCAGCTCAGGTCATGATCTCAGGGGTGTGAGATCGACCTCCCTGTCAGCCTCCACACTGGGCATGGAGCCTGCTTAAGATTCTCTCTCCCTGCCCCTCTGCCTCTCATCCCTACCCACACACTTGCTCTCTCTCACTGTCCTGCTCTCTCTAAAGAAAAAAAAAAAAAAAAAAGGATCATTCACCATGATCAGGTGGGACTTATTCCAGAGATTCAAGGATGGTTCAATATTTGCAAATCAGTCAATATGATACATCACATTAGCAAGTAAAAACCATATGATCATCTCAATAGATGCAGAAAAAGCATTTGATGAAATACAACATCAATTCATGATAAACTCTCAACAAAGTGGGTTTGGAGGGAACATACCTCAACATAACAAAAAGGTCATATATGAAAAACCCACAGCTAACATCATACTCAATGGTGAAAAACTGAAAGCTTTTCCTCTAATATCAGGAACAAGACAAAGATGTCCACTCTGACCACTTTTACTCAACATAGCACTAGAAGTCTTAGCCAGAGCAATCATACAAGAAAAAAAAAAAAGGCATCCAAATTGGTAAGGAAAAAGTAAAACTGTCTTTATTTGCAGATGACATGATATTATACATCTCCACCAAAAAACTATTAGAACTGATAAATGAATTCAGTAAAGTTGCAGGATACAAAATTAATACCCAGAAATTGGTAGCATTTCTATACACCAATAATGAAGTAGCATAAAAACAAATTAGGAAAATAATCCCATTTACAATTGCACCAAAAAGAATAAAATACCTAGGAATAAGTTTAGAGAAGGAGGTGAAAGACCTGGGCTCTGAAAGTTATAAAACACTGAGGAAGGAAATTCAAGATGATACAAACAAATGGAGAGATATACCATGCTCATGGATTGGAAGAATTCATATTGTTAAAATATCCCTACTACCCAAAGCAATCTATAGGTTCAATGCAATTCCTATCAAAATACCAATAGCATTTTTCACAGAACTAGAAAGAATAATCCTAAAATTTGTATAGAACCACAAAAGACCTCAAATAGCCAAATCTGTATGGTGACAGACGGTGACTACACTCATCATAGTGAGCACTGAGTTATGTATAGAGTTGTCAATTCACTATGATGCTCTTGAGAGAGAAGAACAAAGCTGGAAGTATCACAGTCCCAAATTTCAAGACATACTACAACACTGTGAAATCAAAACAATATAGAACTGACACAAAAATTGATATAGCTCAAGGGATCAGGATAGAGAGCCCAGAAACAAACCTATGCATATACAGTCAATTAATCTATGAAAAAGGAAGCAAGACTATAAGATGGGGAAAATACAGTCTGTTCAATACATGGTGCTGGGAAAACTGGACAGCTGCATGCAAAAGAATGACCACTTTCTCACACCATCCACAAAAATAAACTCAAAATGGATTAAAGACCTAAATGTGAAACCTGAAACCACAAATTCCTCAAAGAAAACATAGGCAGTAATCTCTTGGACATTGGCCTTAGCAAAATACTTATGGATAGGGTCTCCTTATACAAGGGAAACAGAAGCAAAAATAAACTGTTGGGCCTACACCAAAATAAAAAGCTTTTGCACAGCAAAAGAAATTATCAACAAAACTAAAAGGCAACTTACCGAATGGGAGAGGATACTTGCAAATAATATATCTCGTAAGAGGTTAATGTCCAAACTATGTAAAGAACTCATACAACCCAACACCAAAGAAACACAACAATCTAATTAAAAAAGGTGCAGAGGACGCGAATAGACATTTTTGCAAAGAAAACATACAGATGGCCAACAGACACATGAAAAGATACTCAACATCACTCATCATCAGGGAAATGCAGATCAAAACCACAGTGAGCTATCACTTTACTTTAGACAGAATGGCCAGTATCAGAAAGAGAAGAAACAGGGGCGCCTGGGTGGCTCAGTTGGTTAAGCGTCCGCCCTCAGCTCAGGTCATGATCCCAGGGTCCTGGGATCGAGTCCCCCATCGGGCTCCTTGCTCAGTGGGGAGTCTGCTTCTCCCTCTGCCTGCCACTCCCCCTGCATGTGCGTTCTCTCTCTCTCTCTCTTTCTCTGATAAATAAATAAATAAAATCTTTAAAAAAGAAGAAGAAGAAACAAGTGTTGGTGAGTATGGAGAGAAAAAGGAACCCTCATGCACTGTTTTTGGGATACACACACACACACACACACACACACACACACAATGGAATATCAGTCATAAAAAATGAAATCTTGCATCTGCAACAACTTGGATGAACCTGAAGGGTATTATGCTAAGTGAAATAAAACACTTGTTGGAATCTAAAAAACAAACAAAAATAAACCGACCCTTAAATCCGGAGAACAAACCGGTGGTTGCCAGAGGGGAAGTGGGTAAGAGGGTGGATGACGTAGGTGACGGAGATTAAGAGGTACAAACTTCCAGTTATGAAATACAATCACGGAGATGAGAAGTACAGCACAGGGAATACAGTCATTAATACTATACTAACACGGTATGGTGACAGACGGTGACTACGCTTACCGCGGTGAGCACGGAGTTATGTACAGAATTGCCAGATCACTATGTTGTACTCCTGAAACTCATACACCATTGTATGTCAACTGTACTTCAAGAATAATTTTTTTTAGACATCTTTCTAGACCCTTTTTGGAGGTTGGCATGGAGGGAGAGAGAATGGAAGCAGAGATGCTTAAAATAAGGCCCATTTCATCTGAACAAGGTTTTGGCAGTGGGATGGGGGGTGGAGGGGCCGGGGGGAGTGGTGAGGGGTGGTTAAAGGGCAGAGGTGAGTAGATTTAAGGAAAATCATGAACAGTGCTTGGGAAGTGGGGAAAGGAAGCCCTGCAGCAATGCTCTGAACTGTTTGGGCAGCTATGTGTGGTAACAGTTCCCTGACACAAGAAACAGAGGTCAGGAATCCTGGAATGCATCCATCCATGCGTGTTGAGGATGGGTCCAGTCCTGAAATGCCGAGTGTAACTGATCTGCCCAAGCGACATCTAGATGGAGAGACACATCGGGGTTCAGGAGAAAAGTCTCTAGAGAAAAGAGAGAGAGATTTTAGCTTAATGAACCTGTGCGTACAGTTGAAAACATGGTTGTGAGTGAAATCACTCAAGCCGAGTAAGAAGGGTAAGGAAGAAACCTACATAGCAGGGCAGAGAAGCCAGGGAACATTCATATTTAAAGGACTGGCAGAGGTAAAAAGAAAAATCCACAGAGGAGATTGAGGAGAGTTCAGAAATCATAGGAAGACCGGGAGAGCAGTGTCACAAAAACCAAGTGAGGAAGGAGCTTCGAGAAGGAGGGTGTCACCTGCACCAAATGCCAAAAGAAGTCAAACGCCCGTCGGATTGGAGCACAAAGACGCACAGGACAGTTTGACTGGGGCAGTGAATAAGGAAGCTGAGTTTCGGGGGATGGGGGCTGGTTGCGAGGGAAAAGGAAGAAGAGACAGTGAGTGGAGCCCATTCTTGTTAGATGCTTGGCTAAGAATCGGAGAGAAAGAGCTAGAAAGGAAAACAGAGGCAGGAGAGTTTTTATATTGTTGTTGTTTGTTTCAGGCCATGGTCATTTTGAGTAGGTTTATATGCTAAGGGGAACGAGCTAGGGGATGGAGATGGATGACACGGCAAAAGAAGGGGTGAGCCACGGAGCAAGTTCCTAGGGGCAGGAAGCGGATGGGATCCAGAAAACAGGGGCCAGGCGAGAGGCAGGGGAGGAGAAGGAAGAGGGGCCCTTCTTGCAGGGGTGGGGAGAGGGTAAAAAGGAATGCAACTCAGGAGGGGTGTGGGTAGAGAGGAGGGGCAGAGGGTTCACCTTAGCAGTAACTACTTTCTTTGTGAAGGCACCAAGACATCTCCAGAGAAGAGGGTTGAGCAGGTCTGGAATTATGACCCAGGAGACCAGGACACGGGTGGGAGCACAGCTAAGCGGCCCTCGGGGTACATTCGGGGCTGGGCGTCCTCAAAGTGGGGGGGTGGGGGAGGACACCCATTCATGCCGCTCTGCGAGTAATCCACATGATTCAGGAGCCCAGCTTAACAGAAGAGAGATGTAAAGCCGAATTGACTCCATGCTTGTCGGTCTGCCAAAGGCAAGGGGCCAGGTGCTGGGAGAGCCGGTAAGAGAGGACTTGAATGATGTAGCAGGGGAAACAAGTGGGGATAAGCAGGGGCTTGTCATGCCCGGAGAATGTAGGGGAGACCAGAACAATGAAGAGAATGGGATGGGTAGCAGGGCTTTTCTTCACAACATTTGCCGCAGCATTAACAACATTAACACGACATTAACAATGAAGTCCTTATTTGCTTGTTGTTCTCCTGCAGCCGGTATGGCTTCTAAGCGAGGAGGGGCCGTGTCTCTTTGGCCTGCCCTCCACCACATCTCAGAGCCTTGCAGAGTCCCTAGAGCATAGCAGGTGCTCTTTAAATCTTTTGTGGAATGTGGAAGGAGAGAGCTGGGAGGTCTAGGAGAGACTGGATAAGGGTCAGAGAGGCACTTGGACTCTCTCGCAGGTGGAATATTCCCCAGGGATAACGGGACCCAAGGTGGAGCAGCTTCAGCTGAGGCTGAAGCAGAGTGGAGAGAGAGAACCAAGGAGGTAAAGAGGTGAACACACACACGCACGGAGCCTCTGGGTCACAGTTACGGTGGTCTGGAAGTGGAACTGTGGAGCTAAGAGAAGGTGGTCCCCTCGTGGCCCCGCGGTATGGGGGTTGTGGGACAGAAGAGAATGGGCAACTCAACAGGAGGTGGTGTCTTTGGACAAGAGCAAGTGTGACGTGCAGTGGAAAAGGGCAGAATGGAAAATGGTGGTGGGAAAGTCAATAGGGCCACAGTGAGCTACTGGGAGGCACAGAGCAGAAGGGAGAAGGGGGAATGAAGGGGTGGAGGTGATGGGAGATGAAGGGGATGACGAGCCAAAAGTGACTCGGCTCACATTGCTGACCCGAGCTCTGTCCAGAAGGGAGCTGAGTGTTGAGACTGACGGGGGAGGCTTGAACAGCTGCTTGCATCTGGTTCTCGTACTGGCTAAAACCAGGAGCAATCGATGGGCGTGGCCAGCCAGGCCAAGGGGATCACCGTGAAGACAAAGATTCTGTTCGCGGGCACATCTCAATTTTAGGCAGAAATTAACTGAAAATCAGTGGGGACACAACTGTTTCATCTTTTCAAAATTCCTCTGCAAATACTTTTCCTTCCAGACGAGTGTTCTGCTTCAGATCCGCCTTTGCTATCAGCACATAAATAATCAAGGTTATGGTCTCACTGGTCCAATCACTGCAAACATCTGGGTAAAAAGGCGGGCATCACAGAATTATTTTTATTAAGCCTGTGACCCAGTTGGTCGTAAGCATTTTATTCTCATGATTATTCCTTGATTCTAATTGCAGATTATTTTTATTATTTCTAGTTTGAGTCTAAGGATTTGTTGTTGTTGTTTTTTAACCAAAGAACCAGCTTTTGGATTTGGCACCACATTTTCCTGAATGAATTTCTGCCTTTTAACTGTGTTTCGTTTCTTACTTCTGCTTTTCCTTGGCTTCTTTTCTTGTTCTCTACTGTTCAATTTTTTGAGTTGAATATTTAATTCACTCCTTTCTCTTTTTTTGATTGATTGAGGTATTTAGACTACAAATTTTCTCATGAGCTCTGCTTTATCTGTATTCTGTATGTTTCATTATTGCTGATTCCTAGAAATTTTACAATTTTGATTTCTATATCTCCTTTATGCCAAGAACATTTAATAAAGTACTTTTAAAATTCTTTTGTGAAAAATTCCAAACATACCCAGAAGTAGAGAGAATAGTGTAATGAATTCTTATGTACCTGTCACCCAGCTTCAACAATGTCAATATCTGACCAATCTTGGCTTGTCCTAACCCCAACCCCAGACATCTTATCAATTCCTCTTCAAATATTTCAATATGTAAATAGAGAGATTTTTAATCTCCTGGTGGAAGGGACATTTTGTTTCTGGATCATTAACATCTGATTTTATTGCATGATGATCACTGACTATTTTCTGTACTGTTTATGTTCTTGGAATATCTGTAATTCACAAATATCACACAGGTACTTAGGAAGAAGGGATATTCTCTATTTCCAAGATAAGAGTTCAATCTCCGAGATAAAGAAGATGTAGTGGAATATTATGCAGCCATCAAAAAATGAAATCTAGCCATTTGCAATGACGTGGATGGAACTAGAGGGTGTTATGCGAAGCGAAATAAGTCAATCAGAGAAAGACAAGTATCATGTGATCTCACTGATGTGAGGAATTTGAGAAACAAGACAGAGGACTGTAGGGGAAGGGAGGGAAAAATGAAACAAGACAAAACCAGAGAGGGAGACAAACCATAAGAGACTCTTAATCTCAGGAAACCAACTGAGGGTTGCTGGAGCGGAGGGGGGGTGGGAGGGATGGGGTGGCTGGGTGATGGACACTGGGGAGGGTGTGTGCTATGGTGAGCGCTGTGAATTGTTTAAGGCTGATGAATCACAGATCTGTACCCCTGAAACAAATAATACATTATATGTTAATAAAAAAATTAAATTTAATTAAATTTAAATTTAAATTTAAAAAAAAGAGTTCCATCTCCAATCAGCTCTGCGTGACTTTATGTCACGGACTAGAAGTACTGTACTAAACGTAGACTTTTCTTGATATTGCTTGTAATTCCTACTTTACAAACGGAACTGCTAGAGTATTCAGTTTACAAATCCCCCTTGCTATTTTATCTTTTTATAATTACACCTATTAGTATGATAAAGTGCCTTTTGGGAAGGGGGAGGGCCTGAATTCCGTTGCATCTGATACTAAGACTGAGCTCTCCAATTTCTTTCTATCTGCATTTGCTTATTACAC
The DNA here is from genome assembly GCF_037043125.1 of Eumetopias jubatus. Classification (NCBI taxonomy): domain Eukaryota; kingdom Metazoa; phylum Chordata; class Mammalia; order Carnivora; family Otariidae; genus Eumetopias; species Eumetopias jubatus. The sequence continues at coordinate 16,255,929 of NW_028274808.1, forward strand.
GGTGGTCTGTCCTTGGTTTTCAGTTTGATCACGCAGTTCTTCCAAACCCCTTAGGCCTTATCGTATTAGGGCCTAAGCAGTCCCATCAGTCACGGTTGTTAGTTGCAAGCAACAGACTCCACTAGAGCGTTTAAACGGAAAATAAATTTGTCAAAGGATATTAGGTAGCTTACAGTGTTTCCAGGAGAGGCAGACAACTGGCCTGGGGCGGGGGCTCTGCAGGCAGGAGCAACATCCACTCACCCCCCCAGGCCTTCTCTCCGGCATGACCCCATCCCACCGGGGCACCGAGGCTACAGCTCCCACCGCGACACTGAGCACTGGAGGACTGTATCAGGATCTTGGCTGTTGCTGTTCTGAACGCTGTGTCTTCCCGCCATCACACACCACCCTTTCCCGAGACTCCCTACAGCTCACTTTGCTTAGATTGCCTTCTTCCAAATAAAAGTCTGACTGGCAGAATCTAGGTCAGTTCTTGTGCCCTGACTTCAAGGGTAACTGGGACCTTGAATTTTGGGTTCCACCTCCAGGAGAAGAATTCATAATACGGAGATTGCCCCCACACACAGGAGGCCATATTTGCCACAAATATGATAAATACCTTTTACAACAGTGTCATAGAAGAAATTCACGTATAGGAATTTATTCCTAACTAAAACTAGTTCAAGAATCTATAACCAAAGGGACACCTGGGTGGCTCAGTTGTTAAGTGTCATGATCCGGGAGTCCCGGGACTGAGCCCTGCATCGGGCTCCCTGCTCCGCGGGGAGTCTGCTTCTCCCTCTGCCACTGCCCCCACTGCGCTCTCTCTCTCTCTCAAATAAATAAATAAAATCTTAAAAAAAAAAACTATAACCAGATATTCTCCTGATACCATGTTGGATGTAGTTTTTTTTTTTTTAGAGAGATTTTATTTATTTATTTGACAGAGAGAGACACAGCGAGAGAGGGAACACAAGCAGGGGGAGTGGGAGAGGGAGAAGCAGGCTCCCCGCTGAGCAGGGAGCCCGATGCGGGGCTCGATCCCAGGACCCTGGGGTCATGACCTGAGCCGAAGGCAGACGCTTAACGACTGAGCCACCCAGGCGCCTCAGATGTAGTTGTTTTTTGAATGCATGCAACATGTTCTCTAAAAATGTTCCTAGCTTTACCAAAAAATAATGTGCAATCATAAGCTTTGCCTTTCCTTTCTGGCTTCTCTTAGGATCACTTCCTCCTTGTTTCTGTATCTGAAGTTCTACACTAGGTTTACACCTTCTTACCCCGGATACTAGAATCTTCTCTGATGGCTCTCAGCGTTTTCTTTTCCTTTCTCCCCACTATCCTACATCCTGTCCATTCTCAACTCCAGCATGATGTTTCGGCGGCTTGCAGTCAGGGTCCAAGCTTTGTATAATCTCATGGCTCTTCCTCATCTGGCAAACACATGCTGGGTAACAACGCCCTGCTAGGCAATGTGCTTGGTTTGGGGGTACAAGGATGAGTAAAGATAAAGCCTAATCATAAGGGCCTCTCATTCTAGTGGGGAAGCAGACAACCACGTAGAAAAATACAACATAACCCAAGGCACTGCCACTGTGGCACACGGGAAGAATACCGAAACCAGCCTGGTGGTCAGAGGGCATCTAGGGAGGCTCCCGGAAGAGGTTCCTGAGCAGGGTGATGGAGGATAAACTGAGCTCACCCAGGAAAAGAGGGGTGCTGTAAGCCCGAGAAACTGCCTGGCCAGAGGCAGGGAGAAGCAGGTGCGAGGGTGCCTAACGCCCTGAGGACAAGCTGCAGGTGCTTCAACACCGGACTGCAGGCTGCCTGAAGTAACGCAGCAGGAGAAGACTGGTATCTTAGAGCAAGATAGGACACATTGAGGAGTTGGAATACTTTTCTTAAAGCCAATGGGAGGCAACTGAAGGCTTTTTTTTTTTTGCATTTTAGAGAGATCGCCCTAGCACGGTATACATAGAATAGACCGGAGGAGCTTGCTGCTGGCAAGCAAAAAGTCCGGAGGCTATCGCCAAAACCCAAGAGGGAACCCATGGGGCAGTAATGATGGTATCTGCAGAGGTCCTGAGAGGGGCAGCCGGGACAGGCGTCCAGATGGAACCAATGGAACTTAGCAGCTGTGGGAGCAAAGCTAGAGTCACAGACGACCCCCCCATTTCCGTGTTCCTTGGGCGACAGAATTCTAAAGCGAGGCTGAGAAGAGGTGCAAATTTAGGGAAAGAGGGTAGCGTGCTGTTTTGAGTATCCCAAGTTTGGGACAGCTGAGGAGTGATGGAACAAGAATCTGGAAGCCGGGAGATGCCTGATGAGCAGGACTTCTCAACCTTGGGCGCACACTGCCAACACCTGGAAAGCTTTGAAAAATACTGATGCCTGGGCCCTGGGCCCAGAGCTTCTGATGTAATAACAGCCCTGGGGCGCGATTAAAGCAGCACAGGTGATTCCGATGGGCAGCGAGGGTTGAGACCTTCTGGCACAGAGAGGAGGGTGCGGGGCCTGCAGGGTGGCCCTCCCCTCGCTACCCCTTATGAGCCCGGTGACCGTGGGCAGGTCATTAGTCTTTCCCCTCCTGAGTTTCCTCCTCCAGAAAATGAAGATTGTCACACTTCCAAGAATTGAAACTATTAAATCAAATAATACGTGTAAAGTGCCTAATCCCGTTCCCCGGACATACGACAGCCCAGACGGGGATTCACGGCAGGCCCGAGTCTGGGGAAGGGCAGAACTCTCGGCCAGTGCTCCTGAAGAGATCGGGGCTTTCTGTGTGCTGGGAAGAGAGAGGAGGAATCTCCCCAGCCTGTGACGGACAGACAGAAGGACACCCGCTGTGTGCTCACAATCTGGTGGCTCACGCCACAGTCTTTGGGACTTACCGCAAGACACGGGAAGCAGCCAGAAGCCTCCCCACTTGAAGCAGGGCACCGGCGGCCAGGACCCCATTAGGGTACGACCCTGGAAGCGCGACACATCCATGCCCTCGCGTGGGCGCTGGGCAGATTTGCTGGAAGCACCGCTGTGTGCCAGGCAGGTGTCCAAGTTCATTCTGTAACCAACATGACGGAGACCCTACTGTGTGCCAGAGGCCACGCTAAGTTCTGGGGAAATCATAATAAACCCGGAAAAGATGGTCTGGAGCCCTGCAGCCAACAGGCCCTTCTCGACACCTGTCTCGTCTGTCCCCACCCCGACATCCCCCAGCCACTGCCATCGACATCCTGTCATTTCTCTTCCGGGTTTCGGCAAGAGCCCCTCACTCTTTGGCCCATCACCGGTAGCAAGCTCCTCCAGTTCACTCGACATGCAGATTACAGGTTATTTATCAAATAATCACTCAACAACTGTTAAATAACTGTGCGATTACATGTCACAACACAAGTACACGAGGCCGGCACGATATATTAGGGGCTTCCCTGAGGATGTGCCCACCTCTCCGGCTTGCCCACCCTCCCCGTGGCTCCTCCGTGCCCTGCTGCACAGCCTCCCTCAGCCTTGACCACACGGCCGCCTGGGCCCCCACCTGCGCCACTCGACCCCCGCCAACCCCAACCCACGTCCTCCTCGGGGTCTCTCCTGCCCGCACCCTGCCCCCAACCCCCACTGTCCACCATCGCGGGGCTATCATCAGACCTCTGATTCCTCACTGCGAGGGACACTGCAGAGAGCCGAGCCTCCGGGTCTGTTTCCCACTGTACCCAGCAGCTAACATGATTCCGAGAGTATGGGTCAGGGTTCAGAGAAACAGAACCAATAGGGGTGTGTGTGTGTGTGTGTGTGTGTGTGTGTGTGTGTGTGTGTGTGTGTTTGTAAGACTTTGGCACGTACAATCATGGAGGCTGACAAGTCCCAGCCTGGCGAGGAGTGGAGAGCTGGAGCCAGAGCCCAGGTCTCGTGGCAGGAGGGCTCTGCCAGGAGCCATGCCCAAACACTGCAGGGAGGGCTGGCTGGGAAGTCATAAAAGGCCCCTTACTTCCCTGCAACCTGCACTTCAGAGACACCATGTCCCACTCCAGCAGGCAGAAGAAACCCCACTGATGCTGGAAGGCAAAGCATTCAGAAGGGTTCCAAGCCGCTGGTCCAGGTACTTACTCCTCCTCCGGGCAGCGTGGGACCTACAGCAGCCGTGCTGTCACCTCTCGGTCATGTTTCCGATGGGAGCAGTGCAGTGCGAAGCTCCTCTCTGCAAGACTTAATCTTGACCTTCCACCTCTTGAGCAAAGAGAAGCAAGTTCACCAAGCTGCCTTTCTTCCTTTTGCCCTCCCTTCTTTCCATATGTATTTGATCTCCATGCCAGACCTTAAGGACACAAAGATGACTAAGCCAGGGCCCCAAGCTCAGAGAACTCACATTTCAGCGTGGGGCATGGCGGGGCTGTGACAGCGTGCTCGGTGCTGAGCATACCTGCCCCCTTGCTTACAATTCACACGTGACCGGTCTCCCTGGGCAGCCCTTTGTACGTGCAGACTGCTGTTCACTAATACCCTGTCCGCCCCTTCCAATTTATACAGAAAAAATGCCGTAGCCAGAGATGAGGCACCCTGGCAAGACACTGCTGATATCCAAACAGCAAGTCCAAGGTAGACAGACAGAAGCCCACGTGGGTCAACACATCTTTGAAGTTGTTGAACCGTTCCAACCACTAGAGGGCACCAGCCAACACCTGATCTGTCCAAACCTGCCCAGCCCCAGGTCACTATGCTCCCAGATCCGTAATACTAATTAATATTGTATATCTTTTCTCAAAACAAGTCTTGCAAATCAAGCAAGCTTTAAACTGACCACACAGACTTTACTCTTGAGCCAATAAGAGGGTAAGGGGAGAGGGAATCAGCTGGCCTAACACAAAGAAGAAAGGCCACAGATGAGGAATGGATCAGAACCAATGACAATGCATTTAAAAAAAAAAAAAAAAAAGCTATGCTCATCATCCCACCCATCTGCCAACAGATAACCACAACATAACCTCACGTTATTGACAAGCCATTGTATAACAATGGTATCCAAATAAATGCCAGGTTAGGGACCACTGCATCAGAATCAAAGATACAGATCCAAGGACCACACCATGGGAATTTTTTTTTTTTTTTTTTTTTTGTAAGCAGGCTCACACCCAGCACGTAGCCCAGTGCGGGGCTTGAACTCACAACCCTGAGATTAAGACTTGAGCTGAGATCAAGAGTCGGATGCCTAACTGAGCCACTCAGGCGCCCCAGATATTCCTCTTAATAAGCCTGGAACGGGACCCCGGGATGTGTGTTGTCCGAAAGCCTCTGGTGTATAAAAGAGCTTAGGAGCTATTGCTATATAACTGGAGTATCAGAAACGTGGACATCAAGAGTGAGAGAGAAAACTGAATTCAAACATCTGATGATTGTGGGTAACTTGCACCTTTGGGGGCTGTAAGAGGGAGAATAAATCTACAGGGTCACTGGGCATATTGAGACCTGCCTTCCTGCTTTGTGAAGCAGCAGCTACATTTGGTTGTTGGAAGGTGGCTGTGCGTTATTAGCTGAGAAGTCTTCTTCCGTGACTTCTGATCTCAAAGGGATCAAGGCTTCAAGCTGGAAAGGGGACTGGTGTTGGGAATGAGGTCCGCCTCATTTGTATTCAGCTCTACCATTTAATGGTTTTATGCCCTTGGGTCAAGTGTCCTTGAACTGCCCACACCTCTCGTAAAATAAACATGATACTCACCTCATTGTGGGGATGAAATGAGCAAAGATCTGTAAAGCACTTAGTGCAAGGGAGGGGAGGGATGCCGGCCCTGTGCTGACCATTGTTAATATTAGCCCAGGAGAAAGAGCGGGACACCACCCACCACTGCCCTCTGCAGGGCGCCAGTGGCCTGGGCGCTGTGTGGGTCTGTGCAGCGCATAGACACCTCATGGCCCCGGTGGGTAGTTTACGGGGAGGACGGTCTTTTCTGGCATGTGGTCTGAATTCATCACCTGATAGCCTCACAATGCTCCTTTTCTGAGTATCTCCTTCTGGAACCATCTGCACCCTGGCTCCTAGGAATCCTAGCAGCTTTGTGAGCTCTTCTCCTTCCCCTCTGATAACCCCCTCCCTTGTTGGTGGCCTTCTCCCTCTCTCTTTGCCCATGGGCATCCCCCAGGATTCTGTCCTTAGCCCCCTCCCCTTCTCCTTGAAGCTCTTCTTAAGTGACTTCATCCACTGTCACGGTCATGGGTCCCTGTACATAGACAATGACCTTGTTATCTCGGACCTGCAGTTTCATATCCTACCCATCTTCCGGGCACCCAGTTACAGGTGTTCATGAGCTTTAGCATTTTCAGGCCCCAAATTAAATCAGTCATCTTCTCCTACACCTCCTGCCCCATATCCATGCCCCCCCTTATATTTTCCTCTTAATGCTAATCTCAATGGGGTCACCGTGTAGTCAGTTCCCCAAACCGGAAATCCAGCAATGATCTTCCCCATTCTTCTCCCGCCATGTTGAATCCTTCCCCAGGTCCTGCTGATTTTCTCTCTCCAAATTGTTCAGCCATCTCTAACTCTCATGCAGGACCTCGGCATCTTTACCTCAAACTGTGACAGAAGTTAAAGTGCTTTGTGCCAAACCTGCCCCCATCCATGACTCATTCCCTCCCTCCATCTTCCTCGCAATTCCTGGTCTAGTAAGACTACATTGTGGTTTCCTCAAAACCAGAAAGCCATTCCGTGCCCTTGTGCCCCTCTCTTGTGCCACCCCTGAGTACTGAGAGCACTCCTCCCACCTGCCTTTGCTCGGCTACCTCTTATTCACTGTGGTGGGTTGAATGGTGGTTTCTCAAAAGTTATGTCCATCCAGACTTGCGGTTGTCCCATTATTTGGCAAAAGGGTCTTTGCACATGTAATTAAGTTAAGGATCTTGAAATGAGATCATCCTGGATTATCCAGGTGGGCTCTAAGTCCAATGACAAATATGATAAATGTCCTTATAATGTCATGCGGACAGCCATGTGAAGACAGAGGCAGAGACCGGAATTATGCTGCCCCAAACAAAGGCGTGCCTGTGCCACGCAGAGCTGGAAAAGCCAAGGAACCAAATCTCCCCCAGAGTCTTCAGAGGGCCCACGGCCCTGCTGACACCTCCATTCTGGACGTGCAACTTCCAAACTTAAGAAAATTCATTTCCATTGTTTGAAGTTACGACGTTTGCGGCAGCCCTAGGAAACGATACACTCAGTCACCGTTGAGAACTCAGTTCACTCATCATCTCCTCCAGGAAGTCCTCCCTGAGCTCCTCCCATCATCACCTGCCTCCTTCCAGCTTGTGTCAGATTCCCTTCCCGGCTCTGCCTCGCTCAGTAAACTCCTGAAAGGCAGCGACCGGGTTCTGATCCCCATTGTCACATGAGGGGTCAGCCCTGTTCCAGGAAGACAGCAGGTGCTCTCTATCAGGATTAACCCATGAGGAGGTCAGCCCCCGCACACCTCCTAGGGGCCAGGCGTTGTGGCAGGAACTCCACAAATGTGACCTCACTGAGTCATCTCAATAAGGCTAGGAAGTAGGTCATCAACTCTGCTTTATGGCTGCAGAAACTGAGGTGCAGCGGCTTGCCCGGGACCTTCGCACAAGCAGAGTTAGGAGTCACATCCAGATCTCCTTGAATCACAGGTCCTGGTGAGCATGAGCACAGCATTGTCAAAAGACCTGTGGCCAACTAGAAGGCTGCTGGAGAAGGGTGGGGAAAAGAAAGACTGAGTCTTAGTTAGCTAGGTTTGAGACAGAGCCATTGCACATGCGTGTGCGCGATAACAAAGGCACGGGTTACAAACTAGAGATGACCTAACTCACAATGTGGCATAAATAGAGCAGAGCATCTTTAATCCTGAGGCCTGTGATGGAAAAGGGATAAGAAAGGATGAAGAAGGAGAAGGGAAGAGGGAAGGAAGACAGGAAGGAGGAAGGGTAGCTCTGCTAAGTTTGGAAACAGAGCATGCTTTTCTTTCCCCCACCACCCCACTCCCTCTGGCCCACCCTTTGGCCCCTTCTGGTGGCCTGGCTCTCAGGGCCTCAGTGCAGATGCTGCCTGAGCTCCGGCTATGGTACTTCACCAGGTACGGGAGGCTAAGTAACGGCCCCCCAAAGACATCCGTGTCCTAATTCCTGGAGTTGCTGAATGTTACAAATGTCACGCCCCTAAAAAAGGACTTTGCATATTTGATCAAGCTAAGAATCCTAAGGTAGGGAGATTGACCAGGTGGGTCTGAAATACAGCCACAAGTGTCCTTAGGAGAGGGGAGCAGGTGGGGGAGAGAAGGTGGTCTGACCCTGGAGGCACAGACTGGGGTAATGCAAACGCAAGCCAAGGAGTGTTGGAGCCATGAAGCTGGAAAAGCTTCTGATCCTAGAAGCAGATCCCGCTTTAGACCCTCCAGAGGGAGCGTGGCCTTGCTGACACCTGATTTCCGCCCCCGTGCTACTGAATTCAGACTTTTGGTCTCCAGGCTGCGAGAGAATACATTTCTTTTCTTTTTAAGTTTATGGTAATTTGTTTATGGTGATTTGTTACAGAAGTCACGGGAAAGGAATACACCAGGTCTTCCAAAATTATACTCAATTTCAATCAAAACTTATTTTCTTGACAGCATCCTTTAATTTGGTGTTACAGAGGGCCAAAATCGAGTTGTACCAATTCACGCTAAGGAGAGTCCCTAATGCTCTAAGAGGTGATGAAATTTTTAAAGAAGGGGATTTAAAATTCCTCAAATTCTTTTTTTTTTCTCATTAAACTTTTGTTTTAATGAGTCTCAAAATTCTGTGACAGATTTTTGGTCAAATCATTTCCATTAAAAAGGACTGATTTTTAAATAACTTAAAACTGCCACACACACAGAAACACAAATGGTCCACAAAACATTCTCCTTTCCTTCTGAAAGCTTTACAATGCATTGTTATCACTAACCAGTCTTTTACTATTCAACTTAAATGGCCGATTGAGGGGCATCTAGGTGGCTCAGTTGTTCAGCGTCTGCCTTCAGCTCAGGTCATGATCCCAGGGTCCTGGGATGGAGCCCCGCATCCGGTTCCCTGCTCGGCGGGAAGCCTGCTTCTCCCTCTCCCACTCCCCCTGCTTGTGTTCCCTCTCTCGCTGTGTCTCTCTCTGTCAAATAAATAAAATCTTTAAAAAAAATGGCCAATTGACCCAAACAGTTCTGAGACCGTTCTTCCACCACTCATTAAGAGTGGGTGGCAGGTATTGGGGCTAATATTCACTTAGCCTTCCGAGCTTTCTGGGCAGACTTGGTGACCTTGTCTGCTCCAGCTGACTTCTTGTCCACTGCTTTGACGACACCCACAGCAACCGTCTGTCTCATGTCACAAACGGCCCAGAGGAGGACAGTCAGAGAAGCTCTCAACACACATAGGCTTGCCAGGAGCCACATCAACAATGGCAGCATCACCAGGTTTCAAGAACTTGGGACCATCTTCCAGCTTTTCTCCAGATCGACGATCTATCTTCTCCTTCAGCTCAGCAAACTTGCAAGCAATGTGAGCCGTGTGACAATCCAGCACCGGCGCATAACCAGCACTGATCTGTCCTGTATGGTTCAGGATAATCACCTGAGCCAGGAAGCCAGCTGCTTCCATGGGTGGGTCATTTTTGCTGTCACCAGCCACACTGCCACGATGAACATCTTTGACAGATACGTTCTTGACATTGAAGCCCACGTTGTCCCCAGGAAAAGCCTCCCTCAAAGTTTCATGGTGCATTTCCACAGACTTTGCTTCAGTTGTAACGTGACTGGAGCAAAGGTGACCACCATGCCGGGTTTAAGAACACCAGTCTTCGCTTGGCCCATAGGGACAGCACCAGTACCACCCATTTTGTAGACGTCCTGGAGAGGCAGACGCCAGGGCTTGTCGGTTGGATGAGTTGGTGGCAGGATGCAACCCAGAGCTTCGGGCAGTGTGGTTCCAGTGGCATTCCCATCTTACGGGTGACACGTTAGCATTTGGCTCCAGCATGTTGTCACCATTCCAATCAGAAACTGGCACAAATGCTTACTGTGTCAGGGCTGTAGCCAATTTTCTTAACGTAGGTGCTGACTTCCATAACGATTTCCTCATATCTCTTCTGGCTGTAGGACAACTCAGTGGAATCCCTTTTGTGAACACCAACAATTGGTTGTTTCACACCCAGTGTGGAAGCCAGAAAGACTTGCTCACGGGTCTGCCCATTCTTGGAGCTACCTGTTTCAAATTCACCAACACCAGCAGCAACAATCAGGACAGTACAGTCAGCCTAAGATGTGCCTGTAATCATGTTTTTGATAAAAGTTTCTGTGTCCTGGGGCATCAATGATGGTCACATAGTACTTGCTGGTCTCGAATGTCCACAGGGAGATATCAATGGTGATACCACGTTCACGTTCAGCTTTTAGTTTATCCAAGACCCAGACACCCTTGAAGGAGCCCTTGCCCATCTCAGCAGCCTCCTTCTCAAATTTTTCGATAGTTCTTTTGCTGATCCCACCACACTGGTAGATCAGATGACCAATAGTAGTAGACTTGCCCGAATCTACGTGTCCAGTGACGACGATGTTGATGTATTTTCCTTTCCCATTTTGGTTTAGGTTGAGCTGTGGTTTTCATGATACCTGTGTTCTGGCTGCAAACCCACTGCACAAAAGCTAAAATTCCTCAAATTCATGTCTCATTGGTAAGATTAATGTAAAGAAATAGAAGGGACTGAAACTGTAAGCAGTGGGGTACAAACTGGGGGTGGGGGCAACAAACAGGCAAATTATGAATGAAGGTCTGTCCTTAAGGGCTATCCCCTTAGTAGGGTGCTTCTTTTGACATGTGAGAACTTATAGATTCTTCAAACACCCTACACTTGTTCTCAGTGGCTCCAATGTCATCCTGTCCAATGCCTGGCACACAGTGAATGCTGGATCTGGTGGTGAATGAGTGAAGAGGTCAGGGAGGAAGGGGAGGAGCCAGGCTGTCACCCGAAGGCACGGATGGGATCTGGTGACCCACCCTCAGACCTCGTGATTACAGCCCATACAATGGAACTGTTATTAACATTCCTATAATGTACATTTCTCCACAATCTGAATCTTTTCCCCAAGTTCTCGGTCATGTATTGTAATTTACAATAATTTCTTATTTTCAGTAGCATATACCTCTAGTTTTCTGTGCAAATTTACCCTGTAGAGCAGATAAAATCTTCATGCTATAGAAAGAGCCAACGCTATGAGCCAAAACTCTTCAGGGATAACTTCTGGATGGCCACTCAAGTTAACGAAGAGTGAAAAACTGTAATTATCAACCCAAAAGAAAGCCAGGTGCCTGGAATAATCAAAGCCCATAAGGGACACCATTCACGGCATCTGCAACATACTTTCCTAAGAAACGTTAACATCAAAATATGGACAGCAACAGCCTCATCTCTCCTGCAATCTCCGTAAAATTATTATTTCTCAATAGTTATATTTATACTCCCCCTAGTTCTTGGAGTTCTTTTTAAAGTCCAAAAATAAATGGTAAAATAGGACAACATGGGGTCCTGTAAGAGACTGCCTATAGAATTAGCTCGAGCATGGATGCCAAAATAATCCTCAGGGCTCCACTCCCAGTTTTTGCTTCATTCAACAAAACAATGTTGAAAAACTACATTTGAGAGCATCTATTACTTTCAAGTACTACATAGACAAGTAGGAAATAAATCATTGCATATAAAAGACAGTACTTAAGGGGAGTACTGCAAATGCCCTATAGAATATTTGGACAAGCAGAGCTACAAAGCCCCCTTTGTTCGTGGGAAGCCTTTCAATCTATGCAATTAATTCGTACCACCTAGGACAGCCTGGAAGTCTCCTCTACCTTTGCTCTCCCGTTGCCGCCCGGGGTGGCCGTTCCCACCTGGGATTTGCCCATCAAATGGTGGCCTCCAACTTCAGCTAGAGCAGTGCTTCTGGAACTCTGAAGGACACTGAAGTCCACAGAGGATCTTGTTCAAATTCAGATTCTGATTCAGTTAGGTCAGGGGCAGAACCCGAGGTTCTGCTTTTCTAATGAGCTCCCAGGTGGTGAGGACGGGGCTGGTCTGAGAAGTCCATTGGCGGGCTTAGCAAGGGATTAGAGCACTTTGTTTTTTCCTTAAAACAAAAACAAACCAACTTCTGAAGGCATCAGATTCTAGTAGCAGGTGTGATGTGTCCAGATTTCCATAAGGGTAGAGAAGCTGAAAAGCATTTGGATAAAGGGTGGTGCTAAGTAGCAAGTGTGGTTTCAGATGGGCTGCCCCGTTCAGCAAAGACTGTCAGGTACTGTCCCCGCCACATACTTCCTGTTGATCCCATCATTGAGTTGAGAATACTACTGGTGATCAGAGGGGGGTGGTGAGGAATCGGGGATGCTGAGTAAGTAAGCTAAAGTCCAGAGAAGTGGCCAGCCCAAGAGGATACCCAATGCACGCCTGCTAGAATAGGCATCGGGAGTGACTGTTGTGTTGAGGCTACTGGACTGGGGCCATCAGTAGAATATTTTCTCCTTTCTTAGAGTACTAGCCCATGGGTCATGTCTTTTTCTGCTGGGTATGCCCAGCTTCTGGCTCCTATCAGGGCTCACAACATGCTGTCATCACAAGACTTGTGAGAAGTAGGAGCACGTAAAGGAGGCTCAAGGATGCAGATGATGCCTTGGACTACAATCACGCCAGCCAAAGACAGCAGGATGTCCCTGACCTGCACAGTAACAGAAAAAGAGGAAGCTGGAGCAGTTGGCCTGGAGGTCACACAGCAAATCCACCAACAGGGGAACACTTTGAGGAAGCAGCTTGCCGTGCACCACGAGGCAGTATCAGGTCTCCTCCTTGCCCCTCAGACTCTCCCGCAGTAAAAGGGGGTGTTGGATGTGACGGTCTTTTAGGCTTCTCTCATAGGAAAGATCCTGCTGTCCCACATTCCGTGACGCTACTCACTTCAGAAAGAGAGCCTAGGAATTCGACTCACTTCAGCCCTTGTCTTACTGGTATCTCACATTTTCTCACTTGATTAAATCCCCAGTCCCATTAATGAAACTAGAAAAACATGCTCTGTGTATTCGAGGCGAGTGTTGGAGGGAGAGATTTGAAATCACCCAGAACACTTTGTCTTAGAACAATTTGGCTGAAATTACCAAATACTCACTACATTTTCCTCTTTCTATTCATTTCCTCTTCCCCTTCCCAAATCCATAAATCCTCAGTTTCTAGAATTGGGAAGAAACCCAAAAGAATCCATCTTTTCAGTGTTTGGAAGCTACAGGTCTACTCTATAAAGAAAAAAAAAAGGCAATATTCACAACCATAACATACATTGTCGGCTGGTGATTGCGGTATTCTCCAGCAAAGGTCTTCAGATACCAGGAGTCTAAGTGCGGACTAATATTTAATTAGCATTGCCTAATTTCTAAGTAGTCTTCCTAGTTTTGCTTTGAGGCTAGTGTTTGAATCATTTGAAATGACTCTGATGTCAAGAAGCTTCTGCACTTAGAGCCTTTTTCAGTCTCCCACACACAAGAGAGGACCCCACTGGCCAGCAAGCCCCAGGTGATGTCACCTGCAAGAGGGGCCATCTACCACCCCAATCATTTGTTCCCCTTTGGGTCAATTTAACAAACCTCAGGAGAAAGTACTGTGGCCTTTTCAGGAGAGGGAAGCTTTCTTAGAGATGAAAAAAAAAACATGAAATGAACGAAAATATCACATGAGGGCGCAGACCCCACGAAACACTCCCACATGAGAGCCACTGCAGAAGAGATTTCTGGGCAAAATGAAGCTATGAGTTGAGTACTTCAGTCTTATTTTAGGTGCCTTGCTTATATTTACTTAGTTCATTTCAGTGGCCACCTTGTGATGTAGTAAGTACGCTCATTGTTTCCATTTTACAGAAGAGGACACTGAGTCCCAGCCCAAAGCCTGGCCAGGCTGGTGAGGGGTGGGGGGAGCTGGGATGTGAACACCTGTTGGGCTCCAGCACCCACAGTTCATGACTCTGCTTTGGTTCTGGGTGGGAACTAGGTCAAGATCAGGGAACGCTTTATCACCATCCTGCCAAGGAGGATTCAAGGGAAGATGGCCATGAGGGTCCTGGCGCCCCACTTTTTGGCAGTGTGATTGGAGCCTTCCGGCTGGGACTGAATACAATCCTTGCCTCACTGGAACCGGGTGGGGCGTTCCCCTCTCCCAGAAAGGGCTGCAGCCGCTGGAGGACATGGTGAGCAAGCCCTGGAGTTCATGGTGAGCAAGCAAGTGCCTGCACCCCACCTCCACCCTCCACCCACCTACCTACTATGAACCCCGGCCAAGCCATAGGTGGGTACTTACAGTCCTGGGCAGGCCCTGGAGCCCAGCTCCGGGAGCAAACACGAAAAATTCAACAGTTTGCACAGAATGAAATTTGGCCGGCGGAAGGTGCCTGCAGCTGGTGGTTAACACCAGCAGTAAGAGGATCAACGCCTAGTCCGGGGCTTAAAAGGGGAGGGTGAGGTGGGGTGAGAAGTGTGCGCGCTCCCTTTTACCCATTCACGATAGTTAATTTGGATGATAAGGGTTCGTGCTTAATCCCTTTGTGTGCGAGTGAATATACTGAAACGGACAACCCCGGAGAGGGCACCGGCGGCTGGCAGAGCGACCTGCGGGAGGGTGCAGGTCGTGTCCAATCTGGCGTGATGTAGAAAAGAAACGTCCTGACCAGACTGAAAGCAAGAGGGAGAGGAACACCCTAGGGGTGCGTGGTGCCCACTGAGCCCCACACCTCCCAGGCCACGGCAGGTGGGCAACTCTCTTCTCCAAGACCCAGCACCCCAGGCCCGCCTCTGCGCCCTAGGAGCCCCCTAGGTCCCACCAGCGAGCGGGGCTCCTCCTTAGCCACCTCTGCCGAGGACAAACGACACCCAAAGGGAGAGTCCGGGCCCTGCCACGGCCCATTACAGTAGAGAGAATTTAGGCGAAGTGGGGGGGGGGGGACAGAAAAGGAGGGAAAGATATCTAAGGAGAGGTCTCGGTTGTTCTCAGATGGAACAGATCACAAAAAGGTGAGAGCTCAGTGGCTCTAGAGCAGGTTGTAAAACAAAAACCATTTTTATAGTTTCCACCTGCAAGAAAGCTCACACCCCACCTATACGCCAAACGCCTGGAGCCCCCGGAGTGCGGGCCCGAGGCAGCAAACGGGAGCGAGCCCTGCGGGTGGGGGAGGAAGCCCCCCCGGCTGCGGGCCAGGCTGCCCGCAGGGGCGCAGGAGGCGACGAGAGTTCCCAGCCGCCGCCGCCCCCCTCCTTCCCCTCGGGCCCGTCCAGCAAATTTCTTCCCTGGTTTCTGTTCGTGCCTTCCCTCCCTCCTCCTCCCCCGATATATTCGCTCTCTAAAACCATAAAAAAGAGATCAACTTCCCTAACTTCACGGAGCCCTTTTCAGTGACAAATATTGATGCCCAAAGTGTCTGCGCTCTCCCGCCCCCAAACGTTAAGAAAAGGCGCCGGCGAAAGGGGGACATAAAAAGTTAACAATGCTGTGAAAATATGTTTGCAGAAAATAGACAATCGTTGGATTAAACGTATTCAAGTATGAAATAATGCCTTTTTGTGTCAAAACTTGGGCGATGGGCGGGTACAAAAGTTCCCTGTGGCAGCTACTTGCTCCCTTTGTGAGCCGTGCGCTTTGGCGTCTCCACTTGGGCGCATTACTCAGAGCACTCTAAGCGCGATTGTTTCTCCCTTTCTAATGACATTTACCGGATCAAAACATGCTGTTAATTCGATCAGAAGGCTTCACCCTCCCTGACAAAGCCACAATAATTTCTCCTGAAGTTTGTTAAATTGACCAAAATTAGGCAAATGAATAGGGGTCTGTAGGCGCCCCCTCTCGCAGGTGACGTCGTATAATGCTCGCCTGGGCCAGCTGCATTCCCCCTTTTCTTCTCGGCCCACTCTTCTCCGTGTTGCCCCCCAATCCTCCCACCACCACCACCCCCGCTCACACACACACACACACACACACACACACACACACACACGCCTGCCTGTCTCTCCTCCCCCACCCTCTGGCATTATTAAAATTTAGCCCAATGAAACTATTCATACTTTTCAATGGACATTTTCGTATAGGATAATAGGCTACAAATTGAGCCTCTTCCCCCCGCGAAGAGAGAGCCCGAGGGGGGAGAAAAGAAAGCAAGCGACGTGGTCAGGAGTAGGGGGGAGCGTCGCGTGCCAAAGACCGGAGGGAGGGGGGAGGCGAGGCGGGAGCCTCGTGTGCCAGCCGCAGCCCCACACCTGCCGGGATGTCCGGACAAATAAAGCGGTGTAAACAAAAAGGGGGGAGATGGACGTGTCACCAAGTCGTGTGAGAAAAGCCTGGGAACAAACGGGGCGCCTCCGTCTCCAAGAGCTCTCCCTTGAACCCGGCGGAACAGCCTATTAAAGGCTTACTTAATTACTTTAATGACTCTGGACAGGCTTTAAAACGCACTCGGCGCTGGGACTGCGGGCTTGCTGGGATTTGTAAACAGGCAATCGTGTGAGACTCAGCGGTGGGACTAAAGGAGGCGACACTGTTTTGTGAGGGTCCTCGCCCCCCGGTGCCCGCGGCCGCTGCGCCCCGGCGCTCTGCGCCTGCTGCAGGCGCTCGCTCGCCCGCCGCCCCAAGTTTACCGCCTCCTTTTCCCGCCGGGGCTGTTGCCATGCAAATGTTAGTTCCCCGCCGATCACGTGTCCTTTGAAGGGCCACGTGGATTAACAAAGCTGATCTGCCCCCAGCTCGCCCCCCTCGGCTGCTAATTTTTTTTTTTTTAACTTCTTTAAAACTGATCTTGAATGCATACATCCCCCAAACGCAGCTCCCCTAATCCTATGGAATAATTCAACTCGTGAATGCACTTGGAGCCCTAGATGACCGCTTTATAAGGCAGTCTCTCGGAGTTGGGAGACTGCAGTCTACCTGGGACACTCGAGGAGGCACACGAGGCGGAAAGTGGACGGGTGACTCGCTCCACCGCCTCTCCCGAGGGCGCGTACTGACCAGGATGTCAGACAAGCTCAAGGAACGCAAAGTGAGTCGGCTGAGCCCAGACAGCCCTTGCGCCCTGATGGTGGGGGCGTCAGAACTCCCCGAGCCGCCACCTGGCTGGACCGACGGCAGGGACGCGGCACACGGGACTCTCGTGCGGAGGAATCTTGAGTGGTTTGCGGGGGGATGAGGTTAGAGAGGGGAGACTCCTTAACTTGGGAGGAGCCCACGCCCGAGACTGGTGGCCAACTCCCCAGTGCCCTGGCGCTTAGCTTGACGGCGTGGCCGGAGCGGATAGGGCGGCTGGAAGAGGAGCGCACCAGCCTGGGCGTGAGAGGGCACAGCTCATTTGACTCTTGTGTGGAGGGGCAGGGACCCCTTCCGGGGGGAGTCCCTGAGCAGCGTTGGGGGCTGGGAAGACGGTTGACTCGCCGCTATAGCCATGACTTTGACGACTCCCTGGGCAACACTATCCTAAACGTACAAACCTCTGTTCGCAGAGAACCCCCGTTTCCCACAAAGTGATAGAAAAGCGGAGGAGGGACCGGATTAACCGCTGCTTGAACGAGCTGGGCAAGACCGTGCCCATGGCCCTGGCGAAGCAGGTAACGTCAGAGGCCGAGCGTACAGAGCCAGGCGCTGGGGCCTCTCCGCTGCCACTCTCGGCAGGGATGCAGGGAGTCTGGAGACGGGAGAGGGCCTTTCCCGTGGGCTCTTCTCCCTGGGGGCCCGAGCGCTGAGCGAGCCCCAGGTGGCCCTCTGCGCAGATCCACTGCAGCGCCCTGCTCGGGGCTCCGGATAAACCCGTGCACCCAGCCTGCCGGGGTTGGCTTGCGCCCGTCGGGTCGCTGCGAGGAGCCCTTTCCTCCTTTTGCAGAGTTCCGGGAAGCTGGAGAAGGCGGAGATCCTCGAGATGACCGTTCAGTACCTGAGGGCCCTGCACTCCGCTGATTTTCCCCGAGGAAGGGAAAAAGGTGGGCTCGGGTTGGGCAAAGGGGAACCTGGGCAGGGAGCGTTCGCCGCATAGAGACTTGGGGGTGGGAGTAGGAGTGAAGGCCTTCACGATAGGTCTCCACTCTGGATGCGGCCGAAGCGGGGGGGAGGCGAGTTTCTACGTAAGCAAGGCGGACAGGTTTCTGGGGATGCTGGTTCCGTCGCCTCCTCTCAGGTGGGGAAGGGTGGGGTCTGGCTCCTAAGGAAAAGGGGGTCGTTTGCTTGCGCTTTTCCGGTCTCCAGAATGGGGTAGGAGAAGACAGGCCTCGAATGGGAACTCCGGCCGGCAACATGATGGGAGCGAGGTGCCTGATACCCGCCTCGGGCTCCCGATGGGGAAGGGGCTGCTCATGGCTTTTGCTCCTTTCTGCGGGTTTACTCGCCCCTCCAGCAGAACTGCTAGCGGAGTTTGCCAACTATTTCCACTACGGCTACCACGAATGCATGAAGAACCTGGTGCATTACCTCACCACCGTGGAGCGGATGGAGACCAAGGACACCAAGTACGCGCGCATCCTCGCCTTCTTGCAGTCCAAGGCCCGCTTGGGCGCCGAGCCCGCCTTCCAGCCGCTAGGTTCGCTCCCGGAGCCCGATTTTTCCTATCAGCTACACCCAGCGGCGCCCGAGCTCGCGGGCCACAGCCCCGGGGAGGCCTCCGTTTTCCCGCAGGGCGCTGCCCCCGGGCCCTTCCCCTGGCCGCACGGCACGGCCCGCAGCCCGGCGCTGCCCTACCTGCCCAGCGCGCCTGTGCCGCTCCCGAGCCCCGCGCAACCGCACAGCCCCTTCCTGGCGCCCGTGCAGGGGCTGGACCGGCACTACCTCAACCTGATCGGCCACGCCCACCCCAACGCCCTCAACCTGCACCCCTCCCAGCACCCCCCGGTGCTCTGACGCTGCCTCGCCCGCCAGATTTCTCCGAGCGTCGGGCGCTGCTTAGGAGAAATACTGTATATTGTACAGGTGTAAATATTGTGCCAACAAAAAACTGGGTGCGGGAAGGCCAAGAGCAAATTAGTTTCCTGAAGGATCTCCCCCCTGGCAATAAACGATTTCTGATAAAGACCCAAGAGATGGATTTCTTTGTTACCTCCCGCTCCTCCACAACCACGCTTGGAGGTGCCGAGGGCGCCAGTCTGATAGGGCCAAGGTGATGATCTTCAGTACGTGGGGGCGGGGGGTGCCGCAGGGTCTGAGGAGGAGGGAGGAAAGCCTAAATGGAGCTTCGCTTCGGGGCGGGAAGTCGTGGCTCCCTCGGGGTTCCAGACCCTCCCCCGACAGGTGCGCACCTTGGGCATTTGCCTCGCAGCAGGGCGCGCGCGAAGAACGGGGCCCTTGACTCTCAGAAAATGCAAACCGAGGACCCGCCCCAAACTGGCTTTAGCGGACTTTTACCAGCTCCGACCCGGGCGCCCTTCCTACTGCGACACAAGGCCGGGGGTCGCGCGCGCACCACGCGCCGGCTGGCCTGGAGAGCGGCGCAACTCAGGCCAGCGGGATGCATAACTAAGTTTACAGCTTTAACACGTCTCTGGAAAAAAAAAATAGAGGAAGTAACTTCTGAGTTATGGCTAAAAAACAACATACGAGGAAGTTTGTTACTTTTGGATGACGACTACCCAGCGCCGCCGGAGGGTTCGGGGAAGCTGGCCTTGCCTTTTTGCGCACAGACCCCCTCAGCTTCAGGGACGCTAGGCAACCGGGTGAGCAGCCGGCAACGACCGGGTCAAGAGACGCGCTCCCCAGGGGACTGTTCCCTCTGCAGATCCCCACTATCCGCCACTGGCGCGGGGTCCAGACGCTGGGTCCAGACGCAGGGCAGTCTGTCCAGGTTCTCAGGCCGGTGAGAAAAAGCCTCCCTTTTCCCCTTTCCCGGGAGAGAGAGGCTGGATTTTAACCTTCTGCTCAACCCAGAACGCCGTGAGGAAAGTTTACAGGGCCCAGGGGAGACGTGGCCAGTATCTTTAGGAGATTAGGGTTTTCAATTCCAACTGGATCTGCGCCCCACCCACAACACAGCGATACACTTAAAATAGCAAACAAAAATCATGTTTTTCTGAAGTCCCAAACAGCAAAATGAGCCTGCTATTGTTTTATGTAAACCGGTAAAATGAACAAGGTATCCAAACGGCTGATGTTGTGTTTGTGGCGATTTAAATTGTTTTTCTTCATTGCTTTTTTTCCTTTGTTCCTATACTTCCTTTTTTGTTCCCTAGCTCTGATACCCGTTAAACAAATAATTTGAAATTATGTAGCAGGTTTTCCTGTTTCCAGAGGCCATTCAACCAAACTACAATTATTTGTCTTCTCCCAGATTAGCTGGAGGACAATAAATTAACTTATTCCATTTCTGTGGACAGGGTTTAAGGGAGCTCTGACCTAGACTATTTACTGAGGTCATGGAATAGGATGACCTGCAATTTGTAAACCATCAAACTCGATTTATACAGAGACAGGCAAAAAAAAAAAAAAAAAAAAAAGAAAAGAAAAGAAAAAGGAAAGAAAAGAAAAGGAAAAAAAAAAGCAAAAAATAAACCCTCTTCATTACATTGCCCATAAAGTAAAATTTAAATGTGCATGGAGGGGGCAGGGGAAATCTATAAACTTTAGAAAAGGTCTTGCAAGTAAGGAGTTCTTGCCCTAACATATACTCCATGTCACTAAAACACTTAACTATAAAATGTGAGATGCAAATAACTCCTCCCCTTACTAACTGATATAGCTGGAGCCTGAAAGCAAATGTCAGGCCAAGAGGCCTTCTGGACCACAAATATACATTGCACAGTATGGGATGGAAGTGAATTATGCAGAAATGGGAGAATGCATGGTGCCTATTATTGGAACACATGTCTTACACCCATTTTCATCAGCGCTGGATACAGAATATGAAGAAGGCCTTTCAGGCTTTTTTTCTCTGAGCATTAAGCCAATCTGAATTCCCTTTGGCAGTGAAGCATTAAAGATATAGTGTTACCCTGGAAATATAAATTATTAATATATTCAGCATTTTTGTCACTTCTCAACTGTTAACCAAATTAGACAAAACTTTCTTTTACTAAGTAGATTTTCTCTTTGGGATTAGCTTTGGGAATGCACAGGGCCACCACAGTAAAAACTGTGGTCATTTACATATAATTTTGCAAACTTCCACTGGCCCATGACAGTCTTTGTACCTCAAATGTTGGTATTCTTGATTTTTTTTTTTCTTTCTCATTTAACTGTGGAGGATAAAACCCTGCTTTGGGTTTACAATGACTTTAGGATAAAAGTCTCCCTCCCCTTTCTCTTCTTCCCTCTTGTGTGTGTGTGTGTGTGTGTGTGTGTGTGTGTGTGTGTGTGTGTGTTTTGTGTCTTTTTCAGAAACCTTCATTCCAAAGTTCCAATTCTCCAGGCTTGGCCAAAAGTCAAACTTGGAATAGTCTGACTTTGCAGAAGATTAAAAATGTCACTACAAAATGGAATTGATTCAGATCAGATTGTGACTTTGAAGCGTTCTTTCCTGCACTTTCTCTGACAACACATTCCTCCCAGGCTTGCTGTCCCAAACCCCCACCTCCTCCCCGCCCCTGTCTGAGTCTCTTAGGCCCAATCCCTCCACTCTTTCTTTTAAGTAAGTTGTATAGTAATGGTTTCCAAGAGAGGCTCAACCAAACCCAGAAATAACAAAAAACAAAACACAGTGGGTTTGGCTGGAGGTGACCCATTGTGACGCCCCTGAAAGGGGCAACCTCTTGCTTCTTGGGCTTCATCCTTGAGTGGGCAAGAATAAAAATAATCATCCCCATGAAATCAAAGGTTTTCTCCAGAGGCTTGAGGGACAAAGCTGATGGCTGGTGCTTTGGGTCGGTCCCTGTGGCTCTGTAGGGCTAGAAGTAGGCGCTTCCAGGCTCTCCTGCCGCCGCTGCCGAAAGGGTGGTAATACAGAGCTCACTTGTGCTTCCGAGTGTTATTGAACAAACACAGCCCATGTATCAGTGGGGGTCCTCCAGTCTGGGCTGCTGCACACCAGGCAAGGAAGCTGGAGGAGCAGCTATGTAAGAGCTTCATGGACCCCACAAAGTATGGCATTCCTAGGAACCTGGTAATGGGTATCTGCATACAGTAACACACCAAGAAAAATAAGGCAACATTTAGTAGGTGCTCACTAAACATTTGTGGAATGACTAAATGAGCTGCCTAACAGTGCTGAGCCTCTTGGAATTCTGCATCTCCCCTAGACTTCTTGTTTCTGGTCCTCAGATCCCTCCTCACTTCAGCAGAGACCAAAATGTACCGGTATACCCAACTTTGCCTAGAAATTCCACCTTGTGGTCTGGCAGCGGGAGACAGTGCTTGGCCTGCTTGGTTAAGGCAGTTAACTCTTGCTGAGGGCCCAGCTAAATGCAGACCCCAAATCCAGGATTTGAATTCTGATCTTACCTGATGGGGGTTCTGCTCCTTTCACATGAGAAAGATCCAAGACTGGGCTGAGCCAGATTCTACCCTCTTTTCTGCACCATTAGTCGTTCAGAGTGGGGCTTCTGGAGCCAAACTACCTGGATTTGCATCCCAGCTCTGCTGCGTACTAGCTGTGTGCTTCTGGACAAGTTGCTAAGCCTCTCTGTGTCTGTTTCATCATCTGTAAAACAGGGATATTAAAAGTGCCTATACCTCATGTGGGTTGCTAGGAGGATTAAGTGAATTGGTACATTCAAAGCACTCTAGACAGTGTCTGGCCCATAGTGAATGTTCAATAGATGTTAATTATCTAGTACTCCCTCCTTTCTCCCAAAGAGTCAGATCCTTGGGGCCACCTCAAAGTAAAAAGTAAAATGTCAAGGCAATCATTAAAAAAAATCTGAATTTCCCCCACCCCCCAAAACAAATCTTAAACCCCAAGGCTTGTTCTGGAACAAGGCAATATTCTCCATCTAGGGCAAGTGGGGCTAAGGAGCTCTAATTCCAGCACATGGTCAATGTGGGGGCTGTGAGCCCTTCTCCCAGTTATGACTGATAATCCGAGCCCCCCTGATAACCCTGGAGTACCATCTCTCACACTCTCCCCTTAGGGCCTTAGGTTATCCTGCAGCAGCTCTGATACCTACACTCCCACATTCTCTCTCCAATTACACATCCGGGCCTGTTGTTAACATACAAATCTTGGCTGTTGCAAATTCTCCTTTGGAACATGGGGTACATGAATAAACAAATTCAATATTCCTTAGGTACACTTTCTATGGCAGCTTTATGTTCTTCTCAGCATCTCCCCCCACGCCTGCGCTTTTCCCATGCAAGCCTTTCATCTTTCCTCTTCTTCACCTGTCTGCCCCACCGCTGGCTCCAGACTCAACCCTTGATGCAGGTAAAGGCTGTGCCCTGGAGGAACCCTGTCCCGAGTGCTCACTCCCATGCTCACTTGGCCTTCAGGCTTCATTCTCCCCACCTGTCAGATTGCTTGGCTCCTGCTATCTGCTTCTCCACGTGTCGGGGGCCTGGCATAAGAGTGTATCTGTGTGTGTTCCCCATGTAGAGGGGGGATCCCTGGAGTAATCCTTCTGATTACTCCTGGCATCCCTTCCTGGTCTGTAGCTATCAAGGGCGGTGCTCAGGAGGTGGGCCCAGGCACCCAGCTGGTCACAGAAGTCCTTTCTCTCTCTGGCTACCAACCTGCCCACAGGAAGCGAGCAAGCATCCCTACTAGGCTGGTTGGCAGATTTCCAGTCTTCCTATATTTCTTCTGGGTAAGTTTAAGGTCAAGGGTTGCAAGCCCCCCCCAACCCACCGGAGGCGCATCCTCTGATCAGTAGCAAAATGGACACTTTTATCTCCACCTGACACCTACATCTACATCTCAGATGATTTGGAGCACAGAGAGGAGAAAAAAAAATGACTAATTAATCAGATAGCCTGAAACCCGAGAACCTGGGAGCCTCCATGTGTGTAGCTAGGAAAGTAGACATGCATATACGCCCATGTGCAACTGGTGGTGCAGGCCCAGGGGCGCCTGCATATGTGTGCACAAGATGTGTGCTTGGGTACACAAGTGTGCACTTGGATGGGCAAACGGCAGCCAGAGGAAAGAGCCACCCACTGAAGACAATGGCTAGGTTAGAACTTGAGGGACCCAGCTATTTCTGGTTGGCTTGGAAGATAAGCAGCAACCATGATGAAGGTCTGCAAATCTGTCCCATGATCATCTTGGACAAACCCTCTGTTCAGTGGGAAGAGCTGAAGCAAATCAGCAAAGAGGCAGTAGGTGGTGTGATGCCGAGTGGGGGCCTGGGGGAGAGCTGTGTTCTATCCCACCGAAGCCACAGAAAAGGGGGGGGTGGGAGATGGAGCAGGAATGCTGGGCTGAGCTATAGAGCAAAAAGGACCCCAAGAGAGCTGGGAACCTGAGCACCCTCTATCCCTGTTTTGTTATAGGTCCATCGGTAGAGGTCTTTTTTTTTTTTCAAGATTCTATTTTATTATTTGAGAGAGTGAGCGAATGGGCGAGAGAGAGCATGAGCAGGGGAAGAAGCAGAAGGAGAGGGAGAAGTAAACTCCCCGCTGAGTGGGGAGCTTGATGTAGGGCTCAATCCAGGGACTCCAGGATCACAACCTGAGCCGAAGGCGGACGCTTAACAGACTGAGCCGCGCAGGCGCCCCTAGAGGTCTTCCACAATAAAAGAGTTTCATTTCTACTCACTAAACACCAGGACTTCATTTTCTACATAAACATGATTCCTATTTTATATCTATGTCAGAATATAAACCTGTGACCTAGCCCCGTTGCTCTTTTGAAATACAACCTAAAATGTACTTAGCAAAGAAAAACAAACGCTAGAAGGTAACCATGGGGAGAATGCACACAAGCCTCAGGACTATAAGGTGCAATGCAGCTCTGAGCTTCTGGGATGTATTCTATCCCACTCAGGTGGCCAAGGCATGACTGCAACCCATACAGCCTCAGCAAACCTGGGGGGAAGTCGGGGGAGCCAATTCTGGACACTTAGAGAAGTTGTTCTGGAAAAAGTCAAATTGCAGGGGAGGGTCATTTGCAAATGTATATTCTGGCCACAAGCCACAAACAATAAATTTGTGAAAGCGTGAAGAGTCCCCGGTCTCACAAACCCTTCCTCCTCTAACATCCAGTAAAGAGGTAGAGATGAATACAGTGGAACCTCATCTGAATTATATTACAACTCAGTCAAAAGGACCCGAGCAACATGGGTATTGTCAAATTAGAGCTGAATTATACCTGTTCTGCCCCCGAGCCCCTGGCTGATGATGGCCCAAACATATGTGCTGAGGGGAAGCTACAGGGGCCGGGCGGTGGGGAGGCATTTCATGGCTGTATCAGTAATTGCAAAGGGACGTTGTTTCAGAGTGAAATATTTCTTAGAATGCAATTAAAAACTGAAAGAGAAATTTTAGAAATCCTAAAACTACTGAAAGTAGGATTGTGTTATCTGCTTTCTTGGTATGAAAAGAACATTTATCAGTGAGACAACATTTTCAAATCTGTTCAATTATGAATTACAGAGAGAGACCAGCAAAGCTGAATATGCTTTGGAGGATGACGGATTTTAGGAGACAGTGAGTCCCAAGAAGCATCGAATGACTTCCTATGAGGACAGTCCTGTGGGTCATAACAAAGGGATGTGGAGAATGAGAATATATGATGAATTTATGTTGCACCTGATGGTGGTTTGCTGTGGTTTGCAAGCTTCTTCCAAAAAAAGAGTTTGTGGTGTGTTTTTACATCTAATGTCTGGTCATACTTTGCCAGGACACGATGAACCTCATCCTCATTAAGGAGGAAGCTGCAGAGCCGAAGTACTGACCTGAGTTCTGGGAGGGAAACTATCAACATCCAGCTTCTTAAAAAGCCCTCTGTAGGGTCTTCTAGTCACCCTGGAGCTACAGGAGAGAAAATCACTGGATAAGTAAACTCTTTCTCCCCAAATATATAAATATATCAAAACATACATATGGGACCATAAGTAGGACCATACATAAGTAAGACCACTTATCCTGAGGATTTCTTTGGAGTTCCTGAATGTAGGCAGAGGTATCCTACGCTGCAGAAGGGAATGTGCTTCCGTTTTCTTTTCAGATCTCCTTACCTCCAGGGAGACGCACCATCTGCCTCCCCCTGATTCACCACTGTCCCTTGGTCTGTCCCTCTCCCTTCTCCTGAAATCCACATTCAGACAGTCATCACGTCTGGTTGATTTTACCTCCCACCTCTTGAATCTGCTCACCTCTGTCTCCTCTGCCACAGCCAGAGCACAGCCCGCCAACGTCCCCCTCCAGCTTCCCGCCCCTTGTCCCAGCTTCCCTGTTTGCTTCCTCGAATTCATTGTCAACAGGGCCTCCAGAGTGATTTCTTCCTAACATACAGATCCCAAACTCCCCTGCTCAGCCTTATTCGATGCCTTCCCAGGGCTCTTAGATAAAGTCCAAGTTCCCTGTTCAGGTCTTCCTATTGTGGCCCCCACATACTTCTCAGGCCTCTCTGCTTGATACTAACCCAGACTCAACATCAGGCACACTGGCTTCCTCCATTGCTCAGGAGTACAGAGCTCTCTCTCATGCCAGGCTCTCGTGAATGCCACATTTCAGAGGCAAAGAGAAGTTCAGAGTACCTTTTTCCCTAGGCGACTGGTCAGCCCACTCAGACCTACCTACTCTTCTCTAATGGGATGTTGATCTTGACTCACCTCAGGTGAAGGAGGATTTTTACGTGCACAACACTGTCCCCACTCACTCCTACAAATCTATCTCTGAAATGGCTCCAGAAACATTGACAAAATCGTATGAAAATGATGCTCTGGTCTATATGTTTTTTTCTGGACTTTTAAAATAAGTCAAACGGTGTCATTATTTGAGGCATTAAGTATACTCACTTAGAGGTATGGTGATTGAGAACATGGGCTCTGGAGCTGAACTGCTTGGGTTGGAGTCCTGGCTCTACCATGTTCTAGCTATATGACCTTGAACAAATTATTTAACAGCTGTGAGCCTCCGTTCCCTAGTTAAATGGACAGATAGAACCTACCCCATAGGGAGGATGGGAGAATAGTTACTGCAGCAGTGCCTGAGCGATGGTCTGTACCCAGGAACCTAGCTATTATGGCTGAAGTCTGCATGGGATTGTTATATGGACTAAAACAATTTCCTTTGAGATTGATGACCTATTAATAATATTGAATTTGGGGGGAAAGAGTTTATCCTTTCAATTCGTTGTCTCTTTTTTCTTGAACCAGTCTTAATGTTCATGTTTTCCTCTCTGCATCAGAGAAGACATCCAGAATGGAAGAAAGGAAGAGATCTCTTGTTAGGACTTGCTAGGTACCAGGCACAGGGGCAGCTCCAGAAGTTCTAAAGAGAGTTCAGAGAAGCTTGGGGGGGTGGAGTAGGGCTAGGGGATGTGTCTTCAAACTGTGACCACACTAGCACACCTTTCAGGGTGGCCTGAGCTGAGCTGATGATGATTGAGAGCTCAGGCCCCCAAAGGCACTCCTTGCTGTCTTCTCTGACCTGGCACAGCGCTGGGCGCTTTCCTAAGCTGTTGCCCCATTTCATCTCCACAGTCACCCTCAGGATTCAGATGAGGGCTAACTCAGAGACTCTGTCCTGGGTCACCCAAAGCCTCTTTGTGGCAGAGCTGGGATTTGAACTACAGTATGTTTGCTTCCCAGCCCAGCTCCTTGTCTTCCCTGCAGTGGCTGCCACCATCAGGAGCATTTTCCCAGTTTCTTACAAGAGGAGGGTTTGGATCTAAGCTTGAGAATACTCTTCTTGTGTAAAGTTGCGGTCCTCCAGGACTTCAGAATTGGGCAGTTGGCTGTCCCAATGTACAGTCTCTAAAATGCAGGTTTCAAAAAATAATATAACATTAAAAGACTAATTACAAAAGCAATCGATGCTCATTGCAGAAAGCTGTTAACACATTCGAAAGTATAAGGAAAATACAAAAACACCTATAATCCTACCATCCGGTTATAAGCACTAACATTTTTTATATGTTTCCTTAAAACCTCACTGTGCACACACTAATTTTAAAATAAGTTTTAAATAGCAAATACATTTATATGAAATAGAATGTTAAAAGTACAAAAGGGCAAACAGTGAAAAGTCAGTCTCCCTCCCCCCTTTGCCCCCAGCCATCCTGTGCTTCTCCTGGGAAGCGATCACTATTACCAGTTTTTTATGTATCCTTTAAAAGAGAGTCCATGCATACACACCAACTGAGTCATTTTACAATTCTCTTTATTTTAAAGAATGGTACATTTAAAAATTTATTTATTTTAAAGAGAGATAGAGAGCAGGGGGGAGGGTCAGAGGGAGAGAAAGAGAATCCTCGAGTAGACTCCCATCGAACATAGAGCCCAACACGGGGCTTGACCCCGTGACCCTGGGATCATGACCTGGGCTGAAATCAAGAGCTGTATGCTTAACCCACTGAGCCACCCAGGTGCCCCAAAATGGTACATTCTTTTATGAGTAACTACAGACAGTACTTTGTTCTCTAGACCTGACTCACCTTCCATCTCCTTTAGTGTCACGTCTCCTTCCCAGCGTTTCACACTCGTATTCATTCAGGAGGTTGCACAGACCAGTCAAAATCACCTTAAAATCTGTCTTCCCGGTAAATCCAGTGTGAGAGGGACCAAATTCTTGAAACTTCTTCCTGAGATCATCCGGTAACTATCGCACCTGAGAGACAGGAACCAGAAACCCATCGCGTGGGGCGTCTCTTCAGCACAGACCAGGATGTGTGATGTTCTGTCACAGTTCTCTGAGCAACATCTCTCTCGTAAATTAAGTCTTTCTGAATAGGAAGGGTCACTGGGTCTAAACAACTTGCCTCTTCTGCCTGTTACAATTCTGGCTTCCAACCTCCTTGGAGCTTCCTGAGCTAGTCAAGCCCTCTCCTGCCTTTGCAAACGCTCTTGGCCCTTTCTTCTAGAAAGTTGTTCTTCCACCATCCCAACCTCCTCAGCTCCCTTCTTTACCTTGGGCTCTCCAGCCTCCCCTTCGAGAGGGCAGCACCAGCCCTTCTGGAGAGCTCGCTCTGATGTCCCACCTCCCCACCTCCCACTGTCATCAGGCACTTCTGTGCGTTACTCACTCCACTGCCAAAGCCCCCTCTGTGTCCGTTAAGTGCCCACACCAGGGCCTGAGGAAATGGGGAGTAAGGCAAGTGACAGCCTGAGGGCAGTTATATAGACTAAGGGGGAAGAAATTAGGTAAGCCAACTATGCAAGTGTGACAAATGCTAAAAAGGAACATTCAGGGTTGCTGGGGTGGTGGTGGGGGGCAGTGTCCAGAGCAAAATCTCCCAACTGGTCCAAATGGGGCAGAGAAAGGGACATATCAGCTGATGCCTGAAGGAAGTGTAAGAAGTGAGTTGGGGAAGTAAAGGAAGAGGGTTTCAGGTAGAAAGAACATCTTGTGTGAAAGCTCAGAAGCATGAAAGAGGAACTTTTAAGGAATTCACGGTTGCCCATATGGCTAGTGAATTGTCTTAAGATTTGACGGGATATGCCTTTTAAAAAGATCACTCTACAACCTGGTGGTTGCCAGAAAGGAGAGGGGTGGGGGAAGGGCAAAATGGGTGGAGCGGGAAGGGAGGTACAGGCTTCCAGTTATGGAATGAATATAGAATGAGCGGCACCGCATAGAAAATGTATGGTGACAGACGGGAGCTACACTTGTGGTGAGCATATAGCATAACACACAAAGTTGTTGAATCACCATGTTGTACACCTGAAGCTAATCTAACGTTGTGGGTCAACTATACTTCAATAAAAATAATTTTTTAAATAAATAAAAAGATCACTCTGATTTCTGTGTGGACGGAGTCTTTGGTGCAAAAATGGAGATGGAGGGACCAGTGTTTGCGGCATTGACACAGGATTTCTCTCTACAGAGTTGAAGCCCAATATCAGTTTATTCAAGTTTATAATTCTGCATAAATTTTGATGATTGTTTCTGAACCTTTTAAAAGGGCACTAGATTAAATAAAAAATAAATAAAAGGGCAAAAGATTATACTCCTCTCTTTGGCACCAGAATCTAGCAGAGGTTAGCACAGAGTAAGGGCTCAAGAAAGGTCTATAAAGGACAGATGGCCGTCCCTCCTCAGAGTAACTGAAGCTTGAAGATTAGGCTCATTTCTTGATTAAATTGAAAAGAGCAAGAAAGCTACACAATATGGAGTCTCCTACTATTCCTATTAAAATATGCTATCAAATTAAAACAATATTGTCTTTATTAAGCTAACCCCAATTTCCAAACTAGACAACAAGGGACAAGCATTGCCTACAGTCGTGGAAGCAACCCAAAGGTTGAACCACAAGGAAGCCACCAAAATAGATCCTTATGAATGCAACACCGAAACGAGTAACAGTGGTTTCGGGAGTGTGAATTACCTGCGCACAAGAATAAAACTCCGAGGGAAACATGGCCGAATCGCACTGTGGTGATGGTGAGAGCATCATGAATGTTAGGGAAGAGACAAAAGATAATAAAATGCCTAATAAGAACTAAACAGCTTTTAAACTTTTTATTGTAAAATTAAATAAAGATGCAGAAAACCACATAAAACAATGATTGGTTGAATGGTGTATTTTAAGGTGGATACACTTCACCACCACACAGGTCGAAAAACAGAACTCGGCCATCTCCATGTCACCCAGTTCCAAGCCCTCGCTCCCCAATGACGTACCCGCTGTTCTGACTTTTGCAGCAATCACTTGCTTGGATGTTTCAAGACTTTTTTATTTGAGAGAGAGACAGAGCGAGAAAGAGCATGAGCAGGGAGGAGAGGGAGAGGCAGGCTCTGCGCTGAGCAGGGAGTCCAACTGGGGGCTCCATCCCAGGACCCTAAGATCATGACCTGAGCCGAAGGCAGACGCTTAACCCACTGAGCCACCCAGGCGCCCCTACTTGGATGTTTAAAAATAGCTTTATCACCCAAATGTGCATCTCTGGACAATAATACAGTTTAGTTCCTATCTTGCTCATCTGAAAATCTTTGATATGCCTTTTAAATCTCTTTTAATCTATAGAACCTCCCCTCCACCCCGTTCAATTGCTTACAATTTCTCTGTTGGAAAGCCCAAACCATTTGCCCTGCAGGGTGTCTCCGAGCCTGGATTTTGCTGGTGGTCAACTCAAGTGCAGCTCCCCACGTTCCTCTTTCATTTCCTGCCGCTGGATCCAGAGGCTGGAACAGACTCAGGGTTGAGTCCTTTGACAAAACGAAGCACTTCATTTTTGCTACACTGGAAGGAGCCATCGGTAAGCCTCGCATTTCCCCTGGGGCTCCTTCAGTGTTGCTCCCACCGCGCTGGCCTGCTCTGCCCTCTGCCGCCCCCTGCTCTCGGCTGGCTCTCGGCCTTGGAGGTGCCCGCCGTGTCCGTGCACACCCCCCTTTGGGCCCTGGGAGTTCGCTGCCCTGATCACTCTTCCGACACAGAGGAAAGCACTGGTCTCTCACGGCTTTAGGTAGACGCTGGCCTGGCCTACCGAGTTTATTCACGGACACTACACCTACGAAGCTCCATGGAATGGATACCTTCTCTCCGCTTCCACTCAAATACGCTGGCCTCCTCCCCGCTTGGTTCCCAGATACTACTTACAATCATATTGAAGGGGGGTAAAAAAAAAGGGCTTTAAAGCTTCAGACTGTTCTAGTGACCTCACTGAAAATTCTGCAATGTAGTTTTACGTCACCTTTTATCTTCTGAATGCACTTTCGGCCCAGCGGCGTTTAAAGGAGCACAGCAGTTACCCATCACTGTCATTTCCTAGCATCCAGTTGGTCAGAAATTAGGTTTGATCTTGGTAATGGATGGCTCGGAACGGGCATGCTAATAACCAAAACGTATGGAGCGCTGTTCTTTGAAGAATGAAAAGGACCTTAGCAGTTCATTTTTCCTGAGGAAGAACAAATAGATCCTATTTTTCCGATCAGGCTGAGTCACGCGCCACTGAAGCCTCCCACGGCAAGGGCGGGCCGTTTCACCGGGGAGTCGTCCTCGGCACCCCCCCAACCTGTGCTCACAGTCCTTCACCCATCTTAACCCCCCGCCCCACGCGCTGGTAGAGCCCCAGCCACACGCTGCACAGCCTCACGGGACTCGCAGGCCACGCTCCCGGCTCCTCAAAATCTGTTCCCCACACAGCCCTCGGAGCGGCTTGTTTACACGGAGCTGGGATCGTGTTTTCCTCTCCTCCCCCACTAATGACTTCCACAACATCTGGCTGCTGCAGTTCCCTTGGCCTGCCCCACCCCCCAGCCCATCACCCCTGTTCTCCCCACGGGTCTCCCTGGGCCGCCCACCTGCCCGGTCTTCCCTGCCCCTCCGCCTGGGGCCTTCACAGCCTCTCCCTCTCACTCACTCTCCCTTTCCCTGCCCGTGTCAGCAAGCCTTCCTGGACCATCTACTCAATCCAACTGCCCCTCACTCAGCCACTAAAAAGCCAGTAGGAGAAACCTGTTGCTTTTCTCCCTTCAAATTATTTATCATGATTCTTTTAAATTGCGGTCAATAGACATTACAGAAACTTTGCCAGGTTAAGCATTTCTATGTGTACAGTTCCGTGGCATCCAGTACATTCACACGGCTGGGCAGCTATCACCAACCGTCCATCCACAGAACCTTTTCAGCTTCCCTTACTGAAACCCTGTATCCCTCAAACCACCACTCCGCCATTCCTCCCTCCCTTACTGCCTGGCAACCACCATTCTCCTGTCTCTGAATTTGGCTGCTATTGGTATCTCACCTAAGTGGAATCAATCAACATTTGTCCTTTGGGGTCTGGCTCATTTCACTTGACCAATAATGTCTTCAAGGTTCATCTATGTTCTCACATGTGTCAGAATTGCCCTCCTCTTTAAGGCTGAATAGTAGTCCCGTCTATCTACAGACCACATTCTGTGTGTCCATTCATCTGTCGATGGACGGACCGTTGGGTTGCTCCCACCTCTTGGCAACTGTGAATAATGCTGCTGTGGACATGGGGGTACAAATATCTCTTCAACATGCTTAAAAAAAAAATATCTCTTCAAGCCCTGCTTTCAGTTCTTCTGGGTATATACCCAGACGGGGAATTGCTGGATCATAGGGTAATTCTATTTTTAATTTTATAAGGAACCACATACTGTCTTCCACAGCCACTGCACTATGTTACATGTTACAGTCCCACGGGCAGTGCACAGAGTTGCCAATCTCTCCACATCCTTAGCAACGTTTGTTATTTTTTGGTTTGTTTTTGTAATTGCCATCCTAAAGGGGGTGAAGTGATACTTCATTGTGGTTTTGATGTGCATTTCTCTAATGATAAATGTCCAGCGTCTTTTCATGTTTATTGTCCATTTGCATATCTTTGGAAAAAATGTCTATTCAAGTTCTTTGCCTATTTTTTTAAAAAGATTTTATTTATTTATTTGACGCAGAGAGAGACACAGCGAGAGCAGGAACACAAGCAGGGGGAGCGGGAGAGGGAGAAGCAGGCTTCCCGCTGAGCAGGGAGCCCGATGTGAGGCTCCATCCCAGGACCCTGGGATCATGACCAGAGCCGAAGGCAGACGCTTAACGACTGAGCCACCCAGGCGCCCCAAGTTCTTTGCCTATTTTTAAATTGGGTTGGTTTTTTGCTGTTGAGTTGTAGGAGTTATTTATATATTCTGGATATTAACCTTTTATCAGATATATCATTTGCAAGTATATTCTCCCATTCTTGGGTTGTCTTTTCATTCTGTTGATAGTGTCCCTTCAGGCACAAAAGTTTTAAATTCTGACAAAGCCCAAATTACCTATTTTTTCATCGTGTTGCTTTGCTTTGGGTGTCATATCCAACAGATCACTCACAATTTTTAATTATGTTTTTATCTGAATTTTTATTTCATGAATGCCTACCCCAATAGACTATACATTACACAAAGGCAGATACTTGTTTCGCTCACCAGCCTATCGATGACTAGCAGGTGTTCCAATGTATATATTTGTAGTCTGATGAATGCATATCTTCTGATGTTTTTAATTTGTGATATAGTATGGTACCCTATTAGCTTGCACATTTATAAGAAAAATATTGATTGACAAATGTGATTTGTGTGCTATTTAATTATCTTTAGCTTGCAAAGTCACACTAAATTCAGGTTCATACATTTAAATCAAACCACAAGTTTCAAGAAGTGTTGGGGAAAAAATTAAACACAACAGAAATCATATCAGTGGCTTATTTTAAAAACATTTTCCCCCAAACCTTTACAGATCAAATAGGAAATGACTAAAAACACATGTCCCGGGTGTAGCCCATCCATTTCAGACATGAGGTGACTTAATTATGTATTTCTTCATTCTTCGTTGGCAGTTTTTCAAAAGTGGTGTAGACCTGACTCCTAGCTTCAGAGATAGCCCAGATAAAATGTTAAAAGAGCCTCCCTTTCCTTTCTGATTTGGTAAACTTTCGGGAGAAAGTTAAAAAGCATTTTCTGCCTCTTGGATCAAGCAAACCCAGAAAGGGCTCTCCAATACTTTCACTTATTTGCCTCCGGGATTTAAAACTGAATGAGGCTTGTATTGTCAGCTGCGAAACAGCAGGGGGAGCTCATGAGGTTTTTAAGTCAGCTATTACCAGCCACTGCCCCCCTCCAAAAAAACATCATCACAGTAAGTATAAACTGAACAGTACCAAGGTCAAACCCAAAGGAGAAAAGGAAGCAACAAAAATAAAAGTCTCCTAATGAGAGGTGAAAATGGCCAAAATCAATTTCATAATAAAAGACTGATACAAACCAACACTTAATCCAGGCCCACAAATCCAACCATCCTTACTTAACCATAATAAGCCAATGTACCCCAGGTGCCCAAGACCCCACCACTGCCCCAAACCCTTAATCATCTTTCTCATGCGTCCAAATTAAGTGACTAGGCAGCTGGCTTAAAAACGATTATGCTTAAATTGTTTAAATATGTTTTTTAAATATTCAGTGAATTTCTCTTCGGGGAGCAGCTTCTATTGTGGAAAAGAAAAAGAAAAAGTGGGTTGTTAACAAC
The DNA here is from genome assembly GCF_037043125.1 of Eumetopias jubatus. Classification (NCBI taxonomy): domain Eukaryota; kingdom Metazoa; phylum Chordata; class Mammalia; order Carnivora; family Otariidae; genus Eumetopias; species Eumetopias jubatus. Next base: position 16,290,962 of record NW_028274808.1, read on the forward strand.
AGAATTGTGAAAGACTATATGAAATATAGCCCGTATTCACTGTACAGAGTGAGGGGAACCACAGGCTACATACTGAGCTTTAGAGTTGGGATTAGAGTCACTCCCTGTGAGGACAGGCGTGGTGCTGACAGATATGAACAGTGTGGAGTATTTGTTATTTGGGGAGAAATCCTAACAAGTGACACTGGTACTCGCTGCCATGCTGTCCTCTGAACCTCAAGCCTGGGAGACCAGAATCCATGGTTAGTCATCAGCAGCTTTCCTCCTGAGGCCTAACAGCAAATGGAGCTGGGAAGCCTGGACAACAGTAGACAGAGGCTCAGGCCACTCACAGGCCTCACCGGGACTAGGTAGGGATGTGACGTCTTACTCTTGCTCATACTCTATCAACAAGTATGTCTGCATCACAGCTGAGTATCTTGGAACACATCTTCAAGTGGCTGTCACCTCTTCTAGGAGGGCTAATTTTGGCATTGGGAAAATGGACAGATTTTGGTGAGTGACCGGAATGTCTTAACAAACTCCATGAAGTTCAGAGTCTTGTCTTGGTTTGTGATCAGTGTTTCCCAAAGAGTACGGATCTCTCCTCGTGTTACTTCAGGATGAATATCAAACCTTTAAATAAAATATCGTGAGTTGTAATTGTACTGGGACAATGAGAGATCTAATTTTGAAATCAACTAGGATAAATGTATGTGTAGAAATACAGCCCAGCTCAGTTTTAGGCTATTGAGGGTTTACAAAAAAGCAAGTTGCTTATAATAAAGTTGATGCTTTCAATAAACTCCATCAAATGAAAGCATGCACGAACCATGCATAAATTATGAATTATGACAATTTAATTTTCTTAAAAAGATCATTAATCGTTCTCCAAAACTAGATTAGAATTTATTCTTGGGTGAAAATATACATTCAGAAAGGAAATGAAACCACAGGGAAAAAGGTAAGTGCAACAGTGTAACCTTAAAAAAGGGCCTCTGTAAACAATATGTTAAAGCTTCTTACCTCTTTAAAATAATGTACGTGTTTTCCTGCTCGAGGCACCCGAGGTTTGCTTCATCTAAATCTTCAAATCCTTCTTCTACGATAGTGTTTGGAAACACGGTTTTTAATTATCTTAAATAACTTTTGGAAGAAAAAAGAAAAGAATAAAGGAAGCTTTGTTTTCTAAATACTAATTTAATTCAACTGCCACAAGAGGAAACTCAGAACTAAATTCCAACTTTTACTTAGGTTACATGAAACATTAAAATTCACCAGAAACTTCCAATTATAGTTATCTTGAGGAATCACAGAGAAACACCACAGAAAGTCCCTTGGTGACAGAAATTCACTTCACAGCAGCATATACAAGATCAATAAAACAAGTAGTAAACTCACAAGAAGGAAAAGCAGTCCTTGAATTTACAAGTTTAATAAGCCCCACACTTACCAGGTAGACCGCTGTCTCCTGCCGTACAACTCAGTGACCGGCAATATATCTGATGAAGACGGCCTCTGGCAGGGTTGTCTCGTATGCTAAGTACTGACTATTCCAACCACCTGTTGACTAACAAACCCAATGGTTATCCCAATTACTGTTTCCCTCATTTCTGACCACCCTACACATAGATGAGAAGTCTGTACAGAGCGACCCCTCCACCGGTCAGGCAGGAGTTTGGTCTATGGACATGCGTACCACTCCCTTGTCACTAGGGAAGGGAGATCCAGAAGAGGAGCTCTACGTTCAGATGAGAATGGAGGTGAAGCTGGCCTCCAGAAGGAGCTTAGGATCTTTCCCACTCATTCTCCTGCTTTGTTCCACAATAGGGATGGGTCAGGACATTGCCTTTCACTCCTCCTCACAAGGCCGAGGACATTTTATCGTTTCCTTTAAGAGTGAATGAGATATCCATAAAAGAGTGAATGAGATATTCCTTCTGTTGAGTTCCTTTTGTCTGAATGGGTGTTCACTGACGATGATAAATGTTGACGTGTTGGGATATGACTGAGGAATGCCATGAGAAATAAGAATATCCTAACCCTGCTTCAGACCACCCATTTTCAAGGGATTTTGAGGGGGCAGTAGACAAAGATGATGAGACACGACAAATAAACACTTCGAATAAGCAAAAAATTCTACCCTCACCACTAAACAGAGCTTAAGCAAGCAAGACTGAACCTGAAGAATTTCCTATCACCAAGCTTAACCGGTGTAAATAGCAAAACCAAAGTAGGTTGTAAAAACAGTCCAACCTGCTTTCACTGGGGCTCATACCCAAGTGCCACATCTGTATTATGGAGTACGAAGCCAGAACACACAGGGCCATTTCCCAAGAAGCAGAGTAAAGAGGGAATGACACCACAGAAGTATAAAAGAGGCTGGACTGGAGGCGCCTGGGTGGCTGAGTCAGTCAAGCGTCTGCCTTCGGCTCAGGTCATGATCCCAGGGTCCTGGGGTCGAGCCCCGCACCAGGCTCCCCACTCAGCGGGGAGTCTGCTTCTCCCTCCGTGCACGTGCTCTCTCTCTCTCTCTCTCTCCACCTTATTCCATAAATTGGAAATGCTTTATCACTTTCCAAATAAGAAAGAGCTACACCTGCTGTTATGGCTTAGTGTGTGATGTGTTTGTAGCAGTTTTGCCATTTCTGGAGGGGTCTGTCCACTGCAGTCTTCTTTCTGGGAGTGAGAACCCTTCTGGTTTTTTCATAAATTGCTCTTCACAAAGCTCAGAAACATCCACTGGAGATTTCTCATCAAAATGACTGAATATCCCTCCCCTAAAAAAAAAAAAAGACACAACCCTTTCTCCTTAGTAATATACAATGGCCGATTGCCCCAGTGTTCCCAGCATTAACTGTGGGAAAACAATAAACATTGAACACCAACTCGTGATGCAATCATTTTGAAGGTATATTTTCTCTTCGCTGTTAACGTCCCAGATGATGGATCTTTTAGAGAATGAAATTGTTTAAAAACAGTTTCAGAGATGACACAGACTGATATAAATTCATGACTTCAGTGCCCGCTGCCTTGAAGGTTCATCTGAGCTGGAAAACTGTCACTGCACAAAATGTCACTGTGGTCAGTGTTCATCTTCCTGTGAGTTACACGCACCAGTGTGCTCTTCCAGAGCTTTCTGAGCTCAGGGGTTTCACTGACAGGGTATCCTGACTTCGTCTGGAGCCAAGATTATTTACCTTTTTAGGATTCAGATGATGGAACTGAATTCTTGAAGGGCTCTAACAGTTCAGCCTAGGTAATCTGTCCTTCTGGAAGATTGAGAAATGCACCCAAATATATCAAAATCCATTCTTAAAATTGTACCACATAATAGGAAATATATAAGGAGATTATAAAACTTGTGCACATTTCCACATGAGCTGTGGAGGCTACATTTTCAAATTTTCATACAATGGTACAATTTTCATTAACATCTTCCTTAAGTACTCAAGAGACTCACTGTCACTAAAAAGTAACCACTGTAAGACCCCATATAACATAGCGAGGTTTATTCCATGGTCCAAAAGAAGAAAGGAGAAGAAAAATTACAAAGAAGGGCGCCTGGCTGGTTCAGTCGGTAGAGTATGTAACTCTCGATCTTAGGGTTGTGAGTTCGAGCCCCACGCTGGGTATAGAGATTACTTAAAATAAAATCTTAAAAAAAAAAATTACAACAAAAATCTTGAAAATCCCCAGGTCTTGATACTTAAAAATCTTGGAAAGCTTTTTCAGAAATGTTGAAGGATACTGAACAATTGATTTAAAGAGTCTGAATTTTTCAATAAATCAAAATTTGGTCTCCATTAATTAAAGGCTATTATTTGCCCCCTCGGGAGGGGAGAGAATGACCGGTGAGTGGGCAGTGGTGACCCCGGGTGAGGGGGCCTCAGTTACAGGCAGGTAAGGCCCAGCCCAGATGTGGGGCTCACAGAGACTTGTGAATTAGACAGGACTCCTGCCTCTGGGCCCACAGCCTAAACGGAATGTGCAGCCTGAATATGAGGAACTGGCCGCAACCTTCTGGCCATTGAAAAAAGAAAAGAAAGGGCACCTGGGTGGCTCAGTCATCAAGCGTCTGCCTTCGGCTCAGGTCATGATCCCAGGGTCCTGGGATCGAGCCCCACATCGGGCTCCCTGCTCGGCGGGAAGCCTGCTTCTCCCTCTCCCGCTCCCCCTGCTTGTGTTCCTGCTCTCGCTATGTCTCTCTCAAATAAATAAATAAAATATTTTTTTAAAAAAAGAAAAAGAAAAGAAAAAAATCAACCCCCTAACCCCCACCTCCCTGGTGAAGGCCAGCATGTTTCCCGAAAGACCCTGTAACAAACAGCCTGGGCATTGGAGTGGGTGGGCGCCGAGGCCCGGTGCTCTGTCTGATGGGGCACCTAGCGGGGCTAAGGGGCCCGGGAGACCAGACACACGCACACCCGAGTGCACGGGTAGAGAAGCCACGAAAACACGGTACCCCCTAACGAGCGGCTTTTGCACGTGGGTGAAGGAAGCTAGTGACAGAAACCTTCCAGGCTTTTGTGTGGGGAAAGGGCAGGTGCTGTCCATCCTTTTTCGGGGGGTGCTACAAAGAAGGACTTTCGGAGTCTTCACGAGAGACTTGGATTTTAAGGGCAACCTTGGGTCATACAGAACTAATCAAGCGAAAACAGTAAGAAAATGAGCCTGACGGTCAGCAAGTATCTGAGGACTTTATCAAAAAGAATTAGAAATGGACAGATTCACTGGGAGCTGCAAAGGATCAAATCTGCAAGGTGGCATTGTGTGGCCGGGATTAAATTATGTATTCATTGTTAATTTATTTATTTATGTATGTGCAAATGATCTTGCTGCTGCAGGTGCTAAGGGGCCTCTGAAAAGGCTGGGTTTTTCGATCCAGGCCTAGAATATTGGTCCATTTAACTCATTCTTTCCTTAAGGGGATCAGCACTGACTTTTATCTAAGGAGATAGAGGAGGAAAAACCATATGTGTGCAGGGAATGATGCAGGACTTGAGCAGCACTGAGGACCCAAGAATTTCGCTCCATTCAAGATTCTGGGGAAGGCTCCATGCAGTTTAATGTCTGAGAAATTAGCAAATGAATGCTTATGTCAATATGCGAAAAATCCCTGTTAGTTTAAACAGATAAAAAGCCTGTGGGGAAACCCCGGAAAACGCAGGCTCTTTTTCTTTCCCTTTTAGTTAATTTAATTTTTAAAAGAGGGCACAGCACTTCTGGAGTTCTATGGAAACCCACAGAAGTCACAAAAAATAAAAAAGGTCTAGTGGATGCTTGATCTTGTACATGCTTGAAATAGTCTCAGTGTGCCTACTGGAAGAAATAAGGAGATTCTATCAGCCATTCTTTGTACCGTGTTCATTATTCAGTAATGTCCTGCCCAAACTGAAAAGCAGAGAATCCATCTTTACCTCTTACACATGCCTCCAGAACAAAAACAACTAATTACTCTGTAGATATAGCGACAGTTTGTAGGGGAACCGGAGGGTGTAATCAATAAGGGACATTATTTTCTCTAAGTTTAGGCGAATAATGATGAACCAAAATGGTCACCCTGTGTTCCTGCTGACCCAGCACAGTGGGGACACTGTGTGGGACATGACCTTTGGAGGCAGAGCATACAGAAGCTCAGCGTGGGGGACTCAGACAAGAAGCCGGACCTACTGAAGCCAGCGACCTCATGCCAGTGAGTCCTCCTTAGGGAGAAAAGCCCACTTACTTTGCGAAAGAGATATATGACAGCCAAAGATCCCTGAGGGAGCTAGGTCAGCAAGGGATGCTAACCAAATGATCTGACTCGGAAACACTGCCTTTCAGAATATATAGCTGCCTCTCAAGGTGAATTAGAAACCTCTCTTGAGCTATAGAGGTAAGCTTTCCCCAGAGGAGGTGGCGGGGGAGGATTGGAAGAAAAGCAGAAAAAAAAAGAAAAGAAAAACCAAAGGAAATCTCTTTTTTTAAAGATTTATTCGAGAGAGCGAGAGCAAGCATAGGAGCACAAGGGTGGGGCGGGGGGAGAGGCAGAGGGAGAAGCAGACTCCCCACTGAGCAGGGAGCCCTGTGCGGGCTCCATCCCAGGGGTCCTGGGATCATGACCTGAGCCGAAGGCAGACACTTCACCGACTGAGCCACTCAGGCGCCCTGGAAATACCTTTAAATACAGATTTTGTTTTACATATTCAGTTGTTCTTGGTCCCTAAAATATAACAGGTTAGTACCCAACCAACTGTTAAGTTCTAAAGGAGAAAAGGAACATTACAGAGGACTTTTCCACATTGCAAGTTAATTTATTCTCCACTATTTTGCAAGTCATAGGTATTTTAATGCTAAATGCCAAACTGCCTCAAGAATAAAAACTTCAAAATAATTTCTCCCCTCATAAACTTCTTGGACTTACTGGACAATAAAGGGATAGTCAGCCTAAAACCAATAACGGTTATAATTCAAAGCCTCATAAAATTATGAATCCCTTAGATATATTTTCAACTTCCAAGTATCATAATTCATTTTCTTTCTTTTTTTTTTTTAAGATTGTATTTATTTGACAGAAAGAGAGAGCGCACAAGTAGGCAGAGTGGCAGGCAGAGGGAGAGGGAGAAGCAGGCTCTGCGCTGAGCAGGGAGCCCGATGTAGGGCTCGATCCCAGGAGCCCAGGATCATGAACTGAGCCGAAGGCAGATGCTTAACTGACTGAGCCACCCAGGTGCCCCCATAATTCATTTTCATATGTTAAAATTCTAATTGGTTTGTGACACATCACAATTTAATATACGCCTGTTCTGAAGAGGAATTTTAAAAGCTTTATTTCTAGGTAGGTTTTCATTCGTCACATGGATAGTGAGGTATCCGAAGTAATGAAGCAGCACATTACAATTTTTCCCCATAATAAATAGATGAGCCTTCTTTCCCATTCCCCAAATTAAGGAGGATTTTTATTTTATTTTATTTTTTGGATTTTTATTTTAATAACAATAAAAAGAGTAAAAGTGAAGATCCACCCCAAGGTACTTTATAAAAACAACTAACTACAAAAAAAAAAGCAGTTTCTCATGCCTAGAAGAAGACAGAACATGTCATTTAAAAAAAAAAAAAAACAGGGGCACCTGGGTGGCTCAGTAGGTTAAGCAACCAGCTCTTGATTTCAGCTCAGGTCATGATCTCAGGGTTGTTAGATTGAGCCCTACTTCAGGCTCCACGCTGGGCATGGAGCCTGCTTAAGATTCTCTCTCTCATTCTCTCTCTCTCTCTCTCTGCCCCTCCCCTCCCCTGCTTGCACTCTCTCTCAAAAGAAAAACCATTTTAAAAATTTAAAAAAACAACTCTGACACTCATGTATTAATTTATGCTCTGTAAGTGATTTACAATTGAGTAGTAAGTTTGTTTGAAGAGTTGAAATCTTTCAATAATGAAATGTTTTGTGGAGGGGGGAAGAGGAGAATCTCCATCTTTTTTTTTTAACTTTCTTTTTATCTGTTAAGTTTGATTTATTAGAAACTATCAGGGATAGAAATTATCAGGTATCACCAAAATAGACTCATTTTAAAAATCAGCACCGTAAGATTGCTCAGGGAGTAGACTGTGCTCAGAAAAGAGCTGAAAAAAAAAATCATAAAATTTTTAAGTACCAATTTTTCCAATTAATTCTCTTCAGCAATATCCAGTTCGGCTTGAAATGTCAAAATAATCATTCAGAAATAAACACAGATTGAGTACTGAATTTTATCATTACAGTATTTTGCTTTCTCATTGAGTACTGAATTTTATCATTACAGTATTTTGCTTTCTCATTGAAGTACTTAGAGATCTTTTTGTTGGCAACTACTCATGCAGAACACGAGCAGATGCTCTGGGTTGGTGAGGGTATCACAGGATGCTGCTCCCTAGGATGATTCGGAATCGGCCAAGAAATTCAAAAATTGTCCTTTTTAAACCCTGAAGTCATACAGAGCAATTAAAGCAAAAAAAGAAAAAAATCAATATTTAATATTTTACCGTGCTCACTCTTTTCAAGTCATACATAGGTATTTATTCTCTCTTTTTATAACGACAGCAATTAGCAACAGCAACATGTGCTGGTTAAATGCCGTAGAATGTTTTAGGCATTGTGCTAAGCAATTACCATATATGATTTCATTTCAGACTCAAAATAACCCATAAGGTAGGTATTATTATTTCCATTTTCCCCCTATTTTCCATTATTTCCATTCATCAACAAGGTTAAGTAATTTGTCCCAGGTCAGACAATAGTAAATGGCAGCGCTGGACTGGAACTCGCGCCAGTCTGATTTCAGAGCCTGAGCTTTTAGATACAATGTTTCTGCCTCTTTTGAGCATCTTTTGCTTTTTTGGTTTTTTTTTTTTTTTTTTTTTTTTTGGTCTTTACATGACTAAAAGTTATCACTGATTTTCATTAAAAACTCAGCCTTGTATTTATCATTAAACAGGCCATAACAGTGTGCTTTCTTCAGTGTCATTTAATTTGTCCCTGAAAACAGACAGCACTCTGGGAGGGCACAGGCGGCTGTTTGCTGCCCTTTCCCCGGGAGCTCTGGCTTTTTTCTGATGTCAGTGATGCTGGTCACCAGCCCTCCTGCTCCCTGTCTCATGGCTGCCCTCATGAGAACCACCATTCTCTTCTCTATGCATTTTTTGCTCTCTTATCTCCTCTCTAGTCATCTAGTACTTAATAGTGCCTGATAACAACAACACACATTTATAGGCAGCACCTCTATGTGTGAGGTACTGATCTAAACATTTTACATATACCAACAGTTATATCCTCATAACAACACTACTAGGCAAGTATAATCATTAATCCCCATTTATAGATACGGAACAGAGTCACAGGTCAAGTAACTTAACAAAGATCACACTAAGAAATGGTACGGTTCATGATCTAGCCAATTCAACTATATTGTGTGATAGCACCTTGAATTATTTACTTACATCTTTATTGTCTGCCTCCTACTTCTACTACGAAAGAGGAGAAGAATTTCTGTTTTACCCATCACTGGATCTAGAGCACTTAGAACAGAGTCTAGCATTCAGTAGGTGCTCAATAAATATGTTGGCGACTGAAAAGCCACCTTTCAGCTTTCAAAGGCATTTCCCTGACCCTATAGATATCGCCAGATAACACAAGCACCTCTTTAATTTATATGACATACTGGTCATTCATAGAGTATCAGGTGCAATCTTTGGGTCTTTTGCTCTTTTCAATTTTTTTTTTTGTGGGGGGGAGGGAGCAGAATTGGGCTATCTGCTGTGAAAATCAAGGGCATCATAGCCTCAAAGCTTGCAGGTCTCTGAGATGGAAGGAAGAGACCACAGAGACACACTTCTCTGTCTTGCTCCGCGCCCTAGGAAGTTGCCCTCTCCCTACAATCTGCTTTACTTCACTCCTTGTGCTGACTGGGTTTGTCCAGAGAGAGACAGTTCAGGGGATGGAAGGCGGGAGGAAGTTCTCTCCCTGCTGCTTCTCTGCCTTGGTGCCAGGGACCTGCCAGTGGCTCTATGGCTGTCAGCTGGCTGTCAGCTCCTACCAGGTGGTCCCCCTTGGAGCGGTTGATGACTCCTCTTCCCCAGCTCCCCGGGGCGCCCTCTGACAGCACTTCCCTTGGCTACTTCCGGCCCGATGGGAAGGCCTTCCCACTGTGCTGGTTCTTGGGTGCCTCAACATCCTTTGCGAGCTCCCTCAATCTTGCACACACCTCTGAAAATGGTTCCTTCATGAAATACTCTTCGAAATGCCAGCTGAAAGCTCCTCCTTCTTCCGGCTGCGATGCTAATACAGAGACCCCTGGCCCAAGGTCCCATCTACTGCAACATTCCCCTCCACAAAATCCCTAGCTTCTCTTTGCCCATTTCCAGCATTTGAAGGAGTCTCCTTCATTTTTAGACTGCCCTATTTATTAAAATGTTATTCCTTTTCCAGGGGCAGGAAAGATCTGCTTCCCATGAAATCCTATTTCTGTCTTCTGGAGCACACAGAATAAGCCTCCTCCTTCCTCCCCCGACAGCCCTGTAATAAACACAGCTGGCGTGGCCTCCCCCAAATCTTCTCTTCCCCAGGCTAAAGGCATTCAATTTATTTTCCATTTTATATCTCTCCATGCCCCATCTAAGCACCTGAAAACAAGGGAGTGAAGAAATAGGAGAATAAATTCATAATAATTGATAGGTGTGAGTGCTAAGATCAGAGAACCAGGAAGGAAGCAGAATCCGTCTACTTCTGACCTTACCCCTGGGGCTGATGTGTCAACTTCTTGTCATACATTTATTATTATTACCACTTAAACTTATATATCACTTCACCCATTCCCTTTTTCTGCATTTTTTACATTGGTAAAACATTCATAATATGAAATTTAACATTTTAACCACTTTTAAGGATATGGTTCAGTGTCATTAAGTACCTCCACGTGGCTGTTGTGCAACCATCACCACAATCCGTTTCCAGAACTTTTACATCACCCAAGTCTGTACGCATTAAACATTAACTCCCCATCCCTTTCTCCCCCTGTCCTTAGTAACCTCGATTCTATTTTCTATCTCTATGATTCACCTCTTCTAGGTAACTCATGTAAGTAGACTCACACGCGATTTGTCCTTTTGTGTGTCGTTCATTTCACAGAGCATAATGTCTTTTGGATTCGTCCGTGCTGCAGCATGGGCCAGAACTTCACTCCTTTGCCAGGCTGCATGAGATTCCACTGTAGGGACAGACCACATTCTGTGTACCCATTCATCTGCTGCTGGACACCTGGGCTGTTTCCACCTTCCCGCTTTTGTGAATAATGCTGCTGCGAACACTGGCGTATATATATATCTGTTTGAGTGCCTGCTTTCAATTCCTTGGATATATACCTAGGAGTAGAACTGTTGGATCACATGGTAATTCTATGTTTAACTTTTTGAGGAGCCTCCGAACTTTTTTAAAGTGGCTCTGCCTGTTTACATTCCCATCAGCAATGCACAAGAGTTCCCGCTTGCCCTCATCCTTGTCAACACTCCTTATTTTCTGGTTTTTTGATAATAGCCATGCTAGTGGCTTTTTTTAACCAAGCGTCATTGATGCAATTGGTATACAATAAATAGTACATCTTTAAAGCACATAGTCTAAGTTTTGACATATGTATACACTTGTGAAACCATCACCACGCTCAAGATTATTGCCACATCTGTTATTTCAAAAAGTTTCGTCAGGCCTCTTTATAATCCCTCCCTTCCACTCCTCCCCCTTCCCAGGAAACGTCATCCATTTTTTTTTTTTTTAGATTTTATTTATTTATTTGAGAGAAAGAGAGAATGAGAGAGAGAGAGCACGAGAGGGAAGAGGGTCCGAGGGAGAAGCAGACCCCCCGCCGGGCAGGGAGCCCGAGCCGGGACTCGATCCCGGGACTCCGGGATCCTGACCCGAGCCGACGGCAGCCGCCCAACCGACTGAGCCGCCCAGGCGCCCCATCCATTTTTCTTTAACCCTATGTATTTTGGTTCCCCTATCCTGCTATTCCCTTCCATCTGCGAAGCTGATCTCTTGGATCAGAAGATGAAAGCAAAATCACTTAGCAGAGGAGCACCCGAGTGGCTCAGTCGGGTTGAGCACCTGCCTTCACCTCGGGTCAGATCGTGCCCCACCGCGGGTTCCCTGCTCAGCAGGGAGTCTGTTTCTCCCCGTGTCTGCCCCTCCCCCTGTTCGTGCCCTCTCTCTCCCTCTCTCCAAATAAATAAAATCTTTTTAAAAAACTGCTTAACAGATATATTCAATAGCTTTTGCACATACCAAGTCCACCCCTCCCAGAAAGCCAGCACAAAAACAAAACAAGTGTCAAGAACAGAATTTCTTGGGACTTGCAGTCTCTGCTTATACGTCCCTCTTTCCCAAACAGATACAGAGAAATCAGATTTAAATTAGAGTTGCCTTTGACGTAAGAATTATTACTCCAATTTTATAGACAAAAGAACGGAGGCTTGCTCAAAGTCCCATGACTCAACACCAAAAGCATAAACCATAGAAGAAAAACCAGTAAGTTGGACTGCATAAAAATTTAGAACTTCTGCACTTTAAAAGATACCATTAAAAAAATTAAAACACAAGTCACAGACTGGGACAAATTATGTACAAATCATATATCTGATAGAAGGCTTGCATCAGAATATATAGAAAGCATTGGGGGCAGAGGGCAAAAAAAAAAAAAGAATATATAGAGAGCATTTACAACGACTAATATATAGAGAGTGCTTGAAAACTGATCAAATTTTTTAAATGGGCAAAAGATTTGAATATACATTTTTCCAAAGAAGATATACTTATGTCTAAGAAGCACATGAAAAGAATGGTCAAAATCATTAGTCACTAGGGAAATGCAAATTAAAACCACAAGGAGATACCACTAGACACCCACCAGGATGGTTATAATCAAAAAGGCAGGCAATAACAAGTGCTTTTGAGGGAATGGAGAAACTGAAACCCTCATGTTAGTGGGAATATAAAATAGTACAACCACTTTGGAATCCAGTTTGTCAGTTTCTTAAAAAGTTACGCATAAACTTATAAGACAATCCAGCCAACCCACTCCTAGGAATCTATCAGAGAAAACATGTGTCCACACAAAGATATGTATGTACACAGATGTTCATGGCACCAATATTCATAAAGTCTAAAACTAGAAACATCCTAAATGTCCATCAACAATGAATGGGTAAACAAAAGGTGGTATATCCATACAATGGAATACTCTCTGGCAACCGGAAGGAATGAATTCCCGACACATGCTACAACATGGATCAACCTTGAGGACATTATGCTAAGCGAAAGAAGCTAGACACAAAATACATATTGCATGATTCCATTTCTAAAAGATGTCTAGAAAAAAAACAAATGTATAGAGACAGAAAGCAGATGGAAATGTTCTAAAACTGGCTAATGGTGATGGTTCCACAACACTTTAAATTTACATGGATCATTGAGTTGTATACTTACAGTGGGTGAATCTTATGGGATGTAAATTATACCCTAATATACCGGTTTTTAAAAATCACACAAATGGTAAATGGTAGTACAAAATATCAAGGGAAGTTATCTTGAAGGATTTATGATTAAGGAATCTATGCAAAGAAAGGGGCAGGAAATAGAACATAAGTTTCCTCAACCTCCCTAAAAATTCACAAAAGCTTATTTAGGGGGTTATAGTAGGCAACCATACTGTAAGTGATTCTTTCATAAGAAACCATTAATTATTTTTACAGCCTTTTACTGTGTTTTGGATGTCTCGCAGTTTTTCTTCAGTCTATCATATTCCCCAAGATTCTGTTAAATTCTATATGGGGTGAATAAGTTTTTGTGATTTTATTTTAAACTTTATTTTAGTTGAATTCCTGTAACTGAAAGCATTCTAGTAAAGAGCAAATAGTTACTGTGAATGAACTCCTCTGGCCTAAAAACAATCCCCGAGCTTCTCTGAGGATGTCTAAAACTGCTTTATACTAAGCTAATTGTGCCAACCATGTATCCACAGTTATTATTTCTGTAAAACAGTGGCCATTACTTATGAGCAGTTAAGGCTTCATGGATATAGACAGAATATTCCACCAAAATTATCTGTGGCAGGAACTTAGTTATCCGCCATAACACCCAGCTGCCCTCCCTCCCCCCAACCCTTCCTAGCTGGGCACATTGCTACTCAAAATAAAAGACTACATTTCCCAGCCACCCTTGCAGCTGGATTTTTCCATATGCCTAAATTCTGGGCCACATGTTATAAGCAGAAGTATTGTGTGAGATTTCTGGAAATGGTGCTTAAAGTGAACAAGCTCAGCTGAAAGAAACCCCCTTTTTGCCCTTCTGCCTTGTCCCCTTCTTCAGGTCGGCCACTGAGCCATTGGTGCCAGATCTTCAACAGTCATTAGGATGAGGAGGTGACCTTTAAAGGATGAACAAGAAGCTTTAGGATGGTAGGGCAGCCTGGGTGCCTGATAATACCCTGGAGCTAACGGATAATATCCGTTCTGGGCTGCCTGCCGCCATTTTTCTTTTAGGGGACGGGAAAATACCTCTATTTTGTTTAACAGACAGGAGCCACATTTCTTATACTCACACAGAACCTCCTCCTAACTGACATACCGTCTAGCAGAAAAAGAATCCACTGGGATTATTTCTGTAAGGAATGAGAGAGATGAGAGCAAGAAGTCCGAATGCTGCCAGCAGTGTGTTTGTGAGGCCTCAGCAGAGGGGATACAGTGATACTCAGTAGCCATGGTTACAACGACCACAGCTGCTATATTGGAAGTCATCTCAATAATAGGATTTATAGAACGATACTTAATGATGGCTGCCCAGTGAGGCAGCAAATGGTAAACACACACACATATCACATGTTCATTTCCTAAATCTGATTTATCTTTTCCAAAGATTGGAGAATTATCATAAGGTGAAAGCAAAGTCCACCACCAGGAATCCCTAAAATGCTGATCTAATCAGAACATTCCCTCAAAACACAGAAGTCTCCAACTATTTGCAGTTTCTTAAAATTCTTTTTTTTTTTAAGATTTTATTTATTTGAGAGAGAGAGAATGAGCAGGGGTGGAAGGGAAGAGGGGGAAAGAGAGAGAGAGAAGCAGACTCCCCGCTGAGCAGGGAACCTGACGTGGGACTCGATCCCAGGACCCTGGGATCATGACCTGAGCTGAAGGCAGATGCTTAACCGACCGAGCCACCCAGGTGCCCCTCTTAAAATTCTTAAGAATACAGTACTTGTTGACCGGATAGAAGGTGAATATATTATCTAGCGGTCTTTTATGTGCATTTATTAGGCACATAAATCACATACATTCAGACTTAGTGTGGCCAGGTGTGGAGTCCCACTGTGCTTGGCACTCTCAAGTGTTCCTTAATGAACATAATATGGTGGCTATCTTTGTGCTTTGTGCAGATAAATGTTTAATGAGTAGTTCAGATGAGACCAAATTTCATGATTTTTTTATACCCACAACAGCGGTGAGATAATGTGCATGCCAACGTCCTCAGTGAAGAACTGTTAAGAAATAGAGGTTTTAATGACTGGTGGAATAAATGTAGGTTGGTAGTTCCGGCTCTGGTGCAGATGTATGTGTTACTAATTTAGGCTTAGAAATATTAAATGACTAAGAAAAGTATTTAGACACACATAAAAATTAATTTCTGAAATTAATCTTTCCTCCAGAGGCCTCAGGAAGTCATCTTTTTGAGTCTCGGATTCCTTCCCTGTACCAGAAATAAGATGGACAGTATGACCTCTAAGCTTCTTTTAAGGGCTAGCTTCCTACGAACATGAATTTTCTCCTGGAAGTAGCACAAAACAAAAACATAAAGAAGTAAATAACTGAGAAAATTGCATTGTTTTCCGATTTGCCGACAAGAAAATTTTCTGGGAATAAACCAACCCACATCCCAATGTTGTTAAGTGTAAATGATTTGGATACTGTGACAAACGAACTTTCCTTTAACATTTCAAGTTACTAGTTATTTTAGACTATTAAAGTTTACACAGTAGTATGTTAAAACTAAAAATACATGGTACTGTCGAAATCAAAAGGGACTTGGCATGTAACTCCTTGTCCTTTCCCAATAGTTTTATTTTTTAAATATTTTTTAAAAATTTTATTTATTGGGCCGCCTGGGTGGCTCAGTCGTTAAGCGTCTGCCTTCGGCTCAGGTCATGATCCCAGGGTCCTGGGATCGAGCCCCGCATCGGGCTCCCTGCTCCGCGGGAAGCCTGCTTCTCCCTCTCCCACTCCCCCTGCTTGTGTTCCCTCTCTCGCTGTGTCTTTCTCTGTCAAATAAATAAATGAAATCTTTAAAAAAATAATAAAAATTTTATTTATTTGAGAGAGAGAGAATGAGCGGGGGGTGGGGGCAGAGAGAGAGAGGGAGAAGCAGGCTCCCCACTGAGTAGGGAGCCTGGCGTGGGGCTAGATCCCAGGACCCTGGGATCATGACCTGAGCTGAAGGCAGATGCTTAACCGACTGAGCCACCCAGGTGCCCCTTTCCTAATACTTTTAATAGGTATACTTGACATACATACCCTTAGATACCTGCTCTGGCTGAGAGAAACACATTCCAAGCTTATCCAATGGGCTGCATTTGCATGTGGGAAAGAAAGCACTCACAAAATCCTTCTGTTTGGGGGTTGTTTAGATATCTCCCCTATAGTTTAAAATTCAAGATGTGATCAGTCTGGTCAGCACACCAAACCTGCCCAAGCTGAAGCAACCTTCAGGGGTCTGGAAATTAGAAAATGTGGCTGAGAAGCCGTTGGGCTGACAGGTCGAAGGAGAGCTCTCTTTACTTTGATGTTTGGAGAACCTAAAGTCCTCTCACAAGACATATTGTGGGGCACCTGAGCACTTCGGCTCAGGTCATGATCTCGGGGTTCTGGGATCAAGACCCATGTCAAGGAGTCTGCTTATCCCACTACCACTTCCCCTGCTCGTGCTATAATAAACAAATAAAACCTTAAAAAAAAAAAGGACATATTTTAAGTTATGGGAATTTCAAATCTCTCTGAAGTCCCTTCAGTTCATCAGTAAGAACTAACTGGGCAGACGTTAACAAAAGTTGCATAGTTAGAAGCGACTCCCACCAAACAGCCTGCGACCGCTCCCCCTTTAATTAATCATTCCATATTAATCTGTACACTAAGATATTCTTATTGCTAAAATCATACAGACCAATTCTGGAGTCGGTAAATTATGGGAACAGAGAACAGATCAGTGGTAGCCTTGGGCTCAGGGAGGGGAGCGACCATAAAGCTTGCAGGCAATGTGGTGGGTCTTAATTGTGATGGTGGCATCCATTTAACAGAATCCACTGAACTGTGTACCTAAAAGGGGTGAATTTTATTGTGTGTAAATGACACCTCAAGTTACCGGAGTTAAAAAATAAAAATATAATCACACATTGAAAGACACAAACCTGATAATCATAATTAATCCAATTCTCCGGGAATTTTATTTTTTTATTTACTTTTTAAAGATTTTATTTATTTATTTGATAGAGAGATAGAGAGCACAAGTAGGCAGAGGGAGAGGGAGAAGCAGGCTCTCCGCTGAGCAGGGAGCCAGACATGGGGCTCAATCCCAGGACCTCAGGATCATGACCTGAGCTGGAGGCAGCCACTTAACTGACTGAGCCACCCAGGGGCCCCAATTCTCTGGGAATTTTAAATACACACACACACACATACATAAACCCTGGCAAGAATCAGTACCTTGACTGTTCACATAAATATTAGACCAGAAGGACTTTAGCAGGCACCACATAACATTTGGAAAAGGTGCGGCCATGAATTCTCACTTAGAAGATAAAACAGTAGTTTATCATCAGCTATATGGAAAATATTCAGTAGTGGGTAGGTAACAAGGAATTAGACCAGAACACTCCATCATAATTACCCGGGACTCTGATGTGGAATCCGAGCACCTAGTCACTCAATCTCCAGCACTTATTTTCCCCTGCTCTTCTGTCACAAACGAGTGACAGGATGCATTCATGACATGCATTTATTTATTTAGGCACTTTATTTTTTTAAGCACTTTGATGACTGCCTCAATAACATTTTCTTAATTTTATTGTGATCAATCATTCCAGTAATTTTTTTCCTGTGTATAGTAATACATCAAAACTTTCCAGTTGCCTCAGACAGATTTTTACCAGGCTTTTCCATGTCAGAACTCCCAAACAGACAAAGATGAACTACTCACTGACTGGTTTAAATTCATTAATGAGTGTCAATGTTCAGGCGATGTAACATGTTCTGGAAGAAACATCCCTAGATTGTGGCATCGTTCCTTACACTGAAAAGGAAAACTGTATTGCTAAAATGAAAGCACATGACCAATTCTCTAAAATGCTTTTCCTAGATAATTTAGTTGAACAAATGTGATTAAATCTGAGAAAATGAAGGAGGAAGTGGAACTAGTAGCTAATCTCCTCAATCAATAAAGCTATTCTCTAAACTGTCTGAGAGTTCTGTTTAAACATAAAGATTAAATACATGAGTTTACTTCCACTGTTTCCTAAAACCCTTCTAAAATGACAGTAAAGGAATAAAAATGCTATAAACTCACAAGGACAAAGCACAATAGTAAAGACAACATGGTATAAGAGATGTAAACAAAATTTTGATGCCAAAAGGCACAGGGATGAATGGTAACTGCACAGCAGAGCGGAAGCCTCTGTCCAAGAACAGGGGCATGCAGACAAGAAGGAAATGGATTCCTATCACACAGCATGGACAGGCTCAGAATCTGGAGGCATCAGGGACCTACAAAAGTGAAGATAAGGAGAGGCCCCGGAAAAAGAAAGAAGGTAGAAAGTTTGACTAAAGAGCCATTAGACCCCATGCAAACAGGCAACGACTCCTCCCTCTCCCCACCAAGAGAAGAGAAAATTGATCTTTAGAGAAACTGACCCAGCAAGGTTCTAGTTCAGAGACTTCAGGGAAATGAGGCCCAGGGTCAAGTGTCACACTAAACCCAAGAAGTGGAAGTCTACACACTCAATAGTTTAGCTCCTGAATACTTTATCCCATTTGGCCCCCAGGATACTGGTAGCCAGGGTCTTATTCCCAAGGCAGAAGATGAGAATATTCTCTATCAAGGAAGTGACACAAGAGAAAAGACATCGAAATGGACATTTGGAAGTCACTAAATGAAGTGACTGGACCTTCAACAATCACTATCTTTCCACCGACACCCAGTGAGCATTCTATTGACTTGAATATAAATGAACACAGAAAGATCACTAAAGGGGTGCCTGGGTGGCTCAGTTGGTTAGGTGTCTTTTGATCTCAGCTCAGGTCTTGATCTCAGGGTTGTGAGTTCAAGCCCCATGCTGGGCTCCATGCTGGGTGTGGAGCCTACTTAAAAAAATAAAAAATCACTAAACATTTAGAAAAGTCTCTAATATGAAAGATAGAGATAATAAAAAATAAAATAAAATAAATTGAAATAAAATAAAATGGCAAAAAAAGAAAAAGAAGGAAGACCATAGAGACAACGTAGGCAGCAGAAAATCTAAAACCACCTCATATAATTAATATCCTCCGAGGATAAGAGAATTCATTTATCATTCATTTAACAAAGATTTATTGAGCATCTGATGTATGTAAGTATTGTTCTCATTTCTGAGGATGTTGAGGTTTAAAAAAGACACAAAAGGGGCGCCTGGGTGGCTCAGTTGGTTAAGCGACTGCCTTCAGCTCAGGGCCCTGGGATCGAGCCCCGCATTGGGCTCCCTGCTCAGCGGGAAGCCTGCTTCTCTTTTCCACTCCCCCTGCTTGTGTTCCCTCTCTCTCTGTCTCTCTCCCTGTCAAATAAATAAATAAAATCTTTAAAAAATAAATAAATAAAATAAAATAAAAACACAAAAATTCCTGCCTTCATGTAGCTTATATTCTGGTGCATCATGTATTTACGAAACTAGACAGAATGCTCTATGAGGAATAATCACCTAATTCTTAAAAAGAGCTCGAATAAATTCAGAACTACTATAAACACCTCCATTCCTACTGCTCTAGTTCAGCCCCTTGGATTTTTACAACAGCTTATAAGAGGTCTCCTTGCATCAGATCTTAGCACCCCTGCCCCAATCCATCTTTTTCATAGCTGCTAGAATGATTTTTATTCAACCAGTGCATCTCGATCAGGTTACTCCTCTTCCCACAATCCCTTAATGGTATACTTCATTGCCTTTGGGAGAAAATCCAAGCTACTCAGTAAGTCACTAAGGCTCTCCATGACTGCTTCCTCCTTATCTCTTCAGCAGCACCACCTATATGCCACCCATTTCCATCCATACAGAACTGCTGCTTATAATTCTTTAAATCTATAACGCTTCCTCTTATGCCTCCAGATCAATGGTTTCAAAAACTTACTTCAACCAACAAAAAGCAATGCATTTTACACTGTAACCCAGTGCAGTGTCCCCCCACCCACCACACTCCCCTGGCCCCAACACACACACACACACACACACACACACACACACACACACACAAATGGGGGGGTTCATGAAAGAGTACTTATCCATTACTGTGTGAGGTGCACTCTGATATTTTCTGGGGTTTTTTTTGTTTTGTTTTGTTTGTTTTTTTTATGCTGGTCATGACACATTAAATTGTTTTCATGACCCACTAATGGGTCCAAATCAAACGTCTGAAAAACATTGCTTTAGGTCTTTCCATATTTTAACGTCTCTGCTTGGAACACCATCACCTTTTCTTCTTCTGGTTAATTCTCTTGTGTCCTCAAGACCCAGTTTGAAGTGCTCACCCCTCTCCTCAATCCCTGGATTAGGTATCCCTCTGTGTTTCTGTGGCCCTTCATGTACATCTGCCACTCCCTATTGCCATGGTCTCTTCACTGGTTTGTTTCCCCTACTTGACTGTGAGCTTCTAGAAGGCAGTGATAGAGTTGCTCATATGTGACCCCCACCACCACCTGGGAAACAGTGCCCAGCACAGAGAAGACCCTCAATGAATACTGGCATATGAATTCATCCATTCCATTCTTGAGTTGGGTAAATGGAAATGTCTAAAAGTGATCACAGAGCTCCCAATCCTTATTTTTTTTCCTATTTGAATGAAGCAAGCTATCTTCAGGGATCTCTCACACATTTCTGTAACAGAGCTACCCAGAAGCTTCTAGCTTTAGGCAAGAGCATTTCTCTTCCCATTATGGTTTAGAGCAGCAATTTTTAAACTTTCATTCCAAAAGCCCCTCTACACTCTTAAAATCAGTGATGGTCCCAAAGAGTTTTGATCTATGTGAGATTATATATATATTTAATATGTTAATATTAATGTAATATAAAATATAAAAATATTTTAGTATTTAATAAATATTTTAAATATATATTTATATTTATCACACGCATCATGTAAGTCTCTGGCAACTCCACTCTACACTTGTCAGAATGAGAGCGAAAAAGGCAAAGAACATCTTAGGATTTTTAGGAAAACAGTTTGACCTCCCCACCCCACCCCAGTCTGGGAAAGGGTCCCAAGGACTCCCACAGGTCCTCAGACCACAGTTTGAGAACCACTAATACAGAGTACCTAAGCCATAGATATTGTTGCTTAAGGGGAAGGGGGGGGTCAATAAATAACACCTCTGCTTGTAGCACCTCGAACTAATTGAGAGATAAGAGAGTGTCATATGGGTCAGTTTTATTATTGATAGAACTCTTGGATAATGGCAATGATGATCTTTCTATTACTGTACCCCAAACTTACCACCTAATCATAGTGCTAACAATTGCAGCTTCCCCCTGTAAGAGCAGATTCCCATAAAACTCTTGGCACGGGGCAGTCCAATATGCACACACCCTGTGGACAGTGGCTCTTCCAACACCAAATCTGAAAAGTCACTCTTCTATTTCTGGGGAGTAGAAAATAAGGAGGGCAGAGAAAAGCTGAGAATGTTGTTAGTGGAGCTCCCTCTGCACGGAAAGAAACATCAGGAACGAGGAGTAAGTATTACCCCATAATGCTGAGCATCAACTCTGGTAGCA